>NC_090185.1:44371960-44678210 GCF_024679245.1 Pseudorasbora parva
TGATCGCACCTCATCTATGCATCATTTTTCATTTTTATTCTTTTATAACTGTTTTAGTTTACCTTTGTTCTTATCTTTGGTTATTGTTATTTTATATATACACTCACCTAAAGGATTATTAGGAACACTTGTTCAATGTCTCATTAATGCTCTAATCAACCAATCACATGGCAGTCGCTTCAATGCATTTAGGGGTGTGGTCCTGGTCAAGACAATCTCCTGAACTCCAAACTGAATGTCAGAATGGGAAAGAAAGGTGATTTAAGCCGTTTTGAGCGTGGCATGGTTGTTGGTGCCAGACGGGTCGGTCTGAGTATTTCACAATCTGCTCAGTTACTGGGATTTTCATGCACAACCATTTCTAGGGTTTACAAAGAATGGTGTGAAAAGGGAAAAAACATCCAGTATGCAGCACTACTACATTTTTGTGGGCAAAAATGCCTTGTTGATGCTCGAGGTCAAAGGAGAATGGGCCGACTGATTCAAGCTGATAGAAGAGCAACTTTGACTGAAATAACCACTCGTTACTGTAATAAAATGGCCCCACAGTCACCAGATCTCAACCCAATAGAGCATCTTTGGGATGTGGTGGAACGGGAGCTTCGTGCCCTGGATGTGCATCCCACAAATCTCCATCAACTGCAAGATGCTCTCCTATCAATGTGGGCCAACATTTCTAAAGAATGCTTTCAGCACCTTGTTTAATCAATGCCACGTAGAATTAAGGCAGTTCTGAAGGTGAAAGGGGGTCAAACACATTATTAGTATGGTGTTCCTAATAATCCTTTAGGTGAGTGTATATATCATAATTTTATTCTTTTTAATTCTCTTTGCAACTGTATATTTCTATTTCTTATGCAGCGGTTGATTATTATTTTTGGTTAGGGCTGTCTGACTGGAAGAGATTGGAAAAGGAGAGCAGTGTACTTCTTTCTGCTTGTGGTAGCAGAGAGTATAAAGAAGTGGACTCAAGAAAGGGGAGGCCCTGCAGGGCAAAGGTAACGTCCCCTACAGGAGGCCATCTTGGACCGACTTGTAAGGTCCAGGAGACATTGTGAACCGGCTCCATCTCTTCCATCTCAGACAGGGGTACCGGAATTTAGAATCAGGCAGATAGGGATCTATTTATCACCTTTATAATTTAATTGTATTTTTTTATTTTTTTATTTCTCTTTACAACCATATTAATTTTCCTTGTTTTTATTTTAATTCTTACACATGGTATTCTTATTTCTTATGCATATGTTATCACTATTTTAATTAATTTCTATGTGAAGCACTTTGAATTGCCATTGTGTATGAAATGTGCTATACAAATAAAACTGCCTCACCTTGTCTACAAATGTGCTAATTTGCATTAATACCCCAACAGATCTAAACATTGGGTACAGCGTTTTTAAAACATTCAGTCAGTCATTAATTCAAGGTCCACTCAACTGTCAACTTTCGGATGAGATACATTTGATTATTCATTAATAAAACATACCTGGTGATCAACTACAATTTATTGGGAACATCTGGGTGTGTTTTGAGCTGTTGTAAAACTATTCTTGGTGAAATGATGTCAAGTTTAGGATTAGAGAATAGTTTCAGTAGGTAGCCAACACGGCAAGCAGCACCAAATAACTTGTTAGCTGTCTTAAGATATGGATACATGGATTGTTGTAGGAATTACACAGCCATATAGGCCATTTAATTCAAGTCATTAATCTCAAGTAAGGGATAATGTATAGCGAGGCAGTTGTTATAGCAAATATTAACCCCTTCAGGCTGATTCAAGCCCCCTCAATGACTGAATGAATCTCTGAATGTTTTAAAAACGCTGTACGCAATGTTTAGATCTGTTGTGGTATTTATTCAAATTAGCACATCTGTAATTAGATTATACACCGTTTGTCCATTTTAACAAAAAAAAAAAAACTTGTAATACATTTTTTGTTTATCTATTTTTTTTAAATAGATCTAAAATTATTTTTTGTTGATATAAGTAATCAATTCAGTAATTTTCATGGTGATATCTAAAGGTTAAACGTTTTACCCTATTCATGTGAGAAAAATAATGAATAGGCGTATGAATAGGATATATTTGGGTCTTTTTCAGAAATTTCCCCTAATGGGATTCTTCTGGGCTTTTTTTTTTCGTACTCAGGACATTTTGAGGATACAAAATCAGTTGAGTTTGATTCTGTTGCAATTTGTTCACCCCTTTTTCCTAAAACGCCTGGACTAGTAGGCCATGTGCTTGCGTCAATAAAAATTAATACAGTTATGATGAAGCTAACTAGTTACTAGCAACCTAGTTATAATGAAGCTAACTAGTTACTAGCTAGCTAGTTATTAGTTATCTAACATTAAAAACATGTTTCTATTTAATAAGAAAGTCATTCGAACCTCAAAGTGTTAACCTGTCACCTCTGAACTTTAACAGCTGTCACAGCTCCTGGTGCAGATGGGATGTGTTGTTGCAGGAACTGATTTGCTATAGGCTACTTCTGACTGGTCGAAATATCATGCTACTTAGGACAAATGTAATGTACAGAAGTAGCTGCACTGCTTAAATACAAAATTAAAGTTTTTGAAGGAAAGTATCATTAAAAAGTCACTCTGATGACATCATTTTTATGTGAAATGTGCATATTTACCCCCAGTTGTCAAAGTATGGGGAAATATTTAGTTTTTTTAAACCTGAACCCAATTTTATTGGATTCCCTGACCCCAAAAATGTACACTTTGACACCAAATTTGTCATTATAGCGATAACGGAAGCAAAGATATGGGCTCTAGAATATTTTCGGCACATTGGCGGCCATTTTTGAAAAAACCTGTTTATTTCTGATAAAAAGTGTGATCTCACTTGTGTCTTAGGATAAATTTATTTGTATGACCCTAAGGTACTTCCATACCAAAGGGGACCTTTGCATCATGACTTGAAGTCAAAAGTCACTTAACCTCCCTACTATATTGCCCAGCGGAATTTCTGACCATGCTAGGGAATTCACACTACCAGAAATTTTATTACCAGGCTGGATGGGGAGATGAATGTCAAAAGCTAGATGTTAGAGTAGATCCGCGAAAAAGGGAGACACCCCAGAATTACATAATAATTCTACAATAAAACTGAAGGGCATTAAACCTTCCTACATTTATGAGGCAAATGCACAATTATCTGGAATTTAGACCCAAACATGTATGGGGATCCGTACGTGTATAAGTCCACCTTCATAGTATATGCGACTGCAACTAAAAGATGGAAGTGATCCAAAATCATGAAGACTGTGACAATGCAACTTTACATTTTCCATTAATTGAACCATTAGAACATCAGAGTGAGGCAGTGGCGGATTATTTTTGGATATGTGGAGGAAGGAAACTAAGACCAACCTTACCTATAGGGTGAAAGGGGCTGTGCATAAGAGTAAGATTGGCCCAAGAAGTGGGGATAATAGAATGGGACGTAGACAAGGAAATAACGCTAGAACAACCCAGTAAGCCTCCTGTTGAAGGCCACAGAGCAAAAAGAGCTTATGAACCAGATCCCAATGTAAAAATAGACTCTGTATTACAGCCAAGAGGAATACCACATAAATACAAAGCAAGAGATGAAGTAGCCTCAGGATTTGAATCTATACTCGTATGGATAACGCCAAATAAAAATGCAGAGTGGATAAATTACATTTACTATATTCAGCAGAGGTTTATTAATTATACGGATTAGGCCCTAGACGCACTAGGACATCAGCTAAAGTATACAAGCAAAATGACTTGGCAGAATAGACAGGCTTTGAATTGGTTACTGGCCGAAAAAGAAGGAGTGTGCGTAATGTTTGGAGCTGACTGCTGTACTTTTATCCCGAATAACACAGCCCCAGATGGATCATTCACTAGAGCCATGAAGAAATTGAAGGAACTCAGACAAGAGGTTGCAGAAAATGCAGGCAGCCAACGAACAGTTGGAGAGTGGTTTGACTCACTACTTGGTTCTTGGAAAGACTGGTTAATAAATGTGGGAATAATATTAGCAATAGCACTTGGTACTTTTGCTTTGCTGTTTTGTTGTGTTATACCCTTTCTCAGATCAATGATGGCCAATGCCATCCCCCCAGAAGGAGGGATCAACGAGCACCTCAGTGCTTAGCAACTGGGCATCGATGGATATATGTAGCTAACACATTTATGATATAATCAATGAAAATGTTAATCTACTGAATTAATGAAGCTGTGAAATAGTATACTATTGAAACTAATATAGCACACTGATTTATCAGATGATTTGTCACAATCACGTTCCCCAAGACTGTATTAGTTAGGGAAATGAGATCTTTTACTTCCTTCTAGCCAAAAGAGAGGGGAGATGTTTGGTCTCATTATCCAGCTGGAGTATGTTCACATGAAGGAGGTCTGTTGGAGTAAAAGCAGGAATGGCTGATCATTAGCCATAGACAGATTAACTGAAAGAAGGCTGAATTTATGGGGACATACTCCGGTAGAGGGGAATAGGTGTGGGACTCAGACTAAGTCCCAAAGAGGGGATGTGTAGAAGAAATTAATTTCCACTAGGCCTTAGTAGGCCTCACTAGGCCTTAGCTGCAGTATAAACGGGCCTCGGCTGAGCACCAAGAAATCAAGGTCTGTCGCTCGTCAAAAACATCAAGGCGTGAGAATCAAGAGATATTAAATTGGTTGTATGGGGAAAACTGGCATGAAGCGCTGGGAAACTGTCATGTTACTGGTATATATTGCTGGGAAACGGTTATATAAGAGTTTTTTTTTAAAATAAGAAAGCTGGGGACTTTCCACAAATCAATATGATACGTGAGAAAGTTTGCGTATAATTGTGGCGAAACTGAAAGGTGGAGCCAAAAAGAAAAAGGGCGCTAATTGTATAAAAGATGATAAGAAAAGAGTAAGAAATTAAGCTTTATCATGAAAGAGTCAGATGAACAGCTGCATCTCACTTTGTTGTCCCAACAATAAAGTTAATTTCTTCTGAGACCTGGAACTTCGACTCTGACAGAATTTCTTTAAAGAACTGAGAGCAATCAAGAACTTAGAATTTGCCACGACATTAGCTGTGAGAAGACAGTGTCAGTCAATGTATTTGGACAAAACAGCGACCATAAATGTAAAGAAACGAAGTTGCTTGTCATATTTTCCCAACAAGCAACCACATTTTTTCAAATAAGCCCAAAAAACCGTGACCCGCAAAGTGTTATTCGCGGACTTGGTAGCTATGGATACTGTCAAATCAAACCAATGTGGGACTACAGTGATTGGATGTCGTGCAGGCAGCGCGCGTGCTCTCTGCATGCATACAGGTTCACTTTTTTTCACAGATGTAGAAACACTGAGAGCGGCGCGCCCGTGTGAAAAAAAATTGCCCCAGGTTTTCATGGGAAGTAGCAAGTCTTCTTGAGTCATAAGGCTCAAGTCCAAGTGAAGTCACGAGTCATTGATGTTAAAGTCCAAGTCGAGTTGCAAGTCTTTGTACATTTTGTCGAGTCGAGTCCGAAGTCATCAAATTCATGACTCAAATCTGTCTCGAGTCCAAGAAACATGACTCGAGTCCACACCTCTGTTAAACCCTATGGTCTATATTCATAAATCTGGTCTTATTTTAAACTAGACACTTGAAATATTGTTACCCAAGAGTCATAATAACTCAAAATAGTATAGGAACAGAGTAAAACAAGGGGAAATATGCATGTAAGTGACTCACGTTTGTTTTTTGTTTAGTTTTTTTCTTAGGAAAATGTTTTATGAGATTTTAATTTTAAAGGCCTGAAAATAACCTTAATATAAAGCTGAATTGTCTGATCATGTTTTGATTCAAATTTGAGGATGATTCTTTCAAGAAATTTAGCTTCTGTAACCTTTTATTTACAAAAAAGACTAGACTTCAAAAAGGCCAATTATATTAGAAGATTTGTAATTGTAAAGAGTAGTTTTTTATTCAAAATAATTTTGCAATAAACTGCCAATTATAATGCATTTGCAGTCCCTGAAAAACTAAAGCAACTATTTACAGAATTTGCAAGTGTAAAAAAAATTTAGTTGATAAAAACAGTCTGTCATTAAGTTTGCGTGTGTGTGATTAAGTATGTGAGGTAAAAAACTGGCAGGCCGCTAGATACAATTGGATGCTATGGAGACGGTAAGCAAAAGGTGTATTCATTCAATGCATAGCTTACAAACACTGGGCAAAATAATGTCTCTTGATTCGTTATTACGTCCATCAATCAAATCTATGCTGGCTATGCATTGGCAAGGCATTGAATGGCTTTATCCAACGAAAACCATGAGCGAGTTGATTGGCAGCTTTAGTGGCCAATAACACACTCCGTTTATATCATGTGTCATCAGAGAGCCTGTGATTGAAGGAGAGAGACCTGGGAGGGTTTAATATCACAGGAACAGTCCACTGTACAGGGGAGATTGTCCCAATAATTATTTGAATCGATATTTCATTGAAAATGGACATGACTGATTACTCTTACGCTCATGCAAAGACAGAGGATTTTTTGTTTTTTTCCTTATTTTTTTCGTTGTTTTGGATTAAAAAGTGGGATGCATTTTGAAGAGTGGACTCTTCTTACACGGACATGTATACTGTTGTTTCTTGGATTTGTCCGATCTGATCTGCACAATATGAGATAAAAGATGAGTACCGCGTTTATTATGCTAATGTTTAAATAGCTAGTGCTTTAGCATTTCATTGAACCCTTTCCGCTCTGGTGTATTTATTGCAAAAACAAGTTCTGAACATGAATCTTGAGTGTTTTAGCTAAGTTATGCATAGTTTGTGATAGTTGGTTGAAAAGTTTGCATAAAACAAAACCAATTAAATGTAGAGACACCCACTTGCGTCAATCTCCCTGTCCATGATCCAGCAACAATCCCTGTCATTATAAAGCTTAGATTGTCCAGGACGTTTTTAATATAACTCTGATTATGTTCGCCTGAAAGAAGAATGTCATATACACCTAGGATGACTAAATCATGGGCTCATTTTTATTTTTGGGTAAACTATCCCTTTAATCTCAACAGTGAACTTTGATCAGACTGTAACTGTACAGTATAATGATACTAACTGTAGTTTCTCCAGCTGGCATTGAGGGATCATCAGTAGATCACTGAGGTTTCTCACTCCAGAGTCTCCTAGTTTATTCCCACTCAGGTCCAGATCTCTCAGGTGTGATGGGTTTGATTTCAGAGCTGAAGTCAGGATGAGACACTGTTCCTCTGTAATACTGCAATCCCACAGACTGAAGACAGAAAGAGAAAAGACAATGACTCAATTTCATCTCGCAAAAAGAAAAGGTGTCAGATAGATTAAAAATACCGGCCAGTCAGAGTTTCTTACTGGACAGTTTAAAAAAAGGACAAATATTTCAAACACATAAACACAATGTGCCACATCAGTAAAAGGTTTCAAATATAATTAAAGACAACAGGGCAGTTTAAAAACATTCAAGTATAGAAGACGACACAAAAGAGCCCAATCTTCAGTCAGAAGAAGAAGATTCTTCAGGAACATTCACTGCAATTTAGGATTATCACATTTACACAAATATAAAATCACTATTACAGTTACGGTTCTCATCACTAACATAATTTCTTGAACACATTTCACTCGCAATCAAGTGTCAACTTCAGTCCTGGCTTTCACCAGATCACAAAACACATCACTAAGAGGAATTATTTCACACAAATATAAACTTCACATTATCAGGCTCTTCATAAGATACTGATTTTTTTTTTCAACTTAATTTTTATTTTCCATTTTTCTTTTTAAGAACAAACATAAATACATCTTTATTTTTAAATTTTTGCAAGCCCTCCTCATCACCAACTATATACAGAGAACATATTTAACAAAAATTATACAACAATAATCTTCACAGAAAAAAAAGAAAAAAAAGAAAAAAAAGAAAAAAAAAGAAAAAAAGAAAACACTATAAATAAGTTAATACTTGAATCCAACCAAGTATAGTGAGACTTTGTATTTATTAATTTTAGTTATAGGTGTTTCTATTGCTGTATATATTACTAGAAATATATATTTTGCCATGTCTGGAAAGCCATCACACCCAGTCCAAAGCCATTCCTTCTAACCAGGCTGCCCATCTTTTTTTAAATGATGCCTGTTGCAATCTAAGAGTATATGTTATTTTTTCCATAACATATATTTCTTTAATTAAAGATAACCATTTATTACAGGTTGGAGGTTCTCTTTGGAGCCAATTTTTTGTGATAATATTTGTCAAAATATGTGTGTGTGATTGGCCAGAGCCTCCACACAGTCTCTCCAGCAATAAGAAATAAATCGGATAAAAATCGGATTGAGCATTTCCAGCTGAATTCTCTGGAATTTCCGAATTCTCCAATTAACCGAATTCGTTACTTTATGCAAGTCAATAAAAATATTTCTCCAGGTCTCTTTATTTATTTCTTTATTAAACTAATTTTCCCATTTGTGCCTTATGTGTTCAATATTATCCTTTTTCATATCAGATAAGGCCCGGTATAAAGTAGATACCGGTTTACCTGCCTTCTCATTAAGCTGAATTATTTTAAAGTACTGTTCTACTGGTGATAACTGGTTTAGAATTTCTTTTGAATTTGGATTTTTGAGAAGGAAATTTCTTATTTGAAGATATCGGAAAAAATCAGCTCTTGGTAAACCGAACTCTAATTCCAGCTGTTCAAAGGTTTTCAATGTAGTACCAACTAGTAATTGATGAATAAAACGTAAATTGTATAGTCTCCACCTCTGAAAACCTGAATCTAACTGTAGGGGCATAAATTTCTTTAAACATGAGATATCCGACAGGGCAGAGTCGCCAGTTAAAAGACCAACACTCCGTTGAACTTCTCTCCACGCTAAAAGAGTAGTCATTGTCCACCTCCCTGCTATTACAACTCTTCTCTTCACTAAAAGGAATAGCTGACAATGGCACACATGAGCAATTAGTCTTCTCTATTTCAAGCCATCCTGCTGTATCAGACCTATCTGATATCCACACTGTCATAGCTCTTAATTGACATGCTAACCAATAGTATCTGAAATTTGGTAGGGCCCAGCCTCCTCGAGATTTTTGTAACTGTAGGACCTTGTATCTAACTCTTGGGCGTCTTCCCTGCCAGATAAATCTTGAAGTTAATCTATCCAATTGTGTAAACATGAACCTTGGAGGTGTGATGGGTAGTACCTGGAATAGAAACATCAATCTGGGAAGGATATTCATTCTAATTGACTCTATTCTTCCGGCCATAGAGAGGGGCAACATAGACCACCTGTCAAGATCATTTGTAATCTTTTTAATGAGCTTAATATAATTGACCATTATAATTTATCCAAATTTGCGGGGATTTTTGCTCCCAAATACGTTATGCCTTCTCTTGGCCATCTAAAATGAAAAGAAGCTTTTATGTGAGGGGAAATGCATGCATTTAAAGCTAGGGCTTCAGTTTTATTAACATTAATTTTATACCCTGATAGATTTCCATATTGTTTAATTTCCTTCATTAATATTGGAACTGAACTTAGAGGATCTGAAAAATATACAAGGACATCATCTGCATAAAGGGACAGCTTGTGTACATAATTATCTATATCTATTCCTTTAATTTGTGAGTTATCTCTAATAGTCTGAGCTAGGGGCTCTATACTCATTGCGAACAATTGTGGGGATAGAGGGCATCCCTGCCTCGTCCCCCTACTTAATTGAAATGCCTGTGACAGACAGCCATTTACTCTGACCATGCTCCTTGGGTCTGAGTATAACATTTGGATCCACTTAACAAACTGAGGGCCAAATCCAAATTTCTCTAACACCTTAAACAAAAAAGGCCAGGATACGCGATCAAACGCTTTCTCTGCGTCTATCGCTAGTGCCATGCAAGAAAGCTGTTGAGAGGAGCTATGTCATGATATTGAGTAG
This sequence comes from Pseudorasbora parva, assembly GCF_024679245.1. Taxonomy (NCBI): domain Eukaryota; kingdom Metazoa; phylum Chordata; class Actinopteri; order Cypriniformes; family Gobionidae; genus Pseudorasbora; species Pseudorasbora parva. Next base: position 44,381,902 of record NC_090185.1, read on the forward strand.
CCTTCGAATATTATCTTGCAAATGCCGCCCAATCACAAATCCAGTCTGATCTGGATTTATCAGATGCCCAATAATTCTCTCTATACGCCTAGCCAGAATAGAATAGAGCAATCTGTATTAAGGAGGGCAACTGGCCTGTATGAGGCACAATCCGTAGGATCCTTTATGAATGACTGAAATTATTGCCTCCTTCCATGAATAAGGCATTTTACCTGTTTCCATAATATGGGCATATGTTCTTTCTAATAAAGGACTAATAATGTCACTAAATGCTTTATAGAACTCATTTGTATACCCATCTGTCCCAGGGCTTTTATTATTCTTTAATTTTTTAATGGCTTCCATTATTTCTTCCTTTGTTATGGGGTTATCAATTACGTTTGGAGTTAAAATGTCCATCTTGGGGAGGTTAATTTTATCTAAATATGATTTAATTTGTTCTGACTCTGAGCATATATCAGCGTCTGAAAAAAGGTTTTTATAAAAAGCAGCAAAGGTCTCTGAAATTTCAGCAGGTTTATACAAGAAAGGGTTATCAACAGAATTGGTATTTATTTTTTTCACTATATTTAAACCAATTTTTTTTCGCAGCTGAGAGGCTAATAAACGGTTAGCTCTGCTCCCATGCTCATAAATTTTTTGCTTCAAAAATCTTAGGCTCCTCTCTACTTTCTCTGTGAGTAAATCATCTAGTTCCCTTCTCCCCTCCTTGAGCTTTTTTAGATTCTCTGTTGTTGGGTTTTGCTTATGCTGTATTTCCAGAATTTTTATTTTTTGTTCGAGTTTGTTTTGCTTTTCTATCCTCATTTTTTTTAATGTGGAAGAATATGCAATAATTTTCCCTCTTAACACAGCTTTAGCCGCCTCCCATAATGTTATGGGTGATGTATCTGGTTTATCGTTAAATTCTAGGTACTGTTCAAATTCATGTCTTATATATGTTTTAATCTCTGGCCTTCCTAATAGTGACGTATTCAACCTCCAAGTCCAATCCAAGTCTTCTAGCTTCTCCTCCATCTGCAGCTGTTTTTTCATCATATATGTCAACAACCTGTCTGATCGCTCGCATCTGTCCTCAGTAATGCCGATTCTTTCTTCGGATTCATCCATTCGTTTTTCGAGTCCTTTTATCCCTTCATTTACTTGCTTGATCGATTCCTCCAATTTTCCAAACTTCTCGTTTATTTCCTTTCTCATGCCACGCATTTCGTTGAGTATTTCAGAGGTCGGCGAGTCGTTGAAAGCATCCTGGTTAGCATTTGCGCTAGCCCCCTGGCTAGGCTTGAAGGCATCGGTTATTTTACCAGTTCCCTCGCGATTTCTTCGACTTTGCATTTTAGAATCTCTGTTTAGTTACAAGAACGAATTTTCGTACATTAACAACCCATATGTTATTCTGAATCGATGTCTGGGGCAAGTTTTAACTTCTCAAGTGAGGAGCTCTCTTATTGTGCTGCCATCACAAGGCCAGACCGGAAGAATCTCCATAAGATACTGATTTAAACTGTTTTGGTAACATTTTTAAAAGTTTAAGTGATTTAAGAATTTTGATTCCTGAATGTGTTCTTCACCTCAATCTCTCCAGTTTACAGTGTGAATCCTTCAGTATGTCACATAAGGGCTTTACTCCAGAGTCTCCTAGTTTATTCCCGTTCAGCTCCAGCTCTCTCAGGTGTGATGGGTTTGATTTCAGAGCTGAAGTCACAGCAGAACAACCTTCATCTGTCAGATTACAGCCTATTAACCTACAATGAGAGAGATGAAAACAAACTCTTTATTCTGTAGAGTTATATCATCTTCATAAATGTAGTGTGAACTAGACATGTGCCGATTTTCGGTAATGCAATATATCACGATAATGAATATGCATGATATTGTTATCTTGGGCACATCAAAATATTGTAAATAATAATTTATTAACAATTATTACGTTTTTTTATAATGCACTTAAGAATACGTTGCCCATCAACCGTATAAATGCTCAACACCGCTGTATAGAGTCATTAAGCCTTGTGCAATATGTTACTGATCCTACTCACAACAAGGGTCACACTTTAGACCTTGTATTTTCATATGATTTCTCTGTGTTTAATTTGGAGATTCTAGATTTCGGGAATTTCTGACCATTATTCATTAATATTTGAGTCCGTGTTTACCTGTCCCCGCCCTACATACGTTCAGCCTTCATGTAAATTAAGGTCTATCCACTCATCTACTGTCAATCATTTCTCAGAATTCTATCAAATGCATTTTTCGAATGATGTATCAATTGGGCTTGATACAGAATCTTTGGTAGAAGCTTTTATTGAGTCTTGTACATTCACACTTGATAATGTTGCTCCATTTAAGTTCAGGAGGATTAAGAGTGTCTCTCAGCCTTGGTTAAATGATGAAACTCACGCTCTCAGGCCAGAGTGCAGAATAGCTGAGCAAAAATGGAAACGAGATAAGCTTCAAGTCTCTTATGGCATCCTAAAAGAATGTTTGACAACTTATAAGAGAGCTGTTAAGGATGCAAAAGCCAACTATTTTTCTACATTGATCTCTGAAAATGCAAATAGACCGAAATTTTTGTTTAAGACAATTAATTTGGTTTTAAATCCAACAGGAAACATTGTTCTGGAAGCTTCAAAAGAGAACTGTGAATTATTTCTACCATCTTTTACTCATAAAATTGAGCAAATCAAATGTGGAATTATACCTGTTCCATTTGATCAACCTCAAACTACTCCAGTTACCAGTTCTCTGACTAATTTCAAACTCGTTACATCGTTACATTGCATTTAAGGATGCAATTATATATCCCCTTAGGAAGAAAGCTTATCTGGATCCGGCAATACATGATAATTACAGACCGATCTCCAAGTTGCCAAAGTGAAAGACTTTGTCGTCTCCATGTCAAAGATTTTGGAGAGAGTCATCTACTCTCAGCTCTACTCCTATTTAAATGCATTTAATATTTTGGATACATTTCAGTCTGGTTTCAGATGTTTGCACAGCACTGAATCTGCATTACTTAGGGTCACAAACGATATCTTATTATCGATGGATTCAGTTTCGCCAGTGGTCCTAGTTGTTATATCTCAGTGCTACGTTTGATACAATTTATCATGATATTCTTCTGAAACGTTTAGAATGCATGGTGGGCATTCATGGGACAACCCTTCAGTGGTTTTCTTCCTATTTAAAAGAAAGGACTTTCTCTGTGAACATGGCCAATTTCTCTTCTGCTTCGTCTCAGTTAAAATGTGGTGTCCCTCAGGGGTCAATTTTGGGACCCCTGTTATTTTCATTGTACATGCTTCCCCTGAGTTCCATCTTTCAGAAGTATAGTATATCCTATCACTGCTATGCCAACGAATCCCAATTTTATTTTCCCGTGAGTATAGACAAGAACCGTGCATCTAACAATGCATTAAATTGCTTTAAAGATATAAAACGGTCGCTGGCAAAAGCCTTTTCACAATTAAATGAGAGCAAAACAGAAGTCCTGATTCTTGGATCCTCCTTGTCCAGTCAACCTGGACTAGTCGTCGAACTAGTCCAGACTGATTGATTGTTCCTGATCGATTGCTCCTGTCTGTCTGCCTGCCTCAGTGTTTGTAGCTCTGTATAGCTGTTTGAATCTCTATTTGATATATTTTCTTTGTTATTTACACTGCTAAATATAACTTACTCATCACCATATAGTGTTTAATATAGCCTATCAATTTAAATTTGACATTACTAGCTTTTAATCTAAATCACTACCACACGTTAGCTTTTCGCTAGCCTGGTAGCTTTCCATCCTGGCATCCGGGTCTCCGGTTTTCTGAGTTCTTTAGACAACTGTGGTGAGTTGGATTATTAAAAAGACTCCATCAGACAACTGTGGTAAGTTTTGGATTCATCAACAAATACGGTAAGCCATGTCTTCTTCTCCTGTCATTGTCACTTGCACTGCATGCTACATGTTTAGCATATCTATCTCCGTTGGCAAACAGGGCTTCACATGTGATAAATGTAAGGAATTAATCAGGCTGACGGAGAAGATTTCAGATTTAGAGACACGCATCCAAGCTTTATGTGAGAGTAGTGAGAATGTAACAGCTTTAGCTACTGCTTTGGATGCGACTAGCTTAGTGAACACTCGTTGTTTGGTTCCGGCTGAGCCCGCGCAGCAGGGCTGGGTGACGATGAGAAAGCATAGTCGCGGATCAAAAAACCGCTCTTCCGTTCCGATTAGAACATCAAACAGGTTCTCCCCACTCAGTGACGCACCCACTGAGGATCCTGTTGAAAGTGCCCTAGTTATTGGCGATTCTATTACATGGAACGTGAAAATAGAGACACCAGCCACCATAGTCACATGTTTACCGGGAGCCAGAGAGCCTGACATCTAATGATGTTCGACTTTGCCAGTCGGAGATCACCGAAATTAACATTAAAGAGGTGTGTAAACTCGCAAGTACGATGTCAAAGGCCATATTTTTCTCTGGCCCCCTCCCTGCTAAAAGGAGTGATGAAATAGTTAGTAGATTATCATCACTCAATGGCTGGTTGTCTAAGTGGTGTCTGCAAAATAACACACGGTTCATAGACAATTGGAAAAGTTTTTGGAGGAGACCTGACCTGTTGAAGATAGACTGCATTCATCCCTCCTGAGCTGGTGCTGCTCTTCTCTCTAGTAATTCGGCACATAGTCTTAGAGCTAAGCCTTGACTCACTGGGGCCCAGGTCAGGAAGCAGACAAACTGGCTAAACCAACCGTCTGCTAGCTGTCTCACGTCACCAAAGTCAGCTAAATCCCAGCACATAGAGACTCTTTCACCTAGATATTATCACATAGAGACTGTGTCTGTTCCCCGAATTAGTAAATACAAAAAAACATCAAAACCATTCAACAGTAAAAATTTAATTGATGTCCAACAAATAAAGAACAGATATAATTCAGATGAACAATTGATAAAGCTTGGGTTGCTGAATATTTGATCCCTTTCTCCAAAAACGCTTATTGTCAATGATATGATTATAGATCATAACTTAGATGTGCTGTGTTTGACAGAAACCTGGCTAAAACCTGACGATTACATTACTTTAAATGAGTGCACCCCCCGAGATTATAGTTACAAACATGAGCCACGTCTGAAAGGTAAAGGGGGAGGTGTTGCTGTAATTTATAATAATATTTTCAGTATTACTCAGAAGTCTAGTTTCAAATATAATTCCTTTGAAGTTTTGGTGCTTTATGTAACGCTGTGTAGTGTAAATGATAAATCCCGTTTGACATTTGTGTTGGCTACTGTATACAGGCCACCAGGGCACAATACAGACTTTATCAAATAATTGGCTGGCTTTGTATCAGAGTTAGTATTAGCTGTAGATAAAGTACTAATTGTTTGTGATTTTAATATCCACGTAGACAATGAAAAAGACGCATTGGAATTGGCATTTAGAGACATTCTAAACTCTATTGGAGTTAGACAACACGTATCGGGACCCACTCATTGCCTTAATCATACTTTAGATCTAATAATGTCACATGGAATAAATATTGATACTGTTAAAATTCTGCAGCAGAGCGATGACATCTCAGATCATTACCTAATAGCAAGTATACTTAATTTACCTAAGGCTGCAAAGCCATCCCCTCGCTTCAAATATGGCAGGACGATAACCGTTGCGACTAAAGATTGCTTTGTACATAATCTTCCTCATCAGTTCCATCTCCTCAGCATTACAGATAGCCAAGAGGAACTTGATGCTACAACAGAAACTATTGACTCTCTCTTTACTAGCACTTTAGACATAGTTGCTCCCCGGCGCTTAAAGAAGATTAAAGCAAATAATCCAATGCCGTTGTACAACGAGCACATTCGGGCCCTTAAAACAGCAGCCAGAAAAATGGAGCGCAGCTGGTAGAAAACAAAACTGGAGGTTTTTCGCAATTTGTGGAAAGAGAGCATGATTGCATATAGAAAGGCCATAAAAACTGCTAGATCTGCTTATTTCTCAACTCTTTTAGAAGAAAACAAACACAACCCTAAGTATTTATTCGATACAGTGGCTAAATTATCAAAAAATAAAGCTTCAACTTCTGACGTTTGTAAACAACACAGCAGTAATGACTTTATGAACTTCTTTACTAGTAAGATTGATAATATTAGGAACGAAATTATAACCATGCAGTCGTCTACTACATTACCACTTCAGACAGAGCATTGTAGTGTCACTGAGGAAAAATTACACTCATTCACTGCTATAGGAGGAGAAGAATTGGCTAAACTTGTTAAATCATCAAAATCAACAACATGTATGCTTGACCCTATACCGACTAGGCTATTAAAAGAGATACTTCCAGAGGTCATAGATCCTCTGCTTAATATCATTAATTCATCCTTGACATTAGTATATGTACCGAAAACTTTTAAGTTGGCTATAACTAAACCACTTATTAAAAAACCACAACTTGATCCTAAAGAATTAGTCAATTACAGGCCAATCTCGAATCTTGTTTCTATCAAAAATACTAGAAAAGGCTGTGTCTTCACAATTATGTTCCTTTTTAGAAAATGTTATCTATGAGGATTTCCAGTCAGGATTTAGACCGTATCATAGTACTGAGACTGCTCTAATTAGAGCTACAAATTATTTACTCTTATCATCTGATCGTGGTTGTGTCTCTCTATTAGTGTTACTCGATCTTAGCGCTGCATTCGATACTATTGATCACAATATTCTTCTGAATAGAAGCAAAATAGTGAATGAAAGCTGAGAAGACATGGCAATAAACATCAGTTGATATTTTAGAGATATCTCAAAATAAAATCACATGAAACGATCTTGTAAAACGTTTAATAAAATTCAGAGTTTTAGACATATCATCTTCAGATCTGAAATATAACATGGTCAGACTTGTGGCTTTAGCTGTAGTGCATTTCTAGATTTCTCCAAGGCCCACTTCAATTTTATTTTCATAAAGATATTTCATAAAAATACATTTCTAATAACTTTACAAAACTTTGAAGCTTATTATAGCTTTTTTTGATTATGAAAAATATTATCATTTTGACTTTACAGTAAACTGCCAGGTGTCTGCTTTCAAATGAGACCATAATTATGCTTTTAGTGCAAAGGATCCACAAACTGTATTTGTTTTAGTCTGAGTATGCATTTCTTACGATTTTTTCAAAATTTCGGAGTCAGCTTAACAGGTTAAAAAAAAAAGATTCATAGATAAGGTGCAATCAGTCGGACGTACAGTGGCACAGTGCTCATTCAGTAAATGCACAGCTAAACAGATGTGTTTTGAGTCTGGATTTGAATGTGGCTACTGTTGGAGCACATCTGATCTGTTCAGGAAGCTGGTTCAGCTGCGGTTGGCATAAAAGCTAAAGGCAGACTCTCCTTGCTTTGAGTGAACTCTTGGTATTTCTAACTGACTTGATCCTGCTGATCTGAGTGATCTGTTGGGTTTGTATTTAATCAGCATATCTGCGATGTATTGAGGTCCTAGGTCATTGAGTGATTTATAAACAAGTAGTAGAACTTTAAAATTGATCCCAGATGTAACTGGAAGCCAGTGTAAAGACCTGAGGACTGGTGTGATATGGTCATATTTTCTGGTTCTGCTCAGAATCCTGGCAGCAGCGTTCTGTATGAGCTGCAGCTGTCTAATGGTCTTTTTGGGAAGGCCGGTGAGAAGGCCATTACAATAGTCCACCCTACTGGTGATGAAAGCATGAACCAGTTTCTCTAAGTCTTGCCTGGAGACAAAACATCTAATCCTTGCAATCCTTGAACCATCTGAGGACCATCCCAGAAAGCCCGACCCAGTTTTCCAGCCTGTCTAGAAGTATGTTGTGGTCAACAGTGTCGAATGCAGCACTGAGATCGAGGAGAACCAGAATTGATGTTTTGCCTGTATCAGTATTTAAGCGAATATCATTTATAATCTTTATGAGCGCTGTCTCTGTGCTGTGATGCGGTCGGAAACCAGATTGAAAATTGTCAAAGAATCCGTTTGAGTTTAAGAATTTGTTTAGTTGATTGAAAACAACTTTTTCAATGATTTTGCCTATGAAGGGGAGATTTGAGATTGGTCTGTAGTTGCTCAGTATGGAGTTATCTAGATTTCTCTTTTTCAGAAGAGGCTTAACTATTGCAGTTTTAAGGGCGGTTGGAAAAGTCCCATAGAGAAGTGAGGAGTTCACCACTTCCAAGAGATCTGCTTCCAAACAGTTAAACACACTTTTGAAAAAATAAGTGGGGAGTGCGTCAAGGGCGCAGGTTGATGTTTTAAGATGCTGTACTGTGTCTTGTAAAATTTTACCGTCAATTGTTTCGAAATCAGACATAGTAATTTTCCGAGGGTTTGGTCTGATCTTACTGACCCCAGAGCAACTAGAGGATGTGCTGATCGCCTTTCTGATATTATTGATTTTCTCTGAGAAGAAGGAAGCAAACTCACTGCATTTGTTGTCTGAGAGCATTTCTCTGGGAATGTGACTCGGGGGGTTTGTTAGTCTGTCTACAGTAGCAAAAAGAGTGTGCGTGTTGTTTATGTGTTTGTTTATAATATTTGAGAAGACGGTCTGTCTAGCTTTGCCTAGTTCAACATTGAAAACATGAAGGCTGTCTTTATAGATGTTATAATGGACTACAAGTTTTGTCTTCCGCCACTTTCGTTCAGTTTTTCTGCATTGTCTTTTCATTATTTGAACTGCTGTTGAGTTTCTCCATGGTGCCTTTTGTTTGCCACTCTTTTTCCTGACTTTCAGAGGGGCAATATCATCAATTACACTCTTAACTTTTGAGTTAAAGGAGTCAAGGAGAAAATCAACAGAGTCTGCAGATATGCTTGGTTTTAGAGATAAAGCCTTCATAAACAGCACATAAGTGTTCTCATTTAAGGATCTCTTTTTGACAGAGACAGATCTAGCTTCAATGGCAGGAGAGATTGATATGTCAAAGAAAATACAGAAATGATCAGACAGTGCCACATCCTTAATAACAATCGATGAAATGTTTAGACCCTTACTGATAAGTAAATCTAGAGTGTGTCCACGATTGTGTGTGGGTCCATTTACATGCTGTGTCAAATCAAAAGTGTTAAGAACAGTCATGAGCTCTTTTGTTGTACTGGATTCAATATTCTCTATGTGAATGTTAAAACCCCAATGAATGTCAAACTCTGAGGAAATTATTGATAACAGCTCTGTAAATTCCTCAATAAAGGCTGGAGAGTACTTTGGAGGCCTGTAAACAATGATAAGCAGGATGCGTGGATAACCTTTTAACACAATACCCAGATATTCTAGAGACAAATATTCACCAAATGATACTTGCTTACATTGAAAGACATCTTTAAAAAGAGCAGCAACACCCCCACCTCTCCTAACTGCTCTGCAAACACTCATAAAAGTAAAGTTAGGAGGGGCTGCTTCATTGAGGACTGTTGCACTACAGTTTTCTTCTAACCACGTTTCATTTAGAAGCAAAAAATCTAGGTTGTTTGTGGTTATTAAGTCGCTGACTAGGAATGATTTGTTTTTAAGTGAACAGATGTTTAAAAGTGCTAACTTAACAGTATTAATTTTTTCACCCACATTAGTCTCAGTTTGACAGGTAACAGGCAGCAGATTATATTGGTTTGTTAAACGGCCTGACAAGGCCTTAGACTTTCTTTCACGTAACAGAACAGAGATAGAGAAAGAGGCAGGCACACTGGGTTCCCACTTGTTATGTAAACATTTGATAAAGGTACTGTTATCATAGCGGGGACCCAAAACACATCACTGAGAGCTGGAATCAGTTGTTTTTGGTTCACCTACAACAGATGGAGGAGGGTGTGGGCCCTGGCGTTGTGACCAAAGAAATCTCACAGGGGGAGGGGGAGCTGGGCCCACAGGCTTTGGTGGTTGTGGGGCTCGACGCTTTTTGGTTGATATCTGGGGGCTCGCAGCAATTGAGTGTGATAGTCTAGTTCCAACAAAAATCAGTTCCTCCATTTTCGCTGAGAAGCCCAGATGCGGGGATGCTGGAGAGAGGAATGACATGTCCGGTGAGAGGGGCTGTTGCTCTGGTGTTATCGGAAGTTGAAGTATGTTGTCCTGGCTTTGCTGTCCATTTTCAAGAAAGTCATCTTTGGGTGCTGAATCTTGGAGCAGTTCTAATCCTTCACAGTCTGTCTGTAGTGAGCTCTGTGGGCAGGGCTCAGCTGGGAGTGTGTCCATGAGCAATTGTTGTGGCTGTGTGGTGTTATCATTGTCCTTTTGGGATGTGTCAACCAAATGTCCATTCAGGAGCTGAAATGAAGTCCTGTGGTCATCCATACTCTGTATCAGGTTGAGTGGGTTAAAACACACAGCTGAAGGATGATGAAGGGAAAAATAAATATTGTCCTTTAGCACTCTTGCACCAAGTTTGTTTGGATGGAGGCCATTTGATGTAAACAGTTGTCTCTGACTCCAGAAGAGATTGAAGTTATCAATGAAGTTCACTCCATTCATGTTACATGTTTTTTGCAGCCATGTATTAAGCCCAAGCAACCGTGAGAATCTATTTGTTCCTCTTGCTGCCAGTGGTCCACTGATGAACGGCTGAACTTCAGGTTTCTAAGTGTTTCAAAAAGTTCATTGAAGTCCGACTTCATGAGTTCTGACTGCTCTCTCTGAATATCGTTCTTCCCCACATGAATGATTAGTTGATTTGCAGTCTTATGTTTCATCAGAATGTTCTCAATTTCCCTGTTTACATCAGAAATGGTTGCTTGTGGAAGGCAGCATGTAGTTGTATCTCTGCTGCGAATGTTTCTGACTGTAGAGTCACCCACTATCAGAGTCCTTGGCTCGGCTGCTCTCTGAGCTGAGCGACGCTGTCTGCTCGACCTTGAGCACCTGTTAGCATTAGTGTTTGCTGTGGGCTGATGCAATCTGTGTTCGATCATATTCATCACGTTTGGGGATTCCTCACCCACATTCATTAATACTTCAAATCTGTTTTCGAGATGTATCGATGGTGGTCGGAAACTAGTGTTTGCAATCCTTGTGTCTGGGGTAGAGCATGCAACGGCAGCAATAATTGAAGCTCGTGACAATCTGATGTCTCGAGTGTGTTTGGGTCTTGCCCCCTGTTTGTGCCAACGATTAGTGTGTCGATTAGTTTCTTGTTTCTCTATTTGTTGAGCAGCACTAAATTTATGGGACTCACCGGCTGTGTGCAGAGGGCGTTCGTGATGAAGCTCTGCTGTGTGATTCGTCCGGTTTGGTGGTTCCGCAAATAACTTTGTTTCAAGAACTGCAATACTTTGTAAAAGTCTGTGGCAGTTTGTGCAGCAAGAGGATTCCTTAGCTAGAGGAGGCATTTTCTTATCCTTTCGATAGTAGGCAGCTGTGTTTTCCCTTCCGGAATGTAAGCTGATGGCAGCGAGAGGCTGGTCAGATGAAATGTTCCACTTTTTTGTAGTAATCCAGTCAACAGAGTTTCTAGTTTTATCGTTGAAGTCAAGCTTTGTTGTTAGAGCACTGTGTTGATTTGCTGAAGTTAAAATTATGAGATAAAATATAGAAGCGATAGAGCAAAGCGCGGAGCAGAAAGCAAGAGCGTCCGAACAGTAGCGAATCAGGAAGTGGAAGTAATAAACAAACTACAGCTAGTCCAAAATGCAGCAGCTGGAGGTCTTACTAGAACCAGGAAGTATGATCATATTAGTCCAGTTCTGTCAACACTGCACTGGCTCCCTATTAAACATCGCAATACATTTTAAAATCTTGCTTATTACTCACAAAGCACTAAATAGTTTAGCTCCCCGGTACTTAAGCGAGCTCTTAACGCATTATACCCCATCACGTCGATTGCGGTCTCAAAACTCTGGCCAGTTGATAATACCTAGAATATCTAAATCAACTGCAGGAGGTCGATCCTTTTCCTATTTAGCTCCTAAACTGTGGAATAGTCTTCCTAGCATTGTTCGGGAAGCAGACACACTCTGTCAGTTTAAATCTAGACTAAAAACACATCTCTTTACTATGGCATACACATAGAACATTTTTAACTTTCATTATTCAAATCAATTGACTGATTGTTAGGCTGCATTAACTAGGTCAGCCGGAACCGGGAACACTTCCCATAACACCTGATGTACTCGTTACATCATAAAAAGAGTGGCATCTACACTAATGTTAGTCTCTCTGTTTATCCCGAGGTTTATCCCGGATCTGGGGCCTGTCCGGATTGGATGGTGGACCTGCCTGGACATGACCAACGCATCCTGGAGTGTCTGCTGAGCCGTGTCAAATGGTGTCTCCTCCGAATTTGCCTCACCGGCACGACAAGCTCAAAACCCGTCTCTGGCGCAATAATTCCGATCTTTCATGTATTCATACTCCGTGATACCCTGAAATTTTGAATATTCCAATCTAATATGATTTCTGACCTGTAAGGTTGCCAGAAAAATAATCTTACATGGTGTGTTAATAGGCCAGAGGAGAACAGGCACCCCGACTGAGTCTGGTTTCTCCCAAGGTTTATTTTTCTCCATCATGCCCTGATGGAGTTTTGGTTCCTTGCCACTGTCGCCTTTGGCTTGGCTTGCTCAGTTGGGGACACTAAAATTATGATTAAAAGTTATTCAACTAATTATACAAATAAAATGTATGAATTAGGTTTTATTTAATTCTATAAACTATAATACTGATATGCCAACATTGTCGCTATATGATAAATTAAAATAAGCTGATAACATCACTTTTTTCTCCAGTACGACTGTACAGACAAATCTAATTTTGTTGCAATATTATCCTGTTTGACACAGTGAAGCTGCTTTGACACAATCGTGATTGTAAAAGTGCTATATAAATAAAGTTGATTGATTGATTGAACTAGGCCCGTTAGCATTGAACATACAAGATCCTGTGAGGAACCTTGGAGTAATTTTTGACTCCTCCCTTATTTTCAACAAGCAGATTAGTGCCATTGTAAAAAGCAGTGTTTACCAACTGAGACAAATTGCTCAAATTAAATCTTTGCTTTCCCCTTCTAACTTGGAAATTGTCATCCATTCATTTATTACATCTAGGTTAGATTATTGTAATTCACTGTACAGTGGCTTGCCCCAAAATGCATTATCTCGCTTACAACTTGTTCAGAATGCTGCAGCCAAACTGTTACTTGGATTAAGGAAAAGGGATCACATTACCCCAGCACTGAGAAACTTACACTGGCTCCCGGTCAAATTTAGGGTGTATTTCAAATTTTTTATGTTTGTTTACAAAGCATTATCTGGCCTCGCTCCCAAGTAAATCAGTGATCTTTTACATCCTTACTCTCCGACTAGAGCACTAAGGTCCTCTGACCAACTGTTACTGACGGTTCCTCGCTGCCGCTATAAATCTAAGGGTGACCATGCTTTTTCGGTGAGGGGTCCAAAATTGTGGAATAGTCTTCCTCTCTATGTGAGGTCATCTTCATCTTTAGCCATTTTTAAGTCGTCCTTGAAGACATATCTGTTCTCTGTGGCCTTTGAATAGATTATAAATTATGTGTTGATGTTGATAGAATTATGTGTTGTTGGTTTTTAACTGTTTTTTTTAAAATATTTTTATTCATTTGTAAAGCACTTTGGCTCAACCTTTGTTGTTTTTAAATGTGCTATATAAATAAAGGTTGACTTGACTTGACTATTCTGTGTCAAAGGGACGCGCTCAGATGTAAATGAGAAGCACATGAACGAGTGAAAGAGACGCGCTAATGAAGTGCCGCTCAGTGACAGCAGAGGGCGCTGATGAACTGCAGAATGCAGCAATTACCCCGGAAACCCCGCAAACAAAAGAAACCGCGCTAGTGAAGTTTTTAAAACAGCCATTCGTTTTTTTGTAATCTCAATGTTGTTCATCACAGCACCAAATACTTAATACTTAAAGACTTAATAAGCTATTTATTTTCAAACTTAAACATTTTTATGTTTTAATCTGGACTACAACATGCCCTAATGATTAGAATTTATTTTTTATTTTTTGTTATTGTTCAGTAAAAATGAGACATACGACTTCATTAGTTGACATGTTAATTCATTATTACCAAACTGACAATGAAAAATACTTATAAATAAATAATTATTGTAAGTAATGTTAATTTCTTAGTTACTGTTTAATAACATTAAAATCAAAATAACTTTTTAATGGACCTAAGATAAAACTAACAATGATCATTATTTCTTAACCTGATAACCGTCACGAGGACGAGGACGCACTGAAGGTCTCTTTGTTTAAATTAGCTCAAAATTACTATCAGATGTAAGTAATTACCTTGACAAACTATACATCATTAAAAAGATCTAAGACTAAAGTTTAATTTTTTTACCTCTGTTTTATTCTCAAAGTCTTATAGTGACCGTAATGTGTTAATATGTTCCAGGAGTTATGAATATGATCTTGGGCGTCGCTACCTTTTGATTGTAATATGCGCGTCATTTGCTCCCATTCATAAAAAAATCCTCCTTGGTCGTCATGAAGACACTCGACAAAACAACTTCCCTCAGGGCTTTTACTTCAAAAGTGTGCAGATGTGGAGAAATATTGATAGATTCTCACACGTTTGAGTCAAATTTCTATACAGAGAAGTATTATTTATTCAATCTTTATCCAAAATCCGCGGATGAATGATTATGAGAGCAGTAGGCTGTGATATGCTGTGTTTTCAATTCATTCTGGCAGCCGGAGGGCGCTGGAAAGCTGTACTACTGAAAATTCACCCCATGGGGAACACATGAAGAACAGACACACCATGTGACATTCAGGAAGTATCTGACATATGGACATATCCACACAGCTCCCTGGGATCGTCAGATCGCTATTTTATGCAGATAAACACGTTTTAAGACAATAAACACACAATCGCGGCAATATATGGTTGGTCTGTGTTCTTTATACCATGTTGGGTGGTTTCATAATAGATGATATTTATAATGCAATGCTATTCCACATAGCTTTTAGCATTGTATATTTTCTGTCAGATTTTTTGACCCGAAGCTATACGTTATGAGATCACATATTGTTATATAAAACACTCTACATATAAAATATAAAGTGATATGAAGCAAGTTTTGAATAAAACATGATTTTAATCGTATAAATTGTTGTTTTGCTGGTGTGCTAAGCTAACATGCTAGCTTGCCCTAGATGCACCTGCCACTGAGTAAATACTTTATTTTTATGAACATTTTCTAAATGTAAAACTACTGAAATGCTTATTTGGATGAAATGCATTCAATAGAGTCTCAGTGAGGGTAAAGTGAGAGGTTTGATTTAGAAATGAGGTTTGAATAGAACAGTTTGAATAGAGAATCGTTAGTAATTATAATGCAGACAAAAGAATAATAATTGGAGCCATAACCAGTCCGCAGAAGTGTGAATGCCGGGGAGACAAACTGAATGGGGCAGTTTGCACCTCTAAACAATAGAGGCAATACAGCGACTGAAAGCTGAGAAGATGTGGCAATAAACATCAGTTGATATTTCAGCGATATCTCAAAATAAAATCACATGAAACGATCTTGTAAAACGTTTAATAAAATGCAGAGTTTTAGACTGATCATCTTCAGATCTGAAATATAACATGGTCAGACTTGTGGCTTTAGCTGTAGTGCATTTCTAGATTTCTCCAAGGCCCACTTCAATTTTATTTTCATAAAGATATATCATACAAATAAATTTCTAATAACTTTACAAAACTTTGAAGCTTATTATAGCTTTTTTTTATTATAAAAAATATTATCATTTTGACTTTACAGTAAACTGCCAGGTGTCTGCTTTCAAATGAGACCATAATTATGCTTTTAGTGCAAAGGATTCACAAACTGTATTTGTTTTAGTCTGAGTATACATTTCTTAGGATTTTTTCAAAATTTAGAAATCAGCTTAACAGGTTAACTAACATTAACAGAAACATTATACTTTCTGTAACAAATGTAGTTATTGCTCAATCTTAGTTAATGCACTAAACAATGAGACCTTATTGTAGTGTGTTACCTGTTGTTCTTCATAGCCCAATTCTTTTGCACTTTAATCTTTTTGAAAAGTGTACTTTTACAGCTCTGAAAAAAATTATTATTTTTCCAGAGCTGTATATATTTTTGGTGCATTGTATTGTTGTATTTAAATATTCAGTTATTTTTGTTATTACAGTAACAATTACAATAGCTGTTATGCTATGACAACACTTTTTTTGCAACTAATTTTTTATATTGTGATAATATTGTATACCGTGATAAAAGCTTCAGCAATTAATCGCAACATGAAACATTTATATCGGCACATGCCTAGTGTGAACTCAGGCTATCATGAGATATTAAGTTCTTCACCTCAATCTCTCCAGTTTACAGTGTGAATCCTTCAGTGCGTCACATAAGGGCTTCACTCCAGAGTCTCCTAGATTATTCCCGCTCAGCTTCAGCTCTCTCAGGTGTGATGGGTTTGATTTCAGAGCTGAAGTCACAGCAGAACAACCTTCATCTGTCAGATTACAGCCACTTAACCTACATTGAGAAAGATGAGAACAAACTCTTTATTCTGTAAAGTTATAGCATCTTCATAAATGTAGTGTGAACTCAGGCTATCATGAGATATTGAGTTCTTCACCCCAATCTCTCCAGTTTACAGTGTGAATCCTTCAGTACGTCACATAAGGACTTCACTCCAGAGTCTCCTAGTGTATTCACGCTCAGGTCCAGATCTCTCAGGTGTGATGGGTTTGATTTCAGAGCTGAAGTCAGGATGAGACACTGTTCCTCTGTAATACTGCAATCACTCAGACTGAAGACAGAAAGAGAAAAGACAATGACTCAGATCTGAGATGATGATCTTATTAAAGACATACAGTGGTCATATAGTCTATAGTTCCCATAATCTGCTTGTAATTGAGTCTCTTGTTCTGTGTGCTGGAAACTGTTGTTTCTTCTCTTTCTTTTTTAAATCTTTTAATCTCTCTTTTGTTTATTGTAGCAGCAGATTCAGATCTCATGATATTTCTGCAGAACAATATGTACACAATCAGTTCATTGTTTCAAATACTTTAAATTAAATGATTTTCTAGTTAAGACACTGAATTTTAATTGTGACCAATGGCAAAGACCAGCAGATGCAAAGCTTCAGTGTAAATGATGAGACTTGTGTCCAGTTCTCTTGAACTAATCAGTGAACTGTGATCAGACTGTAACTGTACAGTATAATGATACTAACTGTAGTTTCTCCAGCTGGCATTGAGGGATCATCAGTAGATCACTGAGGTTTCTCACTCCAGATTCTCCTAGTTTATTCTTGCTCAGGTCCAGCTCTCTCAGGTGTGATGGGTTTGATTTCAGAGCTGAAGTCACAGCAGAACAACCTTCATCTGTCATGTCACAGCAGATTAACCTACATTGAGAGATATGAGAAAACGTCTCTGTTACGTATGTAACCCTCGTTCCCTGGGGAGGGAACGTAGATGTAATGTCAGTGACTGACGAATTGGGGTTTCACTTAGAAGCCTATTAACTTCGAGATCTAATAAAGCGCCCAATGGCAGTGCGGCAGAGGAACGTTACGTCTCCGTTTCCTCCTCAGGGAACAAGGGTTACATACGTAACCGATACTTGTCCTTTCATTCAGTCACTCTGAGTAACGTCAGTGACTGACCAATTGGGGTCCCAATATAATCACACCACTCGGCTGTCTTCCAGTGACCTGCGTAGATGTGAGTTCCCTGTGTAGCGTCTGTGGTCTCTCACATGAGGATCAAAGATGAGTCAATGTTGATGTTTAGGGTGGATAGCTTTTAGCCGCATATAAATTAGGGGCCCGATGCCAACGAGTCTGGGCAAGTGACATCTTCGACAGGTTAGTGGCCGAATTGAAATAAGACAGGCAGCCTCTTTGGAGAACTGTGAAAACTTCAATCAGATTACCTGGCCACATGACTTGAACCCTGTCCTCCCCCCCCCCCTCACATTCTCCCAGACAGAGAGACTCCGAAGACTCTTCCAATACACACAGAACCACAAAAACACACACAGTTTCCTTATGAAGCTTTAATTAAGACTATTCTAGACTGTATACGATGCATCTTTGTGTGTATGCATGTTCCTTAGGTCATACCAACCTAATCATGATGTAGAAACAATGTAAGTTCATTTTAAATGCTTGTATTCCTGTGGAAGAATGTATCTCTGCTTTAATATCTCCCAGCCATAACGTGTTTGATATCTAAATGTTCCTCTCTCTTTGCCTTAATCAACGATGCACAAAAAAGGATCATGAAATGTATCATTAATATGTTTAGCAAACTTGGGAGTAAAACTGTATAAAATCGACACCCTTTACGACACCTCATAAACATGCAAAGCAGGTCGTAAACCGAGACAAAGATAATTTTTCCCGCTCAGAATTCACCCTCTGGATTGGGTAAACTAACCCAGAAGGGGTGTGGATTAATTGTCTTAAAAGACAAGTGGAAACATTTCTTGGCTCTCTTCTCTTGCTCTCTCTCCTCGCTTCCTCATCGCATCCAACGCCTCAGAGCGGCCACCAACTTTCCAGCCCCCGAGGGCAATTTCTTCAGGGAGAGCACTCAGCCCGCTTCCAGAGACCCTCCGCTCCACACCGACCTCGGAAAGAACTGCCGGACACGCAGGACATTTGAACTCGGAACACACGCACACACGCGAGAAGCCAAAACTAAAGCAAGTATTCTTATTTCTAAAATCCAAACTGCTGTTAAAAGGGTCGTGCTATTTCCCGTTGGGACAAGTTAACTCCGTGAGCTCTCTGTGTAACTGAAGTGAAGCTGTTTTTCTCTCTCTCTCTCTCTCTGTCTCTCTCTCCCTCCCTCTCTCTCCCTTTTTATCTCTCTAATTTTAGTCTATTCATTATTTTCGTTTATATACCATATTCTTTCGTTTACTATCTATATTTCAACTCTCTTGATGCATATTTAGTGTGTACTTTCTGTGTGAATTGTAGTGTTATTTTTAGTCTGTGTTTATTAAACTTCCAAAAGACATTTAATGAATTGAATCTGTTATTCTTCCACATAACCAAGTTAATGAAACTTACGATCCTAAACGTTACCTAACTGCTTATGCTACTATTTTAGTAAAGTAACTTGTACGACCATTTGAAATATTGATTTTGTCCTGATCAGTAAAGTTATTGTTTCTTATGCGCTCGTAAAGCAGTAATCCCTTATTGAGAATTGATTTGAAAGTCTATAACTAATTTGCAGGACAAACTTAGTAAGATAATTTCAAGCAATTCCGTAAAGGGTTACTTGTATTTAATTAAACATTTTTCCCTATCGGAAAATTTTAATACGTAATGAACGACTAGCAAATTATATTCATAAATTCATGAATATTAAATCCCTTTTGAGTTAATTATTCCCCGAGACATTAAACTCACATAGTCACATTTTTGTTACACCTGTCGTAAGACTAGTACGGATGAAGGACTCCCATCTAACACAGAAATACCAAGGTACACTGGGAAGCATATTCCAGCTGGAAGTATGCACCAAGATGCCTATCCGTAGAGAGGACTTAAGAATACACATATGACCCCCTCAGGGCTGCATATAAAAGAACTCTGGGGTACCAGCTGAAGATGGATTTTTAACCACAGGGGTGGAAAGGGTTTGCCAGCTTGCCAAGGGAAAGACACCTGCTCGAGGAGGCTTACGGTGGAAATACTTATATGTGGTTCACCCAGAGGGGGAACCATGCACATAGAGGCACCTAGCCTTACACGAGGGTCTGGGCTAGATAGGGCAGACTTATTGGTGTCGGTGTCCTCAGTGCTGGAGGAGCTCAGGGCTTCTGGGGAAGCTCACCTGAGGAAATATCGCACGTATCCAGGCTGTGGAGTGGGATGGCAAGCAAGCAAGTACATAGTCGGACACAGGCTCTACTCGGAGATTGTAGAATCTGGCGAATGTGTTTGGTGTCGCCCAGCCTGCAGAAGTCTGTTAGTGATGTGCCATACACTAGAGCCCAAGAGGAGACCACACTCCGGGTGGAGTGTGCCCTGACCCCAAGGGGGCATGAGCGCCCCAGCGTCTGGAAAACCAAAACAATGGCGCCCCCTATCAAGTGAGCCAGCCTCTGTTTTGAGAGAGCCTTTCCCTTCAGCGTCCCACCATAACAGACAGGACGTCAGTAAGCATGAAGGGCGCGTACTGGACAGAGCAGTGCCAAGACTGGGTCTGCCTCCTCCAAAGGCTAGCGCTTGCAGGTTCACCACCTGCTCTCTAAAAGGAGTGGTTGTAACCTTGGGCACATATCCAGGCCAGGGTCTCAGGATCGGGTGAGAGTCACCTGGCCCGAACTGCAGGCACGCTTTGTCAACTGAAAATGCCTGCAGGTCCCCTACCCTCTTGATGGAGGCCAAAGCATTCATGAGCGCTGTCTTTATTGAGAAGAACTTAAGGTCAACTGACCCCAATGGCTCAAAGGGAGGCCTCTGCAGAGCATCTTACACTACTGCGAGGTCCCAAGAGGGCACAAGGGGGCCGCAAGGAGGATTTAGTCTCCTCGCTCCCCTCAGGAACCTGATGACCAGGTTGTGCTGACTTACCTTTTTGTTCTCCAAGAGGTTGTGGTGGGTAGATATAGCAGCCACATATACTATAAGGGTGGAAGGAGACAGCCTTTGTTCCAACCCTTCTTGGAGAAACAAGAGCATGGACCCGATTGAGCATCTCCAGGGATCTTCTTGGCAAGAAGAGCACCGGGTGCCAAAGAGGTTTCACTTCAGCGCATAGGCGTGTCTAGTGGACTCGGCCCTAGCAAAAGTGATGGTAGCAACCACCGCAGGTGGTAGGGTACTCAAACCTGCCGCGTCCCATCCAGGAGCCACACGTGGAGGTTCCAGAGATCGGGACGCAGGTGCCATATAGTGCCCTGTATCTAAGATAGGAGGTCCTTCCTCAGAAAAATAGACCAGGGAGGAGCTGTCGCAAGGAGTAACAGTTCCGGGAACCAGGTCCGGCCGTACCAGTACGGGGCGACCAGAAGGACCTGCTCCATGTGCTCCCTGATCTTGCACAGTAGCTATGCGAGAAGGCTCACTAGGGGGAACGTATATTTGCGCAGGCCCCGCGGCCAGCTGTGCACCAGTGCATCCATACAGAGCGTGCCCTTGCCAGCGAATAGTACAGGCTGCATTGGGAAGAGTCGTGGGAGGCAAACAGATCTACCTGTGCATCGCCGAACTGATCCCAAATCAGCTGGACCATCTGGGGATGGAGTCTCCATTCTCCAGGGAGGGGCCGAACCCGTGAGAGCTCGTCGGCTGCACGGTTCAGTTCTCCCGGGATATGGACAGCACAAAGGGACATCAAATGCTTCAGATTCCATAGAACGAGATGGCGGGTGAGTTGAGACATACGGCAAGAGGGTAAACCACCATGATGGTTGATCCAGGAGCCTGCTTCAGCAGGTCTTTTGCACATGGTATCTGTTGACACAACAATATGCCTGGAAACTCATTCTAAGGGCACTTCGGCCCTTAGAAAGCTGAGGTTCGACTACGGGGGGAAGGTCTGTAGGCAGGCCCGAGTCACTTGGAACCGGAGTGTGCAAGACTGCCATGCCCATCTCGGAATTCGATCGCGAAGCCAGTGCTGAAGCAGTCCCATATGAAGCAATCTGAGTAGCATTACCACGGTTGCAGATGCCATATGTCCCAGGAGCCTCTAAAATTGTTTCAGTGGAACTGCGCTCTTGCTCTCAATTTGACAGAGGCAAGTCAGCAGTGACTGTGACAGTAGCCGGTTTTCCATTACCCTTCAAATTGCGCAAATTGAAATTGCGAATTGAAAATACGCCCAATGGAAACGCGCCAATTTCGCAAAAACTCCCATATATTGCAAAAAAGTTTTTACGCTCTCATGAGGTGGTTTTTCAGGCTATTCGACAAATGACATTTTCGCAAAACTGCAATGGAAACGTTTTTTTTTCGCATTTGCATGTCACCGTTACGGTGACGCATTGCTGCAACATAAGGCCTATATATTATATTTTCCACTCAATTGTGTCGTAATAACAAGATAATGTAGTTAAAAGGACATATTTTCTCCTAATAAGGACTACAGGCTATATATACTGTAATTAAGACATATATTCAACAAATTTATTAAAACAGAAAGAGCAGTTTCAGCCTTACTCAAAGGCAGAGGAAACAGGCCAGTTACGCACGTCATTCCATTCCAGACGATCTTGGTTTGCTTCTTATCTAACAAACAGGCAATTAATTGATGAAACATCGATCAAAATAAAAATAAAATTTATACAAAACTAAATATTTTTTTAAAGAAAGATTTTCTAGAAAATAATACTCGAAGTGATCAAAATCATGTGACTCCCCAGGTCTCAAACATATTGCGATTCTTACTCATGCTGCTCACATTTCATAATCGACATATAAATTAAAATAATAATATTACAGGCTAATGTTTAGGCCTAAACGTAGCCTATTTAGTTTCGTAGTTAGGCTATGTTTTCTTTAACCCACGGCCGATAAAAGCGCCAACATTTTCTCATTTTTTCCTTCTTCCTTTAAGAGAGATGAAACAATTCACAATACTCTGTCATTTTTAGCTATACAGATTAGGGGTGACATCGATATGCAGGACCGGATTCGACCACTGATCTCATAGTCGAATCTTCGCGGGTGTTATGTGGTTACGAGGATCATACCATTTTGGCAATATGGGGGTGCTCAATATTAGTGTTATAAAGACGTGTTGCGGCGCTGAGTGATCGCCCCTTTAAGGGCACTGAGCTTCGCACCGGATGCGCTGCGCCTTTAAAATTCGAACACACACACCGACGGTGGCATTCGACGCCTGTCCGCGGCTATTAAATGTATATTTACCTCAAATCGTGAATGTACGTGCTGATTTCACCCTGTGTTACAAGATACACTCATCGTGCAGCTCTTCTGTCAGAAGTCGATTCAAAATTGAGCTCACGCGTATATAATGTTCACGTCTGCCTGAAGTGAGATAACGTTACCGGGGACACGGCGCTGAGCTTCAGTCCGGTGTGCGACCCCCTTCAGGCACAATCGGCTTAAGAACGTGCATATAAACGCACTCAAAGTGTTCTTTTCCTCTCTAGGCAGGTATTTTTTTAGGTTTATTTATCAAAATGTTCTTTTATATATTTGTGTGATGTTCTGTGTTTCAATCTTGGCTTTTAAATGTTATGAGAGAACGGTTAATTTACGAATGTGTAGTGTAGCCTAGTTTTGATCACTTTATTAAAAGTGGTGGCTGTGTGCTGTGTGTAAAGTAAAATAAAAATAGTCTTAGCCTCCTGCTGACTAGTGTCCTGCCTTTCCCAACCCGTTTATACCGTTTATTTTTTTATCCAGTCTATGGTTTACACACACACAGATGATTCGACTTTTGGTCGACCATAGAGAGATTAGAAAATTCTGATTCGAATGTGTAAATCCTTAGTCGGGGACACCCCTAATACAGAAAAGTTCAAGACATAATTATAAACTATAAACTGTCTAATTTTATTTGTGGACACGGGGAACTAATTATTTTGCATGCACTCACTCCAAACGCTGTCTTCCTTTTATAAAAAATATTTTGTTTATTAAATGCCAATTTTTTCTTTTCCAAAGCATTTCTAAATTCAGTTAATATGCCCAACAAACGAAATGTCTAGCCAAAATAACGAATGTGGTAAAAAAACAAAAAAAAAACATTTGAGTTACCATGCAAATTCAAAAATTTCACTCTTCTCTATATGTGTAAACCTGGCGTGCGTAAAAGTCGATCATTCTTTACAGATGACGGGTTCGGTTTGTTTGGAGAGAAGACGAGACAGAGTTCTTTATTAAACTCATAAAAGACAATAGGATTACAGTAATGCTGGATTCTAAACACAGAAATGCCACATTATCATGAAGACCTTGAAGCAGATCTGACACACACACACACACACACACACACACACACACACACACACACACACACACACACACACACACACACACACACACACACGCACACACACATCCGTGCCGCTTAAGTAACCTAAGGGGCTTTCCTTGCCATTAATGCTTGGGCATTGGACACGTCTCCTTCCAATAAAAATAATGGCTAGTGTGGTGGATGGGATATACAAACCTACCAAGTGCTATCATTTTGGAATGACCTATCGCGAGAGAAAAATAATATGTTTTAGTCGCATAACTGCACCTTTGGAAACGCTGTCATTTCGTAATAGTTTTTTATCGACATTTAAGAAATATCGCAAATATTTTTCGCAAATCCGTAATGGAAACGCAGCTAGTGACCTTCGCTCATAAGCTGCACGTACATGGCGACCGAGTTGATGTCCATACCGAGAAAAGAGATACTCTGCACTGGGCAGAGTTTGCTCTACTCCGAGTTGACCCGAAGGCCCAGACAGGCTAGATGCTGGAGAACAAGATCTCTGTGTTCGCACACCTGCTCTTGAGAGTGACTCTGTATGAGTCGTCGAGGTAGTTCAGGATGCGAACCCCATGCTGCCTGAGTGGCACAAGGACTGCCTCGACTATCTTGGTAAAGACGCAAGGGGACAGAGCTAGCCTCAATGGGAGGACCACGGTATGCCCACCCCTCGAAATCGGTTCAGGACACCGGGTCCAGGATTGGTCGTAACCCCCCGGTTTTCTTGGGTACAATGAAGTAGGGGAGGTAGAAGCCAGACATCTCGGCTGGATGGACGGGCTCAATCGCACCCATCGCCAGTAGGGTAGCAACCTCTGCACCCATGACTCCACCTTGAAGCTGAAGCCAGGC
The DNA here is from genome assembly GCF_024679245.1 of Pseudorasbora parva. NCBI lineage: Eukaryota > Metazoa > Chordata > Actinopteri > Cypriniformes > Gobionidae > Pseudorasbora > Pseudorasbora parva. The sequence continues at coordinate 44,406,715 of NC_090185.1, forward strand.
TCCCAGGAACTGCACCAGCGGGGTCATTCGGACCACAGACGTACCCCGGGTGGGGCAACGAGGCAGTGTTACTGGCCCAGACATGGGAAGCGTAGTGTCCCGGTGTGGGGGCACATTTAACAGCTGCGTCCTGACAGAGGAGACCCGGGAAGGATGCACGCTCCACTGGGGTCTGCTATGACAGGAGGCTGGCGACAGAGGGATGAGAGTGGCGGGACCCGAGGGTGGAGTGCACTGTCGTCACTGGTCTCTGTGTGCTCAGGGATGGGATTGTCAGTTCTTTTTTTAACCACATTAGAGTGCTGCTGACCCAGGGGCCAGTAGTTGAACAAAAGATTCAGCAGCAGCTGGCCACCGGGGCAGTATGTGCTTGATAGCCTCAGTCTGCTTCTGGGCGGCTGAGAACTGTGAACTGAGAACATGCAAAAAGGCGGCGGCCCGCAGCTCTGTAGGATTTCGCCACCAAGGTTGATGTGAATCTACAGGCTTTGAAGGGGTGCTTAGGATCAATGCGCCAGGTTGAAGTATGCTGCAGATGAAGTATGCCCAGTGTACTTTCGAACCGCGGCCCCATTGAGGGCAGTGAAGGCGGAGGAGGCCGCCAAACGCTCACGGGAAGACAACAGGGACTTTCAGGACCATGCAAGCTCCTCATGCACATCCAGGAAGAAAGGAATTGGGGGGATGGCCAGACAGGTGAGACATCCTGAAAAGGACGTGCCACGTGTGAGCTCTTTTTGTGAAAGGAAACCTCGCAGTCGATGCTGAAGCGCCCAGGGAAACGCACACCAGCTGGATGCAGAACGCGATCAGCAGGCAGGAAGTATGTGATCGCTGGAACGCACCGTCACACCAACACCGACTGAAAGGCTGCTTGTCTCAAAGAAGCTGACAGAGTCTCAGAAGGCTTTGAGGAGTGAAGCGTGTATGTGCTCTTGGCTACGAAGCAGAAACATAATGCGAACATGCCAGCGTACTTCCTGTTATACCCACGTGGTGGGATGGAGTCCCTTATGCAAATTCCGCATGCCCATGGCATTGCCACTGCCATTGGGCGCTTTCTTAGATCTGTAAAGTTATATCATCTTCATAAATGTATTGTGAAATCAGTCTATCATGAGATGTTGAGTTCTTCACCTCAATCTCTCCAATTTACAGTGTGAATTCTTCAGTACTTCACATAAGGACTTCACTCCAGAGTCTCCTAGTTTATTCCCGCTCAGGTCCAGATCTCTCAGGTGTGATGGGTTTGATTTCAGAGCTGAAGTCAGGATGAGACACTGTTCCTCTGTAATACTGCAATAACTCAGACTGAAGACAGAAAGAGAAAAGACAATGACACAGATCTATGATGATCAAACTGAGCTATTAAAAGATTTTTTCAGACAGTCATTCATCAGCACATCATCTGAAAGTCATATTTGTAATTCAGCCTTTTTCATCTCAGAAGTGTCATAAAGTTCTAGTTTACACATTAATTTCAGATCATCTTGAAGACGTACTTTCATGTCAACTAGGCATGTGCCGATATCAATTTTTCATGTTGCGATTAATTGATGAAGTTTTATCACGATATACGATATTATCACGATATTGAAATAAGTTGCAAAAAAAAGTGTTGCCATAGCATAACAGCTTTAAGAACTATTTTTGTAAGAACAAAAATAACTGAATGTTTAAATACAATAATGCACCAAAAATAGATACAGCTCTGGAAAAATAAATTAAGAGACCCCTCATTGAGAAATCAATGTTATGTGGTCTCTTGATTTTTTTCAGAGCTGTAAAAGTACAATTTTCAAACTGATTAAAGTGCAAAAGAATTAGGCTATAAAGAACAACAGGTAGGCTTACAAATTACAATAAGGTCTCATTAGTTTATGCATTAACTAAGATTGAGCAACAGCTACATTTGGTTCAGAAAGTATAATGTTTTTCAATAAAGCTGATCATTGTTAGTTTTATCTTAGGTCCATTAAAAAAGTTATTTTGATTTTAATGTTATTAAAAAGTAACTAAGAAATTAACATAGAATGATTAATTCTTTATAAGTATTTTTCATTGTCAGTTTGGTAATAATGAATTTACATGTTAACTAATGAAGTCGTATGTCTCAAAGTTATACTGAATAATAACAAATCATTAGCACAGTTCTAATTATTAGGGTATGTTGTAGTCCAGATTAAAACATAAAAATGTTTAAATTTGAAAATAAATAGCCTATTAAGTCTTTAAGTATTAAGTATTTGGTGCTGTGATGAACAACATTGAGATTACAAAAACGAATGGCTGTTTTAAAAACTATACGCGTTTTTTTGTTTGTTTGCTGGTTTCCGGGGTAACCGGCTGCATTCTGCAGTTCATCAGTGCCCTCTGCTGTCACTGAGCGGCACTTCAGCAGCGCGTCTCCTTCACCGGTTCATCAGCGCCCTCTGCTGTCACTGAGCGGCACTTCAGCAGCGCGTCTCCTTCACCGGTTCAGTCATGTGCAAACGCACGTTGGGCTTGTTTACATCTGAGCGTCCCTTTGACGCAGAATACAGCGGTGTTCAGCATTTATATGGTTGATGGACAAAGTTTTCTTGAGTGCATTATAAAATTTTTTATAAATTGTTAATAAATTATTATTTACGATATTTTAAAGTGCCCACGATAACAATATTGTGCATATTCATTATCGTGATAAATCGCATTATCGAAAATCGGCACATGTCTAATGTCAACATCACCCTACGGTTTGCTCACTGGGCAAATGTGTTCAGGTCTGTTGTTCTCACACAATCTCTCTACCACCAATGCAAAAGAAAGATTTACATGACATTATTCTGCACAAGATTCTGAAGTGTCCCGCCTCGTAAATGATAAAAGATGCTGAAACTGCATCTGAAATCATTAATTTGTTGTTCACTAATTTCCTATATAGTGAATGGCATATATAGTGCACTATATAGAAGACAGTGAATAATTCAGACAGTAAATATGGTTTCCATTACAGAGATTGAAGTGTGGTTTCACATCAGTGTCACACAAGTCAGAGACAAAGATAGCATGTGTGTCCTATCATATATCATATATCTCATATCATATCAAATGCACAGACCGAAAAACCTCTCCAACCCATTTGAATTATTAACTTAACAGAGAGTGACTAGCGCTCTGTAGAGAAGCTATGGTGGCCCACACAGGACAAAGATGAGCTCGTCTGAGAGAGAAGAGAGTGACTAGAGCTCTGTAGAGAATCTACGGTGGCCCACACAGGACAAAGATGAGCTCATCTGAGACAGCAGAGAGTGACTAGAGCTCTGTAGAGAAGCTACGGTGGCCCACACAGGACAAAGATGAGCTCGCCTGAGAGAGCAGAGAGTGACTAGAGCTCTGTAGAGAAGCTACGGAGGCCCACACAGGACAAAGATGAGCTCGTCTGAGACAGCAGAGAGTGACTAGAGCTCTGTAGAGAAGCTACGGTGGCCAACACAGGACAAAGATGAGCTCGTCTGAGACAGCAGAGAGTGACTAGAGCTCTGTAGAGAAGCTACGGTGGCCCACACAGGACAATGATGAGCTCGTCTGAGAGAGCAGAGAGTGACTAGAGCTCTGTAGAGAAGCTACAGTGGCCCACACAGGACAATGATGAGCTCGTCTGAGAGAGCAGAGAGTGACTAGAGCTCTGTAGAGAAGCTACAGTGGCCCACACAGGACAATGATGAGCTCGTCTGAGAGAGCAGAGAGTGACTAGAGCTCTGTAGAGAAGCTACGGTGGCCCACACAGGACAAAGATGAGCTCGTCTGAGACAGCAGAGAGTGACTAGAGCTCTGTAGAGAAGCTACAGTGGCCCACACAGGACAAAGATGAGTTCGTCTACGAGAGCAGAGAGTGACTAGAGCTCTGTAGAGAAGCTACGGTGGCCCACACAGGACAAAGATGAGCTCGTCTGAGAAAGTAGAGAGTGACTAGCGCTCTGTAGAGAAGCAAAGGTGGCCCACACAGGACAAAGATGAGCTCATCTGAGACAGCAGAGAGTGACTAGCGCTCTGTAGAAAAGCTACGGTGGCCCACACAGGACAAAGATGAGCTCGTCTGACACAGCAGAGAGTGACTAGAACTCTGTAGAGAAGCTACGGTTGTCCACACAGGACAAAGATGAGCTCGTCTGAGACAGCAGAGAGTGACTAGAGCTCTGTAGAGAAGCTACGGTGGCCCACACAGGACAAAGATGAGCTCGTCTGAGACAGCAGAGAGTGACTAGAGCTCTGTAGAGAAGCTACGCTGGCCCACACAGGACAAAGATGAGTTCGTCTGAGAGGACAGCAGAGTGACTAGAGCTCTGTAGAGAAGCTACGGTGGCCCACAAAGGACAAAGATGAGCTTGTCTGAGACAGCAGAGGGTGACTAGCGCTCTGTAGAGAAGCTACGGTGGCCCATACAGGACAAAGATGAGCTCGTCTGAGACAGTAGAGAGTGACTAGAGCTCTGTAAAGAAGCAAAGGTGTCAAATACATATCATCAAATACATCAAATGAAAATAACCTGTCAAAAACATATAATAATGATCAAATTTAAGAAACTACTTAGCTTTATGGGTTAACTTTACATTAAACTCTCATGTGGTTGGTTTTGACGTTGGCTGTTATGAGGCCATTATAATGTCATGATTTGTTTTTATAAATTGAATTTGTCATTAACATGTCATTAAGTGTACTCTCTCAAATTATTTTATAACAGTGTCATGAATATATTTCTTGACTTAAACTACAGTGGTACAAATTTAATTCTTCATTAACATGTCATTAAGTGTCAATACTCTGTCAAATTATTTTATAACAGTGTCATGAATATTTTTCTTGACCTAAACCAGGATAAGCACATCAGTCAGAGAAGGAGCTCGAATCGCAAGTAAGTCTTTCCGAAATACTCTGTATTTGCTGTATTGCTTGGTGTATTAATTACCAGAAGGAAGATACATTTCGATTTTGCACTTATTTCTTCTATTCTTGACTTTATTCCGTGAGCTATTTACAATTGCACTTTAACCAGGGCAGTTTGAAGCGCGCTGTACGCAATTGTCAGCCGTTATCAAATAATAATTGGTGGCTTTTAGCACAGGTAGTGAGTGATAGTTTGGTTTCGATTTGAGTCATTGGCAGCCTGTTTTGTGCTGATTAATCTTTGGGATAATTCTAATAGCGTCCACAGCTGTTCTCACTTAAGTAGTGATCAGTGTGTATTTAATAAGCGTGTCAGCGCTGTCGCAGTAGCGTCAGCGGGAGCGTTCAGCCCTCGTGTTCAACCGCCTCGTGTGAAGACCGACAAGTGTAAAGACATCATCTTTCGACTCTACCTACGATCGACGAGTGTAAAGACATCTTCTTTCGACTCTACCTACGATCAATGAGTGTAAAGACATCTTCTTTTGACTCTACCTACGATCGACGAGTGTAAAGACATCTTCATTAGACTCTACCTAAGATCGACTCCACCGTAGAATGAACACCGAGAATGCACTTAAGTATTTATTTCTCTGTCCTCTTTTTCCTTCTCTCTTTTCTCACAATGTGCTTTCAATACATACCCAATATCTATAACCCACGCTCCACTATCAGACGCAGACGGCAGCGCAACACTGCTAATCTGCGTCCTATTCCTTCCTCTACTAATATTCCTCCCTCCTTTTCTCTGGGTCTATGGAATTGTCAGTCAGCTGTAAACAAAGCTGACTTCATTCTAGCTTTTGCCACTCAATCCAATCTGAATATCTTGGCCTTGACTGAGACCTGGATCTGTCCAGAAGACTCAGCAACTCCTGCTGCTCTCTCTAATAATTTCTCTTTCTCACACACCCCTCGCCACTCTGGCAGAGGTGGAGGCACAGGTTTTCCTATCACAAATTGGAATTGGAAATACTCAACCCACACCTCTCTGTGTAATAACAACTCATTTGAATACCATGCTATTACAGTTACAGCTCCTGCTAAAATCCATCTTGTAGTCATTTACCGCCTTCCAGGTCAATTGGGCACCTTTGTTGAGGAACTAGATGTGCTGCTGTCCTCATTCCCTGAGGATGGCAGCCCACTTGTAATCCTTGGTGATTTCAACATCAACCTGGACAAACCGTATGCTACAGATTTTCACTCCCTTCTAGCCTCATTCAATCTCAAACTCCTTACTACCTCACACACTCACAAACCTGGCAACCAACTTGACCTCGTCTACATATGCAACTGCACTACACGAAACACTTTGGTCAAACCCTTACACTTCTCACATTTAATCTACATCTTACTACTCATACACTTCCACTTCCTCTACCAGTTAGTTTCAGACGAAACCTGCGTTCTCTTTCTCCCTCTCACCTCTCCTCCATTGTGTCATCCTCTCTTCCGTCACCCACACAATTCTGCTCTATGGATGTCAACACTGCAACAGACACTTTATGTTCCACTTTAACCTCTTGTCTAGATAGCATCTGCCCTCTGTCTTCTAGGCCAGCTCGCGCTACTCCCTCTAACCCTTGGTTATCTATCTGATGTTCTTCACAAACACCGGACCAAACTTAGGGCAGCAGAGAGAAAATGGCGCAAATCAAACGACCCATCTGACCTGAGTAAGTGTCAATCTCTGCTCATTTCCTTCTCACAGGACATCCATCCAGCTAAATCCTCATATTTCCACAACAAAATCATCAGCACCTCAGACTCACGCACACTTTTCAGAACTTTCAACTCTCTGCTCTGTCCCCCTCCACCACCTCTCTATCTGCAGACGATCTTGCCCATTTTTTCACAGATAAAACCACACTCATCAGCAGTCAGTTCACACCTCCACACACACACAATTTTAAATCAGCCACATCCACAGCCAAACATCTTCTCTCCTCCTTCTCTACACTCACTGAGGATGAAGTATCTAAACTTCTCCTCTCCAGCCATCCCACTACCTGCCCTCTAGATGCCATCCCCTCACATCTTGAACAAGCCATCTCCCCTAAACTCTTACCAGCACTCACACACATCATCAACACATCTCTCTGCACCGGCATCTTCCCTACCACGTTCAAGCAGGCTCGGGTAACCCCACTGCTTAAAAAAACACATTAGACACATCACTTGTAGAGAAATACAGACCTGTTTCTCTCCTACCATTCATTGCGAAAACACTTGAAAGAGTTGTGTTCAACCAGGTCTCATCTTTCCTCTCACAGTCTAATCAACTGGACGTAAACCAGTCAGGTTTCAAAAAGGGCCACTTAACTGAGACGGCATTATTGTCAGTTACTGAAGCCCTGCGGCTGGCTAAAGCTGCTTCCAAATCATCAGTCCTCATCCTGTCTGCTGCCTTTGACACTGTGAATCATCAGATTCTTCTGTCCACCCTCTCATCACTGGGCATCACAGGGACTCCATTCCACTGGTTTGAGTCCTATCTCACAGGTAGGGCTTTTAAGGTTGCCTGGAGAGGAGAGGTATCCAAAACACATCAACTGACTACGGGGGTTCCTCAGGGCTCAGTGCTTGGACCTCTCCTCTTCTCCATTTACACTACATCATTGGGACCCATCATTCAGGCACATGGCCTCTCATATCATTGCTATGCTGATGACACACAGCTCTACCTCTCATTTCAACCAGATGATCCCACAGTAGCTGCACGAATCTCAAGCTGTCTGGCAGACATCTCGGCATGGATGAAAAAAACATAATCTACAGCTCAATTTAGCAAAGACTGAGCTGCTTGTTTTCCCTGCTAACCCCACCATACAACACGATTTTACCATCCAGCTAGGTTCATCTTTGATTACCCCTTCAGGGTTGGTAAGAAATCTTGGAGTAATCTTTGATGACCAGCTGTCATTCAAAGACCACATCTCAAAGACAGCCCGGTCATGCAGGTTTGCATTGCACAACATCAGGAAAATCAGACCGTTCCTTACGGAGCATGCAACACAGCTTCTTGTCCAAGCCCTGGTCATTTCTAGACTTGACTATTGCAATGCACTTCTGGCTGGACTTCCATCTTGTGCAATCAAACAGCTGCAAATGATCCAGAACGCTGTGGCACGTCTTGTATTCAAAGAGCCCAAAATGCCTCATGTCACACCTCTATTCATCTCTCTGCATTGGCTACAACTCGCTGCCCGGATCAAATTCAAAGCTCTGACTCTTGCTTATGGATCTTCCACAAGCGCAGCACCCGCATACTTCGACTCACTCCTACGAGTCTACACCCCCACCAGAAGCCTTCGCTCAGCTAATGAGAGGAGGCTTGTGGTACCATCAGTGTTTCTTCCATTGTTCCTGGTTGGTGGAACGATCGTCCGTCCTCCATACGCACGACAGAATCACTCGCTTCATTTAAAAGACATGTAAAAACTCATCTCTTCCATGAGCACTTAATCTTACATAAAAAAACCTCTTTCCTCCTCTATTTCTCCTTTCTTTTTCCCTTTTCTGGTTTTTGCTACACTGAGCCGTATACAAATCTTGGTATTTGGGTCACTTTTTGTGTTTCTTTGCCTCTTCTTGACGGATTGCTTCCTGTTCTCCTGAGTTGTAATTTGATTTGGATAAAAGCGTCTGCTAAATGCATAAATGTAAATGTAATGTAAATGTAAATGTGAACTACAGTGGTAAAAGTTGAATTTGTCATTAACATGTCATTAAGTGTCAATACTCTGTCAAATTATTTTATAACATTGTCATGAATATATTTCTTGACCTAAACTACAGTGGTAAAAGTTGAATTTGTCATTAACATGTCATTAAGTGTCAATACTCTGTCAAATTATTTTATAACAGTGTCATGAATATTTTTCTTGACCTGAACCATGGCATCATAGAGGAAATCATACAGAGTCATTGAAAACTATTAATATAACTCAAAATGATACAGTGGTATGGACATATACACCATATGATGATGTCTATGGTGGCACCACTGGTTTGGTGTAACAGATGTTGGCAAAGCCTCAGTCAGGTTAGTTGGTTTAGGCATTTAATGTAAATTTAGTTTGCAGTAAGAAAAAAAAACAAAAAAACAACAACATTATTTTGGGTTTAATATACTTTATTTAAACTTTCGCTCACTCTTTAACGAAGAGTTTGAGTTTATGCTTACCATTTATTTGTTTGTCTGCTTGTTATGGCTGAGTCCCGTGAGCTGGTGCACCGTCTAAAGGGGTTTGGGCGGAAACGTTGAACCTATATATACTGTTCTGGCCCAGAATCTAGCCGCAACCATTCATTGTTCAACATATATATTTTTCTATATTTTTACTTGTTATTCTTTTTTTTTCTTTGTTGCACTTTGAGATTCTTTGGAATGAAAAGTATGTTATAAATAAAATATTATTATTATTATTATTATTATTATTATTATTATTATTATTATTATATGTTTTATTTTGTGTAATGGCCATTATTTGTGTATTTGTTTTTCTCTTTTTGCGTTAATTGGTGCTGGTCACCAGTGTATAAATTCATGCCTTGTGTTTTTAAGAGTCAGTGGTGTTCTGTGAGAGAGCAGAGGCCTGTTGCATAAAGCTGGCTGAACAAACTATGAGTTTCAGAGTAGGTTTAGAGTTGACATATCCAGATAAATCCAAGCTGGTTGAGATCAAGTTCAAAGTTTCTCAAAGCTCTGTATAAACCTTCTCTGTCAACTGTTTAATCCAGAGATAGTGATCAACTCTGAAGCACGTACACCTGAAAGTGTGACACATGCTTCTCTTCTGAAGATTGAGAGATCATTTTGAAAATAACTATGAAATTAAATGTTTACAAGGCAGGAATAAACACTGCTGCTGTGGCGAGAGTTTGAGAAGGCAGCTGAAAGAATATCTGACTATATCAATGCACAATGTGAATCAAAGAAATATGCCTAATAATTATAGGTTCACAAAGAGCTCAAATTAATACATGTTGTTTAAAAGAATTATGAATGCATTGTTGGAAACTCAGAAGTGAAGACCAGGAGAACTTGAGTATATCTTTCGGGCAAAAGACAATGCAGAAAATCTGAACGAAAGTGGCGGAAGACAAAACTTGTAGTCCATTATAACATCTATAAAGACACCCTTCATGCTTTCAATGTTGAACTAGGCAAAGCTAGACAGACCTTCTTCTCAAATATTATAAACCAACCCATAAACAACATGCGCACTCTTTTTGCTACTGTAGACAGACTAACAAACCCCCCGAGTCACATTCCCAGAGAAATGCTCTCAGACAGCAAATGCAGCGAGTTTGCTTCCTTCTTCTCAGTGAAAATCAAAAATATCAGAAAGGGAATCAGCACATCCTTGAGTTGCTCTGCGGTCAGACAGATCAGACCAAAACCTCAGAAAATTACTATGTCTGATTTCGAAACAATTGACGATAAAATTTTAGAAGACACAGTACAGCATCTTAAAACATCAACCTGTGCCCTTGACGCACTCCCCTCTTCTTTTTTCAAAAGTGTGTTTAACTATTTGGAAGCAGATCTCCTAGAAGTGGTGAACTCCTCACTTCTCTATGGGACTTTTCCAACCGTTCTTAAAACTGCAATAATTAAGCCTCTTCTGAAAAAGAGAAATCTGGATAACTCCATACTGAGCAACTAGACATGTGCCGATTTTCGATAATGCGATTTATCACGATAATGAATATGCACGATATTGTTATCGTGGGCACTTTAAAATATCGTAAATAATAATTTATTAACAATTTATAAAAAAAATTATAATGCATTCAAGAATACTTTGCCCATCAACTGTATAAATGCTCAACACCGCTGTATTCTGCGTCAAAGGGACACGCTCAGATATAAACAAGCCCAACGTGCGTTTGCACATGACTGAACCGGTGAAGGAGACGCGCTGCTGAAGTGCCGCTCAGTGACAGCAGAGGGCGCTGATGAACTGCAGAATGCGGCCGGTTACCCCGGGAACCCGCAAACAAACAAAAAAACGCTTGTAGTTTTTAAAACAGCCATTCGTTTTTGTAATCTCAATGTTGTTCATCAAAGCACCAAATACTTAATACTTAAAGACTTAATAGGCTATTTATTTTCAAACTTAAACATTTTTATGTTTTAATCTGGACTACAACATGCCCTAATGATAAGAACTGTTCTAATTATTTGTTATTGTTCAGTATAACTTTGAGATACGACTTCATTAGTTAACATGTTAATTCATTATTACCAAACTGACTATGAAAAATACTTATAAAGAATGAATCATTCTATGTTCATTTCTTACTGTTTAATAACATTAAAATCAAAATCAAAATAACTTTGTTAATGGACCTAAGATTAAACTAACAATGATCAGTATTTCTTAACTAACATTACCAAAAACATTATTTTCTGTACCAAACGTAGCTATTGCTCAATCTTAGTTAATGCATAAACTAATGAGACCTTATTGTAATTTGTAAGCCTACCTGTTGTTCTTTATAGCCTAATTATTTTGCACTTTAATCTGTTTGAAAAATGTACTTTTACAGCTCTGAAAAATATCAAGAGACCACTTAACATTGATTTCTCAATGAGGGATCTCTTTATTTTTTTTCCAGAGCTGTATATATTTTTGGTGCATTATTGTATTTAAACATTCAGTTATATTTGTTCTTACAAAAATAGTTCTTAAAGCTGTTATGCTATGGCAACACTTTTTTTTGCAACTTATTTCAATATCGTGATAATATCGTACATCGTGATAAAACTTCATCAATTAATCGCAACATGAAAAATTGATATCGGCACATGCCTATGAGCAACTATAGACCAATCTCAAATCTCCCCTTCATAGGCAAAATCATTGAAAAAGTTGTTTTCAATCAACTAAACAAATTCTTAAACTCAAACGGATTTTTACAATTTGACAATTTTCAATCTGGTTTCCGACCGCATCACAGCACAGAGACAGCGCTCATAAAGATTATAAATTATATTCGCTTAAATAATGATACAGGCAAAACATCAATTCTGGTTCTACTCGATCTCAGTGCTGCATTCGACACTGTTGACCACAACATACTTCTAGACAGACTGGAAAACTGGGTTGGGCTTTCTGGGATGGTCCTCAAATGGTTCAGATCATACTTAGAAGGGAGAGGTTATTATGTGAGTATAGGAGACCATAAGTCTGAGTGGACGTCCATGACATGCGGAGTCCCACAAGGGTCAATTCTAGCACCACTCCTGTTTAACCTGTATATGCTGCCACTGAGCCAAATAATGAAAAAGAACAATATTGCTTACCACAGCTATGCTGATGACACCCAGCTCTACTTAGCACTGTCACCTAATGACTATAGCCCCATTGACTCGCTGTGCAAATGCATTGATGAAGTTAACAACTGGATGTGCCAAAACTATCTTCAGTTAAACAAAGACAAAACTGAAATCACCAAGAGTTCACTCAAGGCAAGGAGAGTCTGCTTTTAGCTATTATGCCAGCCATAGTTGGAACCAGCTTCCTGAACAGATCAGATGTGAACAGAGTCTCCTCCTCTACTGTGTAAACCCCTCCCCCTGTGCCGTCTTTGGCTGCAGTCATCCAAGTCTAATTCTAAACAGTATACATTGTAATTTATCCACATTTCAGGGGGAGGGATTTACACAGTAGAGGAGGAGACAATCTAAACAAAGGAATGCAAATGTTGTTTAGGTAAAAGGCACACACCCCACACATTTCAATGACTACGTTTACATGGACAACAATACTCCGATAATAATCTGATTAATACAATACTCTGATTAAGAGGCTACCATGTAGACAGCGGTTTCTAATTACCTTAATCTGATTAAAGTCATAATCTAACTACACATAAATCGGATTAAGACATGTGGAGTATGCCTATTTTAGTCGCATTATCGGAGACATGTACACACCTTAATCTAACTATTAATGTCATGTCGGAGATTTCGCCGCATTCTGTGACAGGACACATAACGTTACGCACAACAGGGGAGTGCAGAGGGGAGGCTTTGGGGGTTCGAGCCTCTGCCCTTTTAGAAAATTAATCAAAAGTGCCCCTTTCAACAATCATCAATAATATTGTGGCCAATGAAACAGAATTGGAATTATAATTAATATAACAACGTGTACAAAACAGTAACAAATAGTGGAAAAGTCGCGTTTATCTTTTATGTATCTGTCCGTCTGAAATGTCGTTGCCATAACGCGTTGCTATGTGCGGTGTGTGTTTTACTTGACTGTTCATTCTGGACACTGCGTCCTCTCTATATATTTTTATTTTTGTTGTGATTATTATGCTCATTGTAAAAGTAAAATACAATAAGTTTGTGTCTGTAATCGCAAACCAGATGGGTCATTCAGTGAACGCCTGTGGCTCGACAGCAGGAAAAACAATCCAAAGAGTCATGATTTTTAAACCTTTCATCATTAATCAAAGCTATTATTCTAAATGTAGGCTGGAGGAAAGAGGGGCAGTGTCTCTTCAAAAAAAAAACAGAAAGAGGCAATACATAATATTACAAAAATAAATCAACGTAAATGTAGATATAAAACATTATAAAAACGCATGTTTTGTTATACTTCTTAATGTAAAGTAACTGTAACAAACTGCTCTGAGACAGAAGGTTGGTTGAAGATCCAAACGCAGTATTTATTGAAGGGTAATCCAAAGTCATAGTCCATAGAACAGGCAAAAGGTCATAACAGGAAATCAGTCCGAAAAGGCAAACAAAACAGAAGGAACAGGCAAAAGGGTAATCCACGGAGAAGGCAAGAAATCAAAGACCAAGATACATGAAAACAGGGAAACGCTCAGAAATGCAGTTGTGACACTAAACAAGACTTCGCAATGAATGACAGATGCTGCGTCCCAATTCGCCTACTTATACTACGTCCTAAAAGTATGTACTCTTTTTGTGAAGAAAAAGTATATACTTTTGAGTGTGTAGCAGAAAAGTATGCAAGCTTCGGGACATACTACTTCGCCATCTTTAACGGACTCTGTCGCTTAGTTACGTGCATCCCGTCACCGTTTATCTGCCCTGTCAATCATCGTCAGATTCGTCACAGTTCAAATCTTCCACATTCAGATTAATCTCCTACCGTATCGGAGAGAAATGTAGCCGCGCGTTGATCTGCCATTTGTGGGTCTTTAATGCAGAGACTCTCCTCATGTGTTTGCAGTTTGAATATAATGATGCATTTAAAAGTTAACGGCCAAAAATGTCATTACAAAAGTTCACAATGCTGCTGCAGGTGAAATATAATGTGGACAACACTGAATAAATATATTTTTGTCAGGTTAAATATTGATAGGGTCACTCAAACCCCTTTATCTAAACTTCTCTACTTAACCATCGAACTCGCACATCCGTCATGTTTGTAGTTTTTTAACGCTTTTTATCCGCGTTTGTAGTTCTAATCGAATCCTCGTCCAACTCGCAATGGGTTGTGGGCAATATCAGCCGTTAGAGTGCCCATCGATCCATACTGTGAATTCGGACCGGAAATAGTAAACCATCCGGGAATCTTTGGAATACTCTTTTCAACATACTACGATTTGGGACATACTAATTCTATTTTCGTATACTATTTAGGATGGATAGTATGCGAATTGGGACGCAGGGAGAGTGAACAAGGTATATATAGGCAGAGGTAATGAGGTGATGAGACACAGGTGTAAACAATGAGTGCTAATGAGTCCAAGGGTTATGGGTAATGTATTTTGTGATGGAGTGACAGTCCGGGGTGGAGTGCCCTCTGGTGGTGATCACGGGCACTCACACTGGTGAATTGTGACAGTAACACTGTCCAACAGCGACACCCGCAGGTGAACTTACAGCAGGTTTCCTGAGCCCATAAAATTAACACACCTGCCAAAGTCACGCTATGATTGGATGTTGGAGAACGTAGCGTGGCATGGGGACGTAATGACGTACCATAATCGATCTGTGTTCTATCACATGTAAAACGGGAACATGAACGGAGTCCTCTAAAAGCTACTCATGTAAACACCTTAATCAGAATATTGTCTAATTCAGAATAAGGTCAATAATTAGATTACTGCTGTCTAGGGCTGGGCGATATGGCCAAAATTTCATATCCCGATATAGCTCATTTGATATCCCGATAACGATATACATAACGATATAGCAATTTTTCTGTTAATTCAGTTTATGAATAGTCCATGCAAAATTGCAATGTGGAAATGCAGTTTGAAATGATATACAAAACAAATAAAGGTAGTATGGACTACATTTTTATTTTATTTAGAACCTTTTTTAAAGCAAGACTGTTGGTAAAGTTAACACCTGCCTAGGGATGTCAACCGATGACCGTTTGACCGATGGTTGACCGTATCAACGTTAACCGATCAAAGTTGACGGTAAAAAAAATCTTTTCTTTAAAAAAAAAATCAAATTTTTGATCTCTAAATTAGGCTATTATACAGTGGACTAAACGCTACTACAATAAGCCATCTCATTCCAAAATCTTTTTGTGTGATTGAACATATCCCTCGCACTCAATATTTCATGACTCGCCTGTTTGTACTTAATAAACCAATAAAAACATTTGGCGCGAGGTCACAGCGTTTGGGTTTGCGCGCTCACAAGGTTTGCAAAAAGTAAACACTCGAGGTTAGAGCCAGGGCAGACGACAGTATGAAGCGTGCATTTCGCTTAAGATGGGCTTACATTTGGAAATATATTACATCTTCATTTCAGTGGTAACACATAAGGTGTTGATCGTCTTCCTTTATTATTGTTAGCACTACCTCGAACTAAAGCGGCGTACTCTTCGGAGCTGTCATTTTCTTAAATGAGCCGCGGCAATGATTCAAATGAGCTTCTAACACTGGACAAACGCCTTTATTTTCAACGCGATCACCTTGTACCCAAACCATTTCGAAACTAAGGAGCCATTGTCCTCTGATTACAAACAAGCTCCTCAGCGGCGCGTTTGCGGGACTCGTGTTTCACGCTGTGGGGGATTTTAAAAAAGTGACGTGAGCGCTATATATTTTTATATAAATATAAGTGAGCGCTAGGACAGTGCGCGCACGTGTGTGTGTGTGTGTGTGTGTGTGTGTGTGAGTGAGTGAGAGAGCGAGAGAGAGACAGAGGGAGCGCGGCTCGCGGCTGTTATTTCAAATAGCGCAGCATATTTTAAACTAATCGGTTAACCGGTTTCAACCGGCTAATGAGGCTCGGTGGTCGGTCAAGAAAGTGTTTAGTTTTCGCCATCCCTACACCTGCCATTAAAATATTTCAATATATGGCTATGGTGTGCCACGCGTAAAAGCCTGTTGCAGCGTCTGTGTCTGGAGTTTGTTTTGAGCGCTTATGCCACCACTCTGGCATAATTACTCTGAGAATTACCCTGGTCTGAACCGCGTCTACTACCGTCTTCCTCCATGTTTGTTTATGAATTAAATTCTGCCATAAACGCCTTATCGTGGCGTAAGCGATAGAGCCTTATGTAAAACGATAGACATTTTCTATCGTCCAGACGATATATTTCGTCATATCGCCCAGCCCTACTGCTGTCCATGTAAATGTAGTCAATGTCACCAATCCAAATCCTATCAGGATAACAGTACCAATCAGACGAATAGATGCAAATGTGATCACTCTGACAATGTTGCTTATAGATCAGGAAGTGCATAAAGACAAAAGACTGATTAGCTTGATCTCCTTAGAATGTAGTCAGTCTGTACCTCCAAACTGTAAAGCATTATGTACATATAAACTGTTTGTATACTATTACATTGGAACCTTGATATAACAATTTATGAATGTGTAATCCCACAGCATGTACTATATTTATATAACTATTTGGCTACTTGTCATTTAAAATAATATTCATATAAACATTATACGAATTCAAAGTGATTATCATCCATATAATATAAATATAATAAATAATTAGCACCAAAAGATGCACAATTATATTTCAAATTTTTTTCATTATGAACTTATTTAATTTGAACGAGAGATGCAGGGGGTGTGGCTTTATTGCGTCTTTACTTGCAGCTGATTGGTCCAGTTTGGGTTTGCGATCTCTAACCCAGAATAAACCGGCTCCAGAGCAAGTTAGCCGTGTAGTGTCAGTTTATCAGTTTATCATGAGCAGACAGAGCGCCAGAATCCGGTTCTCTTTCATGCTTGAACAAACTATAACATACAGGAAGAATTATGCCAAAATATCAATTTTGTCAAAAATTCTCATGGGAAATAACGTCTTAAACGAACTTAAAGAGTTGTGAGGAAATGGGATGCGTGAGGCAGCGCGTCAGTTCTGCAGCGGTAGATCTTAAAGCGACAGCAGCCATTAATGTCAAACACTCACTGCTTTTGACTGGAGAACTTTTGTAGTTTATGCAGTGCAGACCTTTATAGTTACCTTTATACTGATTACTTTATTCAATTTCTGTAACTGTTAGACAGGAAGTGCACAGGTAAATGAGGAGAAATGATTTTTTTGGGGGTGTGGGGGGGGGGGGGGGGGGTAACAGAGACATATCTAGTATCAGTGAAACCGGCCTTCATTTATAAAAAGATGGCACTGAATAAATATTTAAAATATACTGTCTTTATATTTTTTTCTACATTACTTTTGGTGATTTACTGTGAAATTATTACATCATAAAATAAATAAAAGTATATATACACTTGTTTTTAATTATGATTAATCACAATTAATCTGAAAAAGTTGTCATCCTGTAACTTCATAACCACTTGCTTGATTAATGAAAATGATGGTTCATTTTAAAGCTTAGAATTAATGGCTTTACAGTGAATATAATGCATATGACTAACTCTTAAATCAGCACTAGGTAACTTTTCAACCTTCATAATATATTTTCAAGACTCTTGTGATGATACATCGACTTACAATAGGTTGAATGACACGTCTGCCATAGCCTGATGGGGTCTGTATCGTTTTTAATCATACTTTTAAACTTCAGGTTTCGGGTAGTAACCCGAGAACAAAAAGAACTACAAAATTCGACTGCTTTACGGCATATACGTCACTTCCACCAACACAAACTTTGTTCGTCGGATAATATAGTCATGTCCGAAGCAGCACAGACAAATAAGAAAGAAAAGGTTTTGTTGAAGGAAAGCAATAAGAGGAAACAAAAAAGTTGATGTGATTAAAGGCAGGACGAGGATCAACATGTGACCAGCGTTTGCTCGTCGGCGTGAGAAGGAGGCGTGCCCGACCGATGCTGTCCTGCTTGTTACGGTGATTACTGACCACTCAAACATTGAACTGAAGTATCATATAGATTCTGGAAAACGATAACCAACAGACTACTATAATGACGCTGGCTTGTAAACGTGAGCATCGTGATTATTTGGCGTTTGAAAAAAATAAAACCCATGAAATTATATTCATATGACATGCTGAAACTGACTGTACCTGGGATGAAGACATTTCCCACGCGCCGCCAGAAGAACACCTGCATGTGAACCCCCCCTGCAGTGTTCAGGGGAACTGTTAGTGCTGCACCGACCCGCGGGATGCTTTTATGAAGTTATTTGGCCCGTCCCACACCACTGTATATATTTTTGCAACCCGCCGCGCACCCGTGACCATTAAATAGACATATGGGGTCCGCGGGTTATGAGATGATCCGCGCATCACTAGCTCAGGGCTATCAGGGCTGTCATGTCAACAAATGCACGCGCAATGGCATCCCCTGTTGTCGGATGACAGATCTTACGACAGTAGTTTTTTCCCAACTGTAGGGGGACCCCGAGAGTAAAAGTTGCCAAGTGCTGCTTTAACAACTGCTTTTAAATATGCTGTAAGTGACAAGACATGCTTATGTGGTCAGACATGCTTTCTTCATCCCGCTTTGCAGTAATGACGCAGCATCATGTGAAAATTCATTTTCAATCTCATTTTCAATGCCTGATTTATAAACATTCATCAGTTTGAAAACACCCACACATTTAGTTGGAAATTATCACTCATTGACCAGAGAAAAATTCAACCATTGGAAACTGGATCTTTGGTGAGAAGGGTGAGGTGAGGGGGTAAAGTGTTTAATCGGACACTCTTACAACTGGAGCACTCTTGGATTGGTGTCACAGGGTGTTTTGGTGTTGGTTTCATGTTTTTAGGTTTTCATGTTCACTGTCATGATGTCATGCACTTCCTGGTTTTGTCATGTGGTCTATTGTCATGTGATTCCATGCCCTCATGTGTTCCTGCCTCGTGTTCCTGTTTCGGTTTCATTGGTTTATGAGTTAATCATTGTTCACAGGTGTCCCCTGTCTTGTCATTAGCCCTTGTGTATTTAAGCCCTCATGTTTGCCATAGTCTTCGTCAGTTATTGCATGTGTAACTGCCGGTGAGTGTTAGTTTATGTCTAGTCAAGTCTAGTCTTTTGTTTGTTTTGCCATGTCTTTGTTTTGATTTTGATTTACATTAAGTGTTCAATAAGAAACTGCACTTGGGTTCTCAATCTCGCCATTTCAGTGGACAAATGTTACATTTGGACTGTGGACTGATCAATTTAACAGGTCTAGACTAAAAATTATCACTCATCGACCACATCTTTTTAATTCTTACTTATTCTATTTAATGATACATATTTTTATGCTTTATTGTAGTGTTTATACATGAAAGTAGTTATGTTCAGTAAAACACTCGCTTTGTTTTGTTTTTTGATAAAAAGGCTACCTTGGGTCCAAATGCAACAACTTTTGATTCCTTTGAGATATCAACACACAATTTGGTTCAGATGTAGTTGAAATGATTGTACACAGGATCAAACTTGATTTTATGAGCTTCCATATATAATTTCTAATAGACATCATGTCTATCATCAATAATAACAAAATAATCAATAAATTGCATCAGTTTTATTGAGGATCTCATCTGTGATCTAACAAGAACTTCCAAACATGATCATAATATATTTGTTTCCACTTTTTTTTTTTATTAAATGAGACCATGCACTTGCATATTACAATTACTTTTAAGTATGCCACTTAGAAGTGAAACCATTAAAACATGCCTTCAGGGTGTAAGTGGTTCATTTTAATACACAAATGATATATTATTGTGTTACTGTGGATGCTGAACGAAAAACAAAAACTGACTGAAGAACTGAGGAAAATGCATTATCCACTACTATAACAAAATATGAAAGGGGTGATGAATTGAGGAATCAACTTTCCCTTGAGCTTTTGATATATAAAAGGTCATGGTAATATAAGAATATCCTGTAAGCTTCAGAGCTGAAAACTTCCTTGTTGGTCAAATAAAAGCTTTTATAGACACCAGGCCCAGAAAACGATCATGTGCTTCATCCTGACGTCATCAACTGACGAAACACGCCTCTACAGAATAATAAGCACATCTAATTCAGTAGCCCCGCCCACCAGCTCATCTAATTCAGTAGCCCCGCCCACGACTCATCTAATTCAGTAGCCCCGCCCACGACTCATGGAGCTTTTCGGATAATTAGCCAACAGCAATAACAATGTGGAAGAAGACCGCAAGATATTGTGGAGGAACAGTCGCTGCATAAGCTTCCTTTGAATCCTAATATTATGAATGTGTGATACTTCAATTATTTTTCATGAAGCTCCAGCTCACGTGGGGAAGAACATTTGTGTTTTTGCTTCTTTCACTGCGGAATTGTTTGTAAACAAGTCTCAGGTGCTGGATTTGCAGACACAATGTTGTGCTTCTATATTGGATCCGACAGGAATGGTGCAACAAACTTATGCGAGTAAAACGTCTTTTTTATATGTACTAGTCCCGTAGCTGTGAGTTTTCCAGACGGGCTACCAAAACATACTCCAGTCAGCAGAAATATTTTCTTGATATGGGCGCGTGTATGCATGTGTGTGTGTGTTCATGCTTATATCCACAGATTGTAAGGGCCATGTAATACAGAAATAATATTCCAATCAATCGCGGGTGGGTGAGAAAAAAATAATTGTGTTTGTTAGATAAAGATGTTTACGAGCCCTGTGAGAGAATCATCCCGGTTGCCACTTTCAAATCAATCCGTCATATGAACTGAACTGACGGGAGCTGAAGCTCATTAAATATGCAAATCTTCTCCAATCCTAGCCGTGGGCGTTTACTTCAAAGTCTTCAGTGACACGCCCATCAGAACCCAGCGTTCAGGAGAGAGCCTCAAAACCAGTGTAGAAAATAGCCTATTACTGATTAGTTATGATGTTTCTGAATGTAGAAACCACACGAACATCATTAGATGACCTCAGACAACAGTATAAAAAAATTAAAAAGCCAGTTCATGACACCTTTAAGAGTAATGTGACATTTTAAATCATTAGAAAAAACAATACTTACATCAGTGTGTTGATTTGACAGTGTTTATCCTGCAGTAGAGCAGAGATCTGATTCACTCGTGTGTCTCCTAGTTCATGTTTACTCAGATCCAGCTCTCTCAGGAGTAACGGGTTTATACCCACAATTCCTCTCACATACTCACAGGCTTCATCTGCAGCAGGACTCACAAACCTGCAGAAGG
Source organism: Pseudorasbora parva (assembly GCF_024679245.1). NCBI lineage: Eukaryota > Metazoa > Chordata > Actinopteri > Cypriniformes > Gobionidae > Pseudorasbora > Pseudorasbora parva. Next base: position 44,428,201 of record NC_090185.1, read on the forward strand.
GAAAATTAAGCTAGAATCAGTTTAATTAAACATGGTGTGATGAAAACAGCATTTGATTCTAATGGGAAACACTGAGGAATTGTTTCTCTTGAATTGGCTTCTATGCAACGCATTTTATATTAGTGGAAGAAAACATATTATACACACTGTAGCGTGGCCACAGAGATGCAAGATGCATAATTCTAGTGTATCAACTTATAAGTCTGATTAGTTGGTTATTTGTTGTAATTGCTTTCTCCTGTGGTCTGTATTTCTCCCTAACATATGACTGTTATTGTGCCTCATCTCCCGTCTCGCGAGAGTGATGTCACGTCACCCATACAGGAACAGGGTGTTTTTAAAATATAGGACCGGCAAACCGGCGATCGGGAGCCTGCTCTCTCATTCACAAAACGAACGTGTTCGCGTGTGGATTAACTCTTTTTTGCTGGCTGTTTTTGGAGCGTTGACTGCCGACCCGTGGTGGAGTATATCCGTTTCCCTGCTGGGTGGATTGCTAGTCCCTTAAACATTTGGACAACACAAAGATACTGCTCCCGGATTTGTCATCAATGCCCAGTGTTTCCCACACATAGACTAATATGTGGCAAACCGCCACAGAATCAACACTGGCCGCCACATATTGCTTTGTCATTCATTCATTTTTACGCTATTTAAAAGACGCGCACATATTCGTTCAGCTGCATTTCCTTGCTCTCTCTCCACCTTTGCGCCTCTCTTACTTACTAACTCACTCGCACACACTCGGTGCGTTTCATTCGACCGTAAGTCTTAAACAAGTTTTGTTGCATTTTGGCGCATTCCCATTTAGTGTGGCATAACCGTTAAAACCAGAGCAGTTGAATAACAGAGTTGCGATACACGTTCATCTCGCGGCAGCACGCGTGGTCACAGCGAGGCAAGGTAAGGCAAGTTTATTTACAGTCTTGTTCAAAATAATAGCAGTACAATGTGACTAACCAGAATAATCAAGGTTTTTAGTATATTTTTTATTGCTACGTGGCAAACAAGTTACCAGTAGGTTCAGTAGATTCTCAGAAAACAAATGAGACCCAGCATTCATGATATGCACGCTCTTAAGGCTGTGCAATTGGGCAATTAGTTGAATTAGTTGAAAGGGGTGTGTTCAAAAAAATAGCAGTGTGGCATTCAATCACTGAGGTCATCAATTTTGTGAAGAAACAGGTGTGAATCAGGTGGCCCCTATTTAAGGATGAAGCCAACACTTGTTGAACATGCATTTGAAAGCTGAGGAAAATGGGTCGTTCAAGACATTGTTCAGAAGAACAGCGTACTTTGATTAAAAAGTTGATTAGAGAGGGGAAAACCTATAAAGAGGTGCAAAAAATGATAGGCTGTTCAGCTAAAATGCTCTCCAATGCCTTAAAATGGAGAGCAAAACCAGAGAGACGTGGAAGAAAACGGAAGACAACCATCAAAATGGATAGAAGAATAACCAGAATAGCAAAGGCTCAGCCAATGATCACCTCCAGGATGATCAAAGACAGTCTGGAGTTACCTGTAAGTACTGTGACAGTTAGAAGACGTCTGTGTGAAGCTAATCTATTTTCAAGAATCCCCCGCAAAGTCCCTCTGTTAAAGAAAAGGCATGTGCAGAAGAGGTTACAATTTGCCAAAAAACACATCAACTGGCCTAAAGAGAAATGGAGGAACATTTTGTGGACTGATGAGAGTAAAATTGTTCTTTTTGGGTCCAAGGGCCATAGGCAGTTTGTGAGACGACCCCCAAACTCTGAATTCAAGCCACAGTACACAGTGAAGACAGTGAAGCATGGAGGTGCAAGCATCATGATATGGGCATGTTTCTCCTACTATGGTGTTGGGCCTATTTATCGCATACCAGGGATCATGGATCAGTTTGCATATGTTAAAATACTTGAAGAGGTCATGTTGCCCTATGCTGAAGAGGACATGCCCTTGAAATGGTTGTTTCAACAAGACAATGACCCAAAACACACTAGTAAACGGGCAAAGTCTTGGTTCCAAACCAACAAAATTAATGTTATGGAGTGGCCAGCCCAATCTCCAGACCTTAATCCAATTGAGAACTTGTGGGGTGATATCAAAAATGCTGTTTCTGAAGCAAAACCAAGAAATGTGAATGAATTGTGGAATGTTGTTAAAGAATCATGGAGTGGAATAACAGCTGAGAGGTGCCACAAGTTGGTTGACTCCATGCCACACAGATGTCAAGCAGTTTTAAAAAACTGTGGTCATACAACTAAATATTAGTTTAGTGATTCACAGGATTGCTAAATCCCAGAAGAAAAAAAATGTTTGTACAAAATAGTTTTGAGTTTGTACAGTCAAAAGTAGACACTGCTATTTTTTTGAACACACCCCTTTCAACTAATTGCCCAATTGCACAGCCTTAAGAGCGTGCATATCATGAATGCTGGGTCTTGTTTGTTTTCTGACAATCTACTGAACCTACTGGTAACTTGTTTGCCACGTAGCAATAAAAAATATACTAAAAACCTTGATTATTCTGGTTAGTCACATTGTACTGCTATTATTTTGAACAAGACTGTATATAGCACATTTCATACACAATGGCAATTCAAAGTGCTTTACATAGAAAGGAATTAAAATAGTGATAAAAAATACAATGTAAAGAGAATTAAAAATAATAAAATGATGATAACCAAAGAAAAGAACAGATAAACTAAAGCAGTTATAAAAAGAATTTAAAAAATGATGCATAGATAAGGTGCAATCAGTCGGACGTACAGTGGCACAGTGCTCATTCAGTAAATGCACAGCTGAACAGATGTGTTTTGAGTCTGGATTTGAATGTGGCTACTGTTGGAGCACATCTGATCTGTTCAGGAAGCTGGTTCAGCTGCGGCTGGCATAATAGCTAAAGGCAGACTCTCCTTGCTTTGAGTGAACTCTTGGTATTTCTAACTGACTTGATCCTGCTGATCTGAGTGATCTGTTGGGTTTGTATTTAATCAGCATATCTGCGATGTATTGAGGTCCTAGGTCACTGAGTGATTTATAAACAAGTAGTAGAACTTTAAAATTGATCCTAGATGTAACTGGAAGCCAGTGTAAAGACCTGAGGACTGGTGTGATATGGTCATATTTTCTGGTTCTGCTCAGAATCCTGGCAGCAGCGTTCTGTATGAGCTGCAGCTGTCTAATGGTCTTTTTGGGAAGGCCGGTGAGAAGGCCATTACAATAGTCCACCCTACTGGTGATGAAAGCGTGAACCAGTTTCTCTAAGTCTTGCCTGGAAACAAAGCATCTAATTCTTGCAATATTTTTCAGATGATAGTATGCTGATTTAGTTATTGCTTTGACATGACTACTGAAACTCAGGTCTGACTCCAAAATCACTCCAAGATTCCTAACTTGATTTTTTATTATCAGACCTTTCACCTCAAGATATGCATTCACCTTGAGAATTTCATCTTTGTTTCCAAATGTAGTGATTTCAGTTTTGTCTTTGTTTAACTGAAGATAGTTTTGGCACATCCAGTTGTTAACTTCGTCAATGCATTTGCACAGGGAGTCAATGGGGCTATAGTCATTAGGTGACAGTGCTAAGTAGAGCTGGGTGTCATCAGCATAGCTGTGGTAAGCAATATTGTTCTTTTTCATTATTTGGCTCAGTGGCAGCATATACAGGTTAAACAGGAGTGGTGCTAGAATTGACCCTTGTGGGACTCCGCATGTCATGGATGTCCACTCAGACTTATGGTCTCCTATACTCACATAATAACCTCTCTCTTCTAAGTATGATCTGAACCATCTGAGGACCATCCCAGAAAGCCCAACCCAGTTTTCCAGCCTGTCTAGAAGTATGTTGTGGTCAACAGTGTCGAATGCAGCACTGAGGTCGAGTAGAACCAGAATTGATGCTTTGCCTGTATCAGTATTTAAGCGAATATCATTTATAATCTTTATGAGCGCTGTCTCTGTGCTGTGATGCGGTCGGAAACCAGATTGAAAATTGTCAGAGAATCCGTTTGAGTTTAAGAATTTGTTTAGTTGATTGAAAACAACTTTTTCAATGATTTTGCCTATGAAGGGGAGATTTGAGATTGGTCTGTAGTTGCTCAGTATGGAGTTATCCAGATTTCTCTTCTTCAGAAGAGGCTTAACTATTGCAGTTTTAAGGGCGGTTGGAAAAGTCCCATAGAGAAGGGAGGAGTTCACCACTTCTAGGAGATCTGCTTCCAAACAGTTAAACACACTTTTGAAAAAAGAAGTGTGGAGTGCGTCAAGGGCGCAGGTTGATGTTTTAAGATGCTGTGTCTTCTAAAATTTTACCGTCAATTGTTTCGAATCAGACATAGTAATTTTTTGAGGTTTTGGTCTGATCTGTCTGTCTTTCTTTCTTTCTTTCTTTCTTTCTTTCTTTATTAAGATCCCCATTAGCTCCTGGCATGCCAGTTGCTATTCTTCCTGGGGTCTCCACAAATTCATCACATACAGTATATATTTTATACACATATCTATACATAACATACACACACACACACACACACACACACACACACACACACACACACACACACACACACACACACACACAGACATGAAAGCTCTATGCACCCAGATATACATAATATATATATATATATAATAAAAAATAAATTATATATATATATATATATATATATATATATATATATATATATATATATATATATATATATATATATATATATATATATACATATATATACATATACACATATACATACATATAAACATCCATACATACACATATATACATACACATATGCATACATAAACAGCTCATAAAAAAACAAAATTACCAGCCCAATAAATCAAACACTCTAACCATAACATTATTATTATTATTAGTAAACATTATCATTCACACTATTATTACTATTATATTATTGCCATTTCCACTATTCTTATTAGTATCACCATATCATTATTAATATAGCAACAATAATCATCACAGAAATCAAATCCTAAAAAATAAACAAAAAAATCACTCATGCTCCTTATTGTGTAAAAAGGAAAATCTTTAACTTTTTTTGAAATAGCTTTTTATTATTTTCGAACAACAAAAATACGGGTAATGCATTCCATGCACAACACACTCGATACACAATAGTACGCTGCATTTTATTAGTTCTGCAAATAGGCAGGAAACTTCTTGTGTTAATGCTCTGTCTATATCTATAAAAAAAATAATTTTGTGATAAATTATTTCAGGAATTTTGGTTGTAAAGACATTTCTAATGAATGTTAGTAAATAATACTTAAGTCTACTTTTAACAGTTAACCAGGCCAACTCATTATGCATTATCATAACATTGGTTCTGTATGGGCAGCCCAGAACTATCCGTGCTGCTTTATTCTGAGCGATCTATAATCTATATAAATTAGTTTCATTTGTGTTTGACCAAACAACAGATGCATAATCCAACTGCGAAAGTACTAATGAATTTTGGCAAAACTTCCCCGGCCTTCTCAACTGATGCCCTGGGCCCTCTAGCCTCTAACGTCAGGCCTATCTGTCAGAAATCTGGGGGTGATCTTTGACAGTGCGTTTAAGTTTGAGCAGCAGGTCAGTGCAGTAGTCAGGAAAAGCTTTTATCACTTAAGAATTATAGCTAAGACTAAAGCCTATCTGCCCCAGAGTGATCTAGAGAGAGTTATCCATGCATTCATTACATGTCAACTGGACTATTGCAACTCTCTATACTCTGGCATTGACCTTTCCCAGCTCCGCCGCCTGCAGTTGGTTCAGAACTCAGCCGCTCGACTCCTCACTTGCACAAAAAATTGGCACATATCACCCCGGTCCTCGCATCGCTTCACTGGCTCCCCATGCGCTTCCGCATTGATTTTAACCCTCTTGGCGCCACGGTCGAGTTTACTCGACAAGATGCGTCACTGAATAAAACTGCCGATTTTGTCAAATAGGGTGTCAAATTTCATTCAACCTCCCCTCCACTAGATGGTAGACATGTCGTACTTCATCCCTGACTCATACAAACATCATTAATCTATACAAAATATACGAGCAAGAGCGCATTGAATCAGTGTAAACAAAAGCGGAGCTGACGTGCGAGTGAGCGGTTTTATCAGAGCATTGTCAATGTCAGCGAGTATTTGCATTAGATTATTATTACTATTATTATGTTCTAATGGCATCAATAAAGCTTACCCACAATGAAGTGTTGGGTCTTCTATTCGCGGACCCTGATTCTGAAGGTAAATATGAGATGACGGTGATTCTGAAAGTGAAACTAAACCTAACGTTACACTAAGCACAGATGGTGAATCATTTGCCCAATGTAGATGGTCCTTTGCCCAATGTCAGTGGTGGGAATAATGTTTCCCGGGGTCCGAATGTTCATCGTGAAGTTAGCAGGTGTGTTAGTGTTGAGAACGCGGCGGCCGCGGGAGATTTTTGCCGCGCTCACCATGAAGCGCGCGTCTTCTCACCGCGCGCATCTCCGCGATCACGGCGACAGTATTGTGGTGAAGACTTTATCTAATGCCACTGGGTATGTTAGAAGAGGTCGAAGTATTCATAAGCAAGTTCGAGGGAAACCTGGAGGCAGGGTGGGGGGTCAAAATTACAATAACAGTGGTCCAGGCTGTGCAGACTCGGCGGCGCGTGAGGCAGATCTGGACGGGAGTAGACGCGCTGTGACACGGGGCAGAGGGGCTATTATACATAATATATAATATATATGTGCCCTATATATGGAATCAGAGTGCTTACTGTATGTAGTAAATGGAAAATCTCTACAGCATGCATTCGGTTTGTTTCTACCATTTATTAGTAATGATTTACACAGTTTGTTTACTATTTTCTATTTACCTGAACATTCAGTATTGTGCAATATAGCACACAGAAGGTGAGGGACATTTTGGGGGGAAAGAAGTGCTGCATTTTATCATTTAAACATGTGGCTTATCATGAAAATTCTATAATCCAAGATCGCCCCCACGTTATGACGTCATAATATGCAAATTAGATGGGGAAATGTAATCTCTACATATACTTAGGGTCCTCCTTAATATTTCTCTAATTTACAGCAAGTTTCTATCTTTTATCACTTTTAAGATATAGCCGTTTGAAATTAAGATGTCAAAATCAAACGTTTTAGGAAAAAATCTCTGGCGCCTAAAGGGTTAAACTGATACTGACAGTCTATAAATCCCTACATGGATTGGCACCCACATATCTTTCTGAGCTTCTCCACCACCACATCCCATCCAGAGCACTACGGTCAGCTGACCTACTGCTGTTGGAAGTGCCCAGAACCAGACTAAAAACCAAGGGGGATAGAGCCTTTGCAGTAGCATCCCCCAGACTCTGGAACTGGCTTCCCCTCAACATCCGTGCAGCATAGTCTATAAACATTTTTAAGTCTCTTTTGAAAACTCACCTTTTTTCTCTAGCATTTGATTAGTGTCTCTTTTTAAGGGCCAGTATAGTGACCCATGTCTACTTTTCTAATTGTTCTTTCACATTATTTTAACTCCTGCACTTATTGCCTTGTCGCGCTTTTCATTTTTCATTTTATATATTATAACTATTATTTTCTTCTTTGCCTTGCTATGCTTATTGCACTTAGCACTTTATTGTGAAGCACTTTGGTGTGGCTCAGCCATCTGTAAATGTGCTATAGAAATACATTTGACTTTGACTGAACAAGTTGTTTGGTCAACCATTGTGGAATACATTTCCTACAGTATCTGATCATACCCATACTCCGACCCATACTCTGCAACACTTGATTTATGTGACTTCCCCATGTCATCTTCGAATCTACTATAACACCTAATAATTGAATTACTTCAACTTGTGGAACTACAGACGCTTCTAATGTCAAATGTAATTTAGATGTTGTTTTTAACATATATTGTCTGACCCCAGAGCAACTCAAGGATGTGCCGATTGCCTTTCTGATATTTTTGGTTTTCACTGAGAAGAAGGAATCAAACTCGCTGCATTTGCTGTCTGAGAGCATTTCTCTGGGAATGTGACTCGGAGGGTTTGTTAGTCTGTCTACAGTAGCAAAAAGAGTGCGCGTGTTGTTTATGTGTTTGTTTATAATATTTGAGAAGAAGGTCTGTCTAGCTTTGCCTAGTTCAACATTGAAAGCATGAAGGGTGTCTTTATAGATGTTATAATGGACTACAAGTTTTGTCTTCCGCCACTTTCGTTCAGATTTTCTGCATTGTCTTTTCATTATTTGAACTGCTGTTGAGTTTCTCCATGGTGCCTTTTGTTTGCCACTCTTTTTCCTGACTTTCAGAGGGGCAATATCATCAATTACACTCTTAACCTTTGAGTTAAAGGAGTCAAGGAGAAAATCAACAAAGTCTGCAGATATGCTTGGTTTTAGAGATAAAGCCTTCATAAACAGCACATTAGTGTTCTCATTTAAGCATCTCTTTTTGACAGAGACAGATCTAGCTTCAATGGCAGGAGAGACTGGTATGTCAAAGAAAATACGGAAATGATCAGACAGTGCCACATCCTTAATAACAATCGATGAAATGTTTAGACCCTTACTGATAAGTAAATCTAGAGTGTGTCCATGATTGTGTGTGGGTCCATTTACATGCTGTGTCAAATCAAAAGTGTTAAGGACCATCATGAGCTCTTTTGTTGTACTGGATTCAATATTGTCTATGTGAATGTTAAAATCCCCAGCAATAGCAAAACAGTCAAACTCTGAGGAAATGATTGATAACAGTTCTGTAAGTTCCCCAATAAAGGCTGGAGAGTACTTTGGAGGCCTGTAAACAATGATAAGCAGGATGCGTGGAGAACCTTTTAACACAATACCCAGATATTCTAGAGACAAATATTCACCAAATGACACTTGCTTACATTGAAAGACATCTTTAAAAATAGCAGCAACACCCCCACCTCTCCTAACTGCTCTGCAAACACTCATAAAAGTAAAGTTAGGAGGGGCTGCTTCATTGAGGACTGTTGCACTACAGTTTTCTTCTAACCACGTTTCATTTAGAAGCAAAAAATCAAGGTTATTTGTGGTTATTAAGTCGCTGACTAGGAATGATTTGTTCTTAAGTGAACAGATGTTTAAAAGTGTTAAATTAACAGTATTCATTTTTTCACCCACATTAGTCTTAGTTTGACAAGTGACAGGCAGCAGATTATATTGGTTTGTTAAACGGCCTGACAAGGCCTTAGACTTTCTTTCACGCAACAGAACAGAGATAGAGAAAGAGGCAGGCACACTGGGTTCCCACTTGTTTTGTCAACATTTGATAAAGGTAGTGTTATCATAGCGGGGACCCACAACACATCACTGAGAGCTGGAATCAGTTGTTTTTGGTTCACCTACAACAGATGGAGGAGGGTGTGGGCCCTGGCGTTGTGACCGAAGAAATCTCACAGGAGGAGGGGGAGCTGGGCCCACAGGCTTTGGTGGTTGTGGGGCTCAACGCTTTTTGGTTAATATCTGGGGGCTCGCAGCAATTGAGTGTGATAGTCTAGTTCCAACAAAAATCAGTTCCTCCATTTTCTCTGAGAAGCCCAGATTTGGGGATACTGGAGAGAGGAATGACATGTCCGGTGAGAGGTTGCTCTGGTGTTATCGGAAGCTGAAGTATGTTGTCCTGGCTTTGCTGTCCATTTTCAAGAAAGTCATCTTTGGGTGCTGAATCTTGGAGCAGTTCTAATCCATCACAGTCAGTCTGTGGTGAGCTCTGTGGGCAGGGCTCAGCTGGGAGTGTGTCCATGAGCAATTGTTGTGGCTGCGTGGTGTTGTCATTGTCCTTTTGGGATGTGTCAACCAAATGTCCATTCAGGAGCTGAAATGAAGTCCTGTGGTCCTCCATACTCTGTATCAGGTTGAGTGGGTTAAAACACACAGCTGAAGGATGGTGAAGGGAAAAATTAATATTGTCCATTAGCACTCTTGCACCAAGTTTGTTTGGATGGAGGCCATTTGATGTAAACAGTTGTCTCTGACTCCAGAAGAGATTGAAGTTATCAATGAAGTTCACTCCATTCATGTTACAGGTTTTTTGCAGCCATGTATTAAGCCCAAGCAACCTTGAGAACCTATTTGTTCCTCTTGCTGGCAGTGGTCCACTGATGAACGGCTGAACTTTAAGTTTTCTAAGTGTTTCAAAAAGTTCATTGAAGTCCGACTTCATGAGTTCTGACTGCTCTCTCTGAATATCGTTCTTCCCCACATGAATGATTAGTTGATTTGCAGTCTTATGTTTCATCAGAATGTTCTCAATTTCCCTGTTTACATCAGAAATGGTTGCTTGTGGAAGGCAGCATGTAGTTGTATCTCTGCTGCGAATGTTTCTGACTGTAGAGTCACCCACTATCAGAGTCCTTGGCTCGGCTGCTCTCTGAGCTGAGCGACGCTGTCTGCTCGACCTTGAGCACCTGTTAGCATTAGTGTTAGCTGTGGGCTGATGCAATCTGTGTTCGATCATATTCATCACGTTTGGGGATTCCTCACCCACATTCATTAATACTTCAAATCTGTTTTCGAGATGTATCGATGGTGGTCGGAAACTAGTGTTTGCAATCCTTGTGTCTGGGGTAGAGCATGCTACTGCAGCAATATATGAAGCTCGTGACAATCTGACGTCTCGAGTGCGTTTGGGTCTTGCCCCCTGTTTTGCCATCGATTAATGTGTTGATCAGTTTCTTGTTTCTCTATCTGTTGAGTAGCACTAAATTTATGGGACTCACCGGCTGTGTGCAGAGGGCGTTCGTGATGAAGCTCTGCTGTGTGATTCATCCGGTTTGGTGTTTCCACAAATAACTGCAATCCTTTGTAAAAGTCTGTGGCAGTTTGTGCAGCAAGAGGATTCCTTAGCGAGAAGAGGCATTTTCTTATCCTTTCGATCGTAGGCAGCTGTGTTTTCCCTTCCGGATTGTAAGCTGATGGCATTGTGGAGGCTGATCAGATGAAATATTCCACTTTTTTGTAGTAATCCAGTCAACAAAGTTTCTAGTTTTATCACTGAAGTCAAGCTTTGTTGTTTGAGCATTGTGTTGATTTGCTGAAGTTAAAATTTTGAGATAAAATATAGAAGCGATAGATCAAAGCGCAGAGCAGTAAGCAAGAGCGTCCGAACAGTAGCGAAGCAGGAAGTACATCAGTGCGCTCTCAATAGTTCTAAACAAACCAGTGCTGTGTCAATCAATATACATTTGAAAAGACCAGTGTTTCCCAACCGGGGTGCCGTGTAAAAGGTGCCGGGATGCACTTGAACCGCAGTTCATCTCACATCTGATGATATCTTTAATATGGGTTGCTACTTGAAAATAATGCTTTATGTATGTTTCTTTTCGATGGATACACGTGCTGTCTGCTCAGTGATAGGCTACACTACAACAGCGTTAATAAAAGAAAAACCTGGGCAAAACGGTCTCTCTTTGTAAACTGTGTTCACTGATGTGAGTGCTGCCGTTTGTCTCAATTAGGGCTGTCCTCGACTAAGGATTTAGACAATCGAATCAGAATGTTCGAATCTCTTTATGGTCGACTGATAGCCGAATCATCTATGTGTGTGTGTGAATGGGTTGGGAGGGGCACGACACTGTCAGCAGAAGGGTAAAACTATTTTTATTTTCCTTTACACGACTGCACACAGCAACAACTTTTAATAAAGTGACCAAAACTGCCTGCCAACTGACAGACGAACTGACAATGGCTTTCTTATTTAGGTTTAAATAGCCTAAAAGGTAATGTGGTGGATAAACATTAATAAACCGTTTTGTCATAACATGTTAAAGCCGCGATCGAAATACAGAAGATCACACAAATATATAAAAGAACATTTTGATAAATAAACCTAAAAAAAATACCTACCTAGAGAGGAAAAAAACACTTTGAGTGCGTTTACATGCTCGTTCTTCAGCCGATTGTGCCTAAATCAGGTGACGTACGCGAAGCTCAGCCCCGCCTGCCTCAGGATCTTACACCGTCACCTGACGCGCACATTATATGCAAGCTCAATTTTGAATTGACTAACAGATGAGCTGCACGAAAGCGCTCTTTGGTGCAGCAAGATTTTAAACAACTTCCCGAGTGGCTGTGGACAGGCGCTGAATGCTGCCGCCGGTGTGTGTACACTCATTGAACGTGTTCTAATTTTAAAGGCGCGGTGCGAAGCTCACGTCTTTAAAATATTGAGCACCCCCATATTGCCAAAATGGTATGATCTTCGTTTCATAACACCCACGAAGATTCGACCGTGAGATCGGTGGTTGAATCAGGCTCTGCATATCGATGCATCGAATCTTCGACTTTTCGGGGTTACCCCTAGTCTCAATATGACCAGTAATTTTTGCCATCATCACCCGGGTCTTAAAGGGGCAGTAGCCTTCACTGCTGTCTGTTTAATGTCAAACAAAAGATAAAGACATCACTCACTGCTCTTGATTGGAAAGCTTTTGTAAGTTTAATAAGGATTCATCTTTAATTTAAACAGTTAAATGTGCAGTTATTTTACATTTGATTTCTTTATTCTATTTCTCTAGCTAAAAATGAATGTTAGACCTACCTGAAAAACCTGAAAAGCATTGTTTATTTTATTCTTATCTTTGCTCAATAGTATTTATTTGTGCTGCTGCTTGTATTTAAGCTATTTGTTCTTATTTTTTTTATTTTCATTTGACAGTAGCCCTTTTCCCCTGAACATAGCACATACCGAACTGTACTGAAATGTGAACCTAAAACCGTGATACAAAGCGAACCTTGAGCAATCTGTTCTATTACACCTCTAGTGTAGCTTATACAAGGGGGTGCCACAGAATTTTGAAAATTTTCAAAGGGTGCCATGACAGAAAAAAGGTTGGGGTCACAACCAGACTAAGAGAGCATGGTTTGGCGGTGCCTGTTGGGGTGCCCTAGCATACTTTGTGGAGGAAAACACAGCAATACATGAGAGGGGTAACTGCTGGGTTTGGGAGTCACTGGCGGAGAGGAAAGGGGCTGGGGGATGAGGAATGGAGAGAGGGGACCATGTCTATCTTAGGGATGTCTGTTGGTTATGCTCACTGGCAATTGTGGAGTTGCTCCCAGACCTATAAAATTAAATTAAATAGTGTATATCTACAATAACGTTACTGGCTATTCTAAAGTTATTATTCTTCTTATTATTACTAATAATATTACTGTTATTATATATTACTGGTACTTCCACTAATGCTATTATTATCATCATGAAAACTCATGAAAACTATCATCATGAATACTATACTTATACTTGTTATTACTACCTCTATCACAACAACTACTACTACAACTATTATTATCATTACTAATACTATTATGGTTATTATAATTCACAGATGATACAGCTACTATTACGGTTGTTAACACGAATGCTATTGCTATTACTACCACTTCTGCCACTATTATTTTTGTTGTTAAATTTATTATTATTATGATTACTACTGCTACTAAAACTCTATTACTATTTTTTTTTTCTTTTCTTCTCTCTCTCTCCTTTTCTGTAAGTGTATTGATCCCCTACCTTCTATAAGCTATTATTTTGTAAATTTTCTCAATAAAAACAAAAAAAAAAGGGTGGGGAACACTGGAATAGACAACAGCTTCACTATACTGGTATTTGCAGCATTTTTTGGCAAACAGTACACCATAGTGTGCATTGATTATTACATCCACCGCATTTGCAACATTGTAATGTAATGCTCTTGTATTTAGCCCAGAGATATTCCTTACTATCATAGTCAAATGTGACCGTACACCATATATTTTAGTTTAGTAATATTTTTTGAATATTTTGAGGAGATCTTTTGGTACTAAATACTATTTTTGCAATAATTATGGTCCATTAATTATCACTTTAAAAAAAAATCTTCTAATATTTATATTATTTATATTACAATTAGTGTAGTTATTAAGGTTAAAATAGAGAAATCCAATGCAAAGAGGCCAATTAGTGTCATTTTGTGGCTGGAAAAATAATAATTTTCGTTTGTAATGGCATTACCCACAAAGTGCCTGTATGGCTCTTTAATAGCAAAGAAATCTGTTGATATTGAGGAAGAGACAAATGTTAATGCTGAAAATGTTACACCTGATATTATTGACACGGATAACCCTAACCATAACGTACATGAAGCTAATAAAACTAGACAGTCACCCAATGCCGATTTTACTGCAGGCCCGTTTGTCACTAGACCGAATCCTGCAGGTGAAATCTTCACTATGCTTAGCTTATTATACTGATAGTCTGATGACGATGCAGATGATGATGACGATGATAGCTGTGTGCTAAAGTTACTATCTTTTGAATTATTATCTGTTGAACAGGACGGTAAATGCTCGTCTGAAAGTTCTCTTAATCAGGAAGCTAGCTTTAGGGAGGCAGTGGACACTGGCTTAGCAGACGTAGAGGATTATTTTCGTTGCTCTCTGGAAAAGATGCAGACAGCTATGGCTGATTGTTTCCTGAGAAGAGATGAAAAATGGGAAAATAAACTGAAAAAATTACGTTTCACCAGTACTCCTTCTATCTCGAGATTACAGCCCTACACACCAGCTACCTCCATGTCATCCATTCAAGATCGTAGAACTCCCATAACAGCATCTAGAGTTAAATTCCCTCCATCAAAGACTGTGAATGCTACTTATGATGTTTCTCATGCATCTACTCTACTAACTGATGTGCTTAACCCTCCAGTTGTTCCAAGTTCATCCTCCTTCTGTGCGCGGCACCCGATTCGGCTGGAGCTTCCAGGCTTTGGTGACCCCTGTGAGATATCAGATGTGCTCAACTTCATCGAACAGTGCGAAAACGTTCTGGATATCGGGCCACTTCCCAGTGTGGAGCTGGTTGGCACCCTGAGCACGGTTCTGAGAGGACCTGCTCTGAGCTGGTGGAAGGCAGAGAAGAGCAAGGTAATTTTCATTCTTTCAAAGAGGCATTTATGGGTGCGTTTCGTCCAGATGATTACCTCACGGAAGTGGAAGATAAGCTGAGAATTCTGGTTCAGCAGCACCGTCAACGTCTGAGAGATTTTGCCTATGACTACTGAGCACTTTGCCTGAAGTGGAAGCCGGATATCACAGAAGAAGATATGGTGAGCCGCATCCTCAACAACATTAACCCCAGAGTTAAGGCTGTCTAAGAGGGATGATGAGGACTCCGGAACAGCTGGTTAAAGTGGGCTCTAGGGTGGAGAAGGATTGTATGGGTACAAAGGATTACTGGCAGAAAGTGGACAGCCACTTGAGTTATTGTACTCTGAAGGAAGGTTTTAGTTTATGTTACGTGGCCCCTTTAAGAGTGTTCGCGCACTAGTATAGAGAGGAAGTGCCTGCAGAACAATTCGTTGTTGCTATGCTGAAGAAAGGCACTGAGTAAAGCTTTCACAGTTCTGTTAAACACTGCCTGGCCTCCATTTATTACATATTTGGCGACGAGGATAAACAACGCACTTCGGCTGACGAATCGCATGGGTTGGCACGAGTGAGAAGCTCTGCAGGCACAGAACGCATCACAGTGACAGAATGGCGATGTTCGGAACTGTGGGTGAGTTTGTGGAAGAAAATAGTGAGTGGCTGGATGGAAGAAAATAATGAGTGGCTGGAGTATAAGGCGCGTCTGGAGCATTTTTTCACTGCGAATGAGATCACGGACCAGGATAAGAAGCGCTCTATATTGTTGAGTGTATGCAGGGAAAAGACTTATAAGCTCATGGGATTTGGCAACACTGCGGAAGCCGGGAGAGTTGGTTCATAAAGATTTAATTGACCTTATTCAGAACCGCCGTAGCCCGAAACCTTAAGTGATTGTGCAGCGTTTTAAATTCCACAGCCATTTTTGTAAGTCTGGAGACACTATTTCAAAGTTTGTGGCTGAGCTGCGCCAGTTGACTGAACATTGCGAGTTTGGGGCTGTACTGGAGGACATGCTGTGTGATCGTCTCATGTGCGGAATTAATGGTGATGTAATTCAGCACAGATTGCTGGGGGAAGCAATGCTCTCCTTTACAAAAGCAATGGAAATCGCACAAGGTATGGAGTCGGCAGCACTACATGCAATAGACATTCAAAAAGCAAGTGGCAGTGCGAAGAGTGATGTGTTTCATGTGACTAAAGCTGTTAAAGTGAAAGCAGTGAAATGTTACAGATGTGGGGGAGCTCACTATGCAAATGATTGTAAATTCAAAGACATAGTGTGCCATAATTGTGGCAAGAAGGGACACTTGGCAAAGAAATGCAGAGGCAGCAAATCTAAAATGAGAAACTCAAGGACGGTGGTAAACCTCACTCAAGAGCACATCACATTGTGGAAGCTGAACCAAAGGAGACCTGTTCCTATTCAATGTTTAACTTGAGTGAAACTCGTTCAGACCCACTTTATGCAACAATAGATTTTGAACATATAACTTTATGAATATATAACATTGTATAAAAATGCCATATGAAAAGGTAATGCTGGATTTTAAATGTTTTTAAAAGACATAAAAGCACAAATTTAGCAGATAAAGTTGCCGTTTCGTTTGTAAAAAACACTTTTTTTCAACATCGCATCATATTACGTCACGAGAGGGAGTCGTCTGCCAAGCTCTGCATTGCCTTGGTGCAGAATAGGTTGGTATTCTGTAGTAATCAGTGTATTTTCTGAAGTTTTTCTATTTAAATGTATCATTGTCATGGAAAATTATTGTGTCCAGCCTGTCATTGAGTCCACAGGTTTCCTTAAAAAAAAAAAAAGTTAGAAAAGCTGCATTGTGGCGTTTTGTGCAGGTGAAGAGATGGGACTTCACTTCTGCATCTGCTTTGACACACGCGGTGGTGTGTGTGTGTGTGTGTGTGCGTGTGCGTGTGTGTTCACTTTACACCGCGGATTATCAGTGATATGATGAAGTTTAACATTGCAATACTCATGTAGTTAAAGGATAATATTTAGGGATGAACGATATTGGATTTTTGCCGATAACAGATATGCCGATATTTTTCAGCTCATTTTGGCCGATGCCGATACCGATGCCGATATATGTTTATTTTTTCCCTTTGTTTGGAAACAACACCATTTTGAGCAAAAACTATTTTTTTTCATTCTGGTTTCAGATTTCTGAGGTATCCTTAGAATCCTAAAAGGATTCTTGTTGAAGATAAATAAATGTTAATAAAGTTCTTTTTATGATAAGAGTATATTAAAAGCTCTGAAAATAACAATAATAAAGTCAGTAATTTTTCACCCCAGATTCAGCTGTAACCTAAATATTGTATTTTTGGATTTAACGTTTGTGCACATGAAGTGGGGGTGGCATGACATCCATTGATGCTGTCTTTTAATTCTACAATTATTGTAGAGCTCCTTGGATTATTTTTCATCATCCATTTTGTAAAATGTATTACAGATTAATACACTGTATATAAAAGTATTTAATTTACAAGTGTCATGCTTGTGATTTATGACATCATTGCTGATTTGTTTATTCAGAACAAGAAGTAACTTCAATTTATTTGTGTATTCTACTTTTCATTGTATTACTGTAACAACAGCGCCCCCACTACATGTATAAATATATAGCGGTACAGCTGGAGGGCACTAGGACCTGGAGGAGCTTCTGCTGCTGTGGAGGCTGCCGCACGCGCTAGAGAGTGGGGAGACGCGATTGGGCTTGTTTTGGGCTAGTTTGGTTGTGAAAACGTGGCAAATCGGCTGCTGACGGTCACATCCTTCTGTACGTGCATTCAGAAATTCAAGGCAGCATTTAAAAACAGTCAATATCACTGTACATGCAATGTATTTTCTTGTTTTCACTTGAAGAATGACCGCAGTGCTGACATGGTCTTATCGCTGTAGCACTCCTTGCACACGTGAGTTATTGCAGGCGCATATCAACACGTTAGCATATCGGCATAATGTTTTCATATCGGCCGATGCCGATTTGTATATTTTAAGCGTTTATCGGCCGATTCCGATGTCGTGCCGATAATATCGTGCATCCCTAATAATATTAAATGATTAAATACTCACACGCAATGCTTCTTGGTTATTGTTTTTACATTAATCAATTTCAACATTGATTAATACAAAGTATGTAGGCTACATAAACACAAATGTATAGTCTCACACTTTAAAAAAAAGTCATGTAAAAAAAGTATTTAAGCCATGTATATGTTTACATCGTTCACTCAAATACATACTCAAAACATCATACATCCTCACAGTATCGACGGTGAATCGGCACAAAATAATCCCATAACACAGAATGAGTGAATAAAGGATCACAATAACATGTTATACTGTGTGTGGCTTGGCCGCGGCAGAGTGTGACGGTCGGTCACGGATCTGTCAGACGATCAGCTCAGAGAAACCACGAGAACTGAGCACCGTAACTGAGGCGATCGGGGCGAACACATACACACGAGCGTTCATGTTAAACAGAGACTGGAGACTCAAAACAGAGACTCAATGTTGCTGCTAGCCTTAGATAGAAAACATTACTTGTGTGCAAATGATTTGTTGAAAAGCATAGAACAGCAGCCCTTTCAACAGAATCAACCAGAAAGGGAGAGAGAGAGCGCGTGCACGTGTGTGTGTGTGTGTGTGTGTGTGTGTGTGTGTGTGTAAAAAGGCACTGTATGGTTGCAGCAACTGAGCTATAGCATAATAATACTCCTAGATCTAGCCTGTGACATTGTTGTGCATGATTTGGCAATAGGGGACAGCCATGCTGGTGAAAATCGAGCTGAATGTTTAAAAAATATTGTGAGATCGGAAGGTGCGAGAAATGTTCTCGGTTTGTTGTGTTTTTCCTCACATGCTGCGAGCCACGACCATACGAGCATCCACAATGTCCACGCGAGAGAAAAACATCGTCTGCAAGCTCGTATGAGAGCAAAAACAGCACCGGGTAACGTTATGCCCCGCGCCCGGCTTTAACATCTAATGAGGACGACGAGTGTGACTTAAGCCAGATGGTCTGAACTTATTATTAGCTTCTGTTATTGGTATCAATACTCCTAGATGACCAATAGCAGCTTTGCGATTGCCTGATACATGATAATTATCTGCAAAGTATTGTAATCTGAGCACAGTGTTAGCGTATAATGTTATAAGCCAACTCTCTCACCTGCTCTGTTTTCCACTGTTTCTCCTCACACAACAATTCAAATCGTCTCCTCTAATCGTTGTTTTGTCTAATCCTGGCCTGTCCCTTATTGTGTGTCATAATTGCATGGCTGTGGTCTGCCATATGAGTATTAATAAACATTTATAATTTCCACAGCTTCCGAACTGCCATTGCGGTCCATTGTTTTCCTATGGTGGAAAGTCACCGCACTCCCTCTTGTTATGTCACTTCTGGTTTGCATTTTTAGATGCGGAAGTAAAATTTTCTCAAAAAAAAAACGACTCAAAAAGCCTTATTAGCGTATTTACCAGTATATTTTAAAGAAATCTAGGTCCTACATTATTTTTCTATACACTGACTCATTGGAGTCTCTAACCTGCAATATGCTTTTTAAGGATGAACTGGGCACCCTGAGGGGCACATCCAGTTGTTGCTGGATGAGGAGTCAAAGCAATATGTCCCGATCAACACGCACAAAAGGACTGTTTTAATATAACAGGCTGGTGGTTGGGGTGGCGTCCAGCCCAGCCATTTTAAAAAGGACAATGGAAAACCTGTTGCAGGGGTTCCACATGTGGCAGTGTACCTCAACGACATTCTTGTCACAGGGAAAACAGAAGAGGAGCACCTCAGTAACCTGGACCAGGTGCTCAAGAGGATGTCGGATGCAGGGCTGCGGCTAAAACAACATAAATTTACTTTCCAGGCAGAGAGTGTAACTTACCTTGGACATCAAATATCAGCCCAGGGCCTCTATCCAGTGCCAGAAAAAGTAAGAGCCATCAATGATGCCCCAAAGCCAGGAAATGTGTCAGAGCTTAAGTCGTTCCTGGGTATGGTCACTTATTATGGGAAGTTCTTACCTGATCTATCAACTGTGCTAGCTCCGCTGTACCAGTTGCTGCATCATAATTGCCAGTGGAAGTGGGCAGTGGCACAAACAGCTGCTTTCACCAAAGTCAAAAATCTGCTGCAGTCAGCCAGCATGTTAGTCAATTTTGACCCTGAGAAAGAGCTTACAGTGTCATGTGATACCTCTCCACATGGCACTGGGGCAGTACTGTTGCATGTGATGGAGGAGGGCTCAGAGAAACCCATTGCATTTACAATCAGGATATTCTCAGCTAGACAAGAAAGGCTTGGCCATTGTATTTGCTGTGAAATGTTTTCACCAATATCTCTATGGCCGACTCTTCACAGTTTTCACGGACCATAAGCCATTGATGAGCCTGTTCAGTAAGCATAAGAACATTCCTTCCATGGCATTGGCCCATATCCAGAGGTGGGCACTGACATTGTATGCCTATCAATAGCACATATAATACAGAGCAGGGAAGGAAAATGCCAATGCCGATGCATTAAGCCGGTTGCCACTTCCAGACACCGCGGCGTCCACTCCTCTACCTCCTGAAACTTTTTTCCTGCTGGAAAAGTTAGGTGACTCACCAGTGAGCACAAAGCAGATCAAAACTTGGACGGAGAGAGACAAGGTCTTGTCAAAAGTCAAAAGATTTGTGCTTCAGGGTTGGCCATCCATCGTTGTGGACGCTGAGATGAAACCTTTTGAGAAAAGGAAGGATGAGCACTCAGTTCAGGATGGTTGTATCTTGTGGGGTTCAAGAGTGGTAGTACCTCAGCCAGGATGGGCTAAAGTGTTACAGGAAGTCCACATTGCCCATCCTGGGGTATCATACATGGAAAGCTTAGCGAGAGCCTATGTATGGTGGCCTAATATGGATCGAGATCTCGAAAACAAGGTCCAACACTGCAAGGAGTGCCAAGAAAACCAAAAAAGCCCCCACCAGTGTTGCTTCAGCCCTGGGAGTGGCCTGAAAGGCCTCGGTTGGATGTTCTTGGTCATGGTGGATGCCCGCTCCAAGTGGCTTGAAGCACACATTTTGAAAAACACCACAGCGGCCATGACAATTAATACACTGCGCCAAGTGTTTTCCATACATGGGCTGCAAGATGTAGTCGTAACTGATAATTGACCGACCTTTACGGGAGAGCTGTTGCAAGAATTTGCAAAGGGGAATGGAATCAGACACATTCGTACAGCGCCTCTCCATCCTGCATCGAACAGGCTGGCCGAGAGAATGGTGCAGACGTTGAAGGATGGCTTGAAGAAAATATCGGGGGCAAATGTTGAAACTAACCTCTATTGTTTCCTGTTTCAGTATCGCCTTACGCCACAGACTACTACAGGCCTGGCGCCTGCAGAGATGTTGCTGGGATGAAAACCAAAATCCCACCTGGATTTGCTGCATCCTGATGTTGGGGAGAAAGTGAGAGTCCAGCCAGAGGAGCAGAAAGTTATGCATGACAAGCATGCGAGAGAACGGAGATGTGGGGAAGGTGAGACTGTCTTTGTCAGGAATTTTGCCAGAGGTCAGCGCTGGTTACTGGGAGCCATTGTGTAAAAAAGTGGTCCCCGCTCATGTGTAGTAAGGCTGTCAGATGGACGTGATGTCCGTCGTCATCAAGATTATGTGAGGAGCCGTCACGTGGCAGAGCCATGGGGTTGTCTCGATCAAGCTGGAGGAGCTGAGGAAAGTGGGAGATTTGACTTAGAAGGAAGCCAGGTTCCTCAACAGCTGCCATCCACACAGAGCCTTGGGGTAACTGCTGTTGCTGTGCTGCAAAGGGGTTCCTGTGCCTCTGGAAAGTGTACCAACCTTACCAGGGAAAACTTCAGGAACTTTAAGGAGATCACAACGCCCAAAGAAGCACCCTAATAGGCTTAATCTTTAGATCTTTAGAGTCACTGTTAAATAGCTTTATAGGTTGCTGGAAGCAAGAAAAAAAAGAAGGGAATGTTCTTATTGGACTGTGTGGGGGTGGTAACGTTGATTCTTATCGGGGAGAGATGTTATATAATAAGTTATTGTACCTTTAAGGAAGGTTTTAGTTTATGTTACGTGGCCCCTTTAACAGTGTTTAAGCACACTAGTATAGAGAGGAAGTGACTGCAGAACAATGTATGTGTTTGTTGTTGCTATGCTGAAGAAAGGCACAGAGTAAAGCTTTCACAATTCTGTTACAGTTTTTCTCGATTGCTTAAACACTATAACCAGGCTTTTGAACTAAAATGTCAAAACCATAACGTCATTTATCAAAAAGCACACCCATTTCACTAAACTATAAACACTATTCCCTGTTTTGACACATGAGTCAGATTTGTTGAACTGTCACTGCAAAACTCTACACACAAATCCCTTAATTTCTCATTGCCTAGACCATCTGGTCATTTAGAAAGCACTAGCATTCAATATTGTTCACTCAAGTCAGCATAGTTTCAGCTCAATTAGCACACAATTACCCAGGTGAAAACACTAAGAGTCAAAATTTAACACACATCAATCAGAACTTTCAAGATACATAAAAGTGCCAGAGTCAGTTCATTTGAGCTTTGGAACAATGGATCCACAAAGAAATGAAGGAAGAGGTCGAGGAGGGAGAGGAAGAGGATGTGGGTGGTGAAGGAGGAGGAAGAGGACATAGTGAAGGAGGAGGGAGAGGAAGAGGACGTGGTGAAGGAGGAGGGAGAGGAAGAGGACGTGGTGAAGGAGGAGGAAGAGGACATGGTGAAGGAGGAGGGAGAGGAAGAGGACGTGGTGAAGGAGGAGGAGGAGGAGGAGGAGGAGGAGGAGGAGGAGGAGGAGGAGGAGGAGTCTCAGATGAAATTAGAGCCAGTTTAGTTGATCATACGAGAGAAGTGCCAATCATATGCATATTCCACATTTTATCATAAGTGTGGGGACATGCACTGGTCTTGGTCTTGACTCGGTCTCGGCCTGTCTTGGTCTTGGTCTTGACTCGGTCTCGGCCCTTCAAAGTCTTGGTCTTGTCTTGGTCTCGGTTTAGGTGGTCTTGACTACAACACTAGTGGAAAGTGTATGATCGAGAACCTTATATGCTTGTTCACCTCGTCCAGGCCATGTGTTAGTAGATGCGTGCCAGGGGTGGATCAGGCATGCAAGAAGATTTTACCCCCTCTGCCAGGCTAGGGCTAATATAGCCTGTGATGTGGATGAGATTCTCTGGCCTGACCCAGACCAAAGACGGGAGGCTGAGGCGGAATACAATATATTTTTTTTTATTTTTTTTTGTACTGTGTAGTATGAATGAATGAATAAAAATGTGCCAATGTATCCATTGGTTGTGTCTTTTGTTCATCATGTGAAAAGGTTTGTGAGGAGGGGAACCACAAGTAACATAACTTACCAGTTTTGGAAATGTTGTTTTGAATTTATTGCACCAGTGTGTTAGACTATGTTGTAGTGTGTGTGATTTTGAGGGCTTGTGTGTCTTGTCTGAGGGCAAAGTTTGGTTTTTCAGCAAGAGTGAATGGTTTTGATTGTAGAGCTTCATTTTGACCTGAAAATAGGTTGTTTGGGAAACTGGGTGAGACGTTATGGATTTGTGTTTAAAGTTTTGAGAATATGAGGCATAGTTTCAAGAAATGTGTTTAAGCAATCGAGAAAAACTGTAAACACTGCCTGGCCTCCATTTATTACAATAGTAAAGAAAAAAAACAATACAAAACAACCTGAACGTCATGCATCCAAAAACTTGGCAGGATTCTCTATTGCTCAACCCCATTCACTGAACTCTCTCCTCTTGGTGCCTATAATGGTAAAAGGTAAAGACGTGAAGGCAAGAAAACCTTTGGAGACCGCTAGGAGGTGAGGCTTCATCTGACACAGTTTCCCCTCAAAGATTCATCATGGCCGATGGAAAGGTGCACCAAGCTATGAACCAGAAAACCATCTGCTATAAATTGCATGATAACATATGCAGGATGGAGACTTATATAATGAGGTATGATCACCTAGCGTTTCTCATTATAGCTGGCTTGGATTTCCTGAGGGCAGCGGAGGCCATCGTGAATGTAGGCCAAAGTAGATATGGCCTGAAAGTGGGGAAAGGATATTCATATTATCCCTTCTTATCTGCCCTTGTTAATATTAAAAGAGGATTCCATACTGCCACTGTGAGTCTTTACTACACCTTACCTCACACCTGGGAACCACCACTCGCTACCCTGCACACTGAGGTCGCTCCGAGCTGGGACTCCGACTATCAATAGGAGTTGCTAAAACTGAGGGCCACCTGGCCTGGTATCACTTCCAATGTCCTGGAAAAAACATCAGAGGAACATCACAAAATCATGCTAACTGAGGAAATGCCAATTCCCCAGTCTAGAGCATATAAGGTCTCACCTTTCAGGAAAAAGATCATTGAATTCCTTACAGCCGGGTTTATATCGTGACAGTACCCCCTCCTCCGCGGGAGGCTCCTGATGGCTGGGACGGGCGACGACGGGGTCTACCACGGCCCCGAGGAGCAGGTCGGTCAGGGTGATCTTGGTGAAACTGAGTGAGAAGATTGGGGTCCAGCACATCGTTCCTGGAGATACAGCTCCGCTCCTCAGGACCGTACTCCGCCTAATCCAACAGGTATTCCATCCGGGAACCCCTTCGCCACGAGTCGAGGATGGCTCGCACCCGGTTGATTGATGGGTCCTCGTCAATGGTAGGAGGAGGAGGTACGTCACCATCACCAGGCTCACCCGTCCAGGGGAAGAGCGGTGGTTGGTAGCCGAGGACACATTGGAACGGGGTGAGCCCTGTGGTGGACTGCTGGAGCGAATTCTGGGCATATTCGGCCCAGGAAAGATACTATCTCCAGCTCTCCTGATTCTGGTGGCAGTATACCCTCAGGAATCTCCCAATCTCCTGGATCTTCCATTCAGTCTGGCCATTGGTCTGAGGATGGTAACCTGATGAGAGGCTGACGGATACCCCTAGGAGACGGAAGAAGGCGGTCCACACTCTAGAGATAAATTGGGGTCCTCAGTTGGAAACAATGTCTTCCGGAAGCCCAACATGTCGGAAGACTTGGGTGAAGAGTACCTCTGGGGTTTCCAGCGTGGTAGGTACGCCTTTGAAACGGATGAGTTTGCAGGATTTAGAAATCGGGCAACAATGACTAGGATACAGGTGAAAGCTTGGGATGATGGTAGGTCGGTCATGAAGTCGATCCCCAGATGGCTCCAGGGTCATTCAGGAATCGAAAGAGGGACCAGTTCAGTCAATGGCGCATTCTGAACATCCCTTGACGAATCGGGAGACGTCCCGAGGCATGGCGGGCCACCATTAACGGTGGCGAAGGAGCGAGAAGGGCCTTCTTCATGCCTGGGTGTCCAGAGCCCAGTGAAGAATGAGCCATGTCCAGAAGTAGCAGGCGACGGCAAGGCGGGACGTAGAGGCGTCTTTCTGGACCTCCCGGTGGAGCAGGCTGTTGGGCGTTCTCCTGTTGGATCTGCTCGTGGAGTGCCCACTGGATCAGGCTGACAACCATGGCTGGAGGGAGGATGGTTTCAAGGTGCTCTGGCTCAGGGTCGGCTTGGTGAAGACGAGAAAGGGCATCTGCCCGGTTGTTCTGGTTCCCTGGACGGTACGTCACCTTAAAATTGAATCTGGTGAAGACGATGATTCAGCCGTTTGGCATCTCGAAGGCACTCAAGGTTTTGATGGTCAGTGATGACTTCAAATGGGTGTTCTGCTCCCTCCAGCCAGTGTCTCCATTCCTCCAGGGTGAGCTTGATCGCCAGGAGCTCCCGGTTCCTGATGTCGTAGTTCTGCTCCACCGGGGATAGCATCTTGGAGAAAAAGGCACATGGAGGTCGTGAGGGTGTCCCCTCCTGCTGAGATAGAACCACTCCGACCCCGGTCGATGAGGCATCCACTTCGATGATAAACGGAAGATGAGGATTGGGGTGGACCAGGATCGGAGCGGAATGGAAGGTGGTGGAAGGTGGTGGAAGGTTCAGCTGGTGGAAGGCCTCGGTGGCCGATGGAGTCCAGGACAGACTTGGGCCGGTTCTGGAGCAGAGAGGTGAGTGAGGAGCTGAGCAGGCTGTAATTCTTTACGAAGCGGCGGTAGAAGTTGGCGAATCCCAGGAAGCGCTGCAGCTCTTTGATGGTATTGGGCTGAGGTCAGTGGGTGATGGTGTCCACCTTCCTCTGGTCCATCTTGACTCCGTGGTTGTCTATGATATACCCAAGAAACTGGATAGTGGAGACGTGGAACTCGCACTTCTCAAGCTTGAGATAAAGGTGATGGTCTCAGAGCTTCTGCAGGAGTTCCTCATGCTCCCTCAGGTCACTAGAATAGATGAGGATATCGTCGATATAGACGATGACAAACTTGTTTAAGAATTACCTCACGAAATACCTCATTCATGTAATTTTGGAAGAGGGAGGCTGAGTTGGACAGCCCATACGGCATCACCCGATATCCATAGTGACCTGAGGGAGTGATGAAGGCTGTCTTCCACTCGTCTCCCTTGTGAATGCGAATGAGGTTGTAGGCACTTCTGAGATCGAGCTTCGAGAAGATGGTGGCCCCACGGAGCTGTTCCAGTGCAGATGGGACCAGAGGAAGAGGATAACTGAACTTGACAGTTTGAGAATTAAGGTGACGGTAGTCGATTCACGGCCGCAAGACTCCGTCCTTCTTGGCCACGAAGAAAAAGCTCAAAGCGGTCGATGGACGGATGAACCCTTGTTGTAGCGTTTCCTGCACGTACTCCTCCATGGCCTTCTGTTCCGGGATGGACAGAGGATAGACACTGCCCTTGGGTAGAGTAGCCCCAGGCAGGAGGTCGATGGCGCAGTCCCATGGCCGATGGGGTGGTAGTTTGGTAGCCAACCGCTTACTGAAGACATCCTGGAACGCCCAGTAAGATGGGGGGATGGCCATGTTGACTTGAGTTTCGGAACTCTCTACTGAGGTGGACTGGACAGGTAATGAAGAAGGAACTGACGATGATGATGGACCTTTTCGGCGAGGATGATGAATACAATGATCAAAGCAGTTCTCACCCCATTGCAGGATCTCTCCAGTGGACCAGTGGATATGCGGCTGGTGCAAGATGAGCCAGTGGCGTCCTAGGATGATGTCCGCAGTTGACTCCTCCAGCACCATGAACATGATGGTTTCCTCATGCATATGACCAACACTTAGTGTACGTGTGGGGGAGAAATGGCGGACACGACCTCGGCCCAGCGGTTTTCCCTGAATGGTGGTGATCCTGAGGTCGACGAGACAGTGTTGGAGTTGGGCGGTTAGCTTTACGAGGGTTTGCTGACTGATGAAGTTTCCCGCCGACCTGGAGTCGATGAGGGCTTGTGCTGCAACAAATGAGTGGGAATTACAAACACATACTGGCGTCTTAGTAAGGTTTGCCGTTAAAGGAGGTAACTGGAAGGTACTCAGCGCTGGCCGAGTAGGTCACACAGGGCAGGTCGTTATGCCATGCCCACAACACATATATATGTGGATATGTGGCTTATTTAAGGACAAAAATTGTCCAGATACAGTTTTATAGGTCCATTTACAACCCTATAAATTGTCCCTAGGATGTAATGCTCTGTTTTTGCCTTATTTGGAAGGGTCATGAATATTAATGTTGAGCTCTGCTCTGATTGGCTTATTTCAGCAGCTCACAGCAGTTCAGTGCAGCGGCTCGTGAGTCCTGACCATCCTGACAGAACACAGACCGACTCAATGACACTTTAAACAAAACATCTCAAATGGAGATTGATAAAATGCAGCGTACTTGTTTATTGGTGTTTTCAGATTATCCTCGCACGAGAAAGAGCTTGCGTTTGTGCGGTTGCCAGATTTCAGTAATTAAATCCCCACAACAGAGCTTTTCTGTGAAATAAACCTGTATGATATCCAGTGTTATACCTAAACATGTCCAATCTGGCAACCATATGCACGAAAGCACTCTCGCGTGCCGGTGAACTGAAAATACCAAAAAACAAGTAAGCTGCATTTTATCAATCTCCATTTGAGATGCTCTGCTTAAATTGTGTCATTCAGCCTACATTTTAGACTGGTCTTTTTTCATCAATGATATTGGATGTTTATATAACGTTAGTCAGAATGTAGGCTACACAGTGACTGTGATGTAGCCTAATCTGAAATACAAATAGGCAAAATCATCATAGGAAACACCATACTTCAGTTCTCAAATATATAAATATATAACTTATATTTTTACAAAATATATAGTCTTGCCAAATGACTATCGTTTATTGTCTTATATTGTGAAAAGGTGACGTTTGCTAGAAGGATCGAGTGAACAATCTAAGCAAAATATCTACGATTGTATTTTGTAATGCAAAATAATATTACCCTTTGTCATTAGACACACTATTTAGTTTGGTATGGTACTTGATGTTTCCTATTGTTACTGTAAGCATCTTGCGTTATCTAGACAATGCTGTCTCTCTAAGAAACTTTCCATTTAATTAGAAATTGTTTAAATTAGGGCCGGGACTTTAACGCGTTAATTAAGAATAATTAACTACGGGACTTTAACGCGTTAATTAATTACGCAAAAAAAAAAAAAAAATTAATCACACTTATTTTTGCCCCGCGGAACGTTTTTCAATGAATGAGTTTCGACGGACCAATTATACTGGAACACCAACTAGCGCTCATGAGTCACGACAACAACAAACCATAGTGAACATGAACGAAGAAGCTGATGAGACTGCTTTGCTTGGCCCCGTGGATGGGAAATTTTGTTTTAAAAAAAACGAAATGATGGAAGCATCGACAAGAGCATGGTTATGTGCAAGCGATACAACAGGGGTGTCCAAAGTCGGTCCTGGAGGGCCACTGTCCTGCAGAGTTTAGCTCCAGCTTGCCTCAACACACTGCTAAAGTTTCTAGTATGCCTAATAAGACCTTAATTAGCTGGTACAGGTATGTTTAATTGGGGTTAGAGCTAAACTCAGCAGGACAGTGGCCCTCCAGGAGCAGGATTGGACACCCCTGTTATACAACAAGGAATTAGCGTATCACCGCAGCACATCGAGCCTCAAATATCACAAATATGCTTTTGCTACACATAATGTCAAACATTGCACTGGTCTGCTGGACTGAAATAAATAAACAATATTTTGTTGATTAAGCTTATGTATTCAGTCATTATTCAATGGTATACTAAAAATCCATGTGAAAAATTCTCATTGTTCCAGGTCAAATATTTATATGCAATTAAAATGCGATTAATTTCGATTAATTAATTACAAAGCCTCTAATTAATGAGATTAATTTTTTTAATCGAGTCCCGGCCTTAGTTTAAATATTCAATAAGTGGATAAAATCGCTACTTACTGCTTGCAGGAATACAGTTGCCACTTTCTTCACTTCTCACGCGAAGAAAGCTTGAAATGGGCCGAACAAACGAACAATCTTGAATTAAATTGTTGTATCGGATTATAAACATCAACAATGACTGTTGACATTTTTTATCCGTGGGAAGGGTAGAAAAGTCTCTTGAACAGCGTGGAATATGAAGTGTGTCAATGTGAGCAGCTTGTTTTGATGATTCGCTCCCATTTCCACCTGACAATGCACGTTTGGGCAGTTGCAAATATTGGGGGCGTGCATATAAATGATCCCCAACGCTTGCGTCACTGTTGGGTTTATGTTGAGAAGCACTTTTTTTCTGATGTGTTATGGATACACGAGATTTACATAAGAAGTAGGAGGCAATGATGTTTGAGACTCACAGTATGTGATGTCCATGTACTGAACTCTTATTATTTCACCATGAAAATTAGGTTAAGTATTCAGCAAGGTTAATAAAAAATTTCATTCTAGGGCACCTTTAATTTATGTCAGGAGTGCAAAATAATCAATCCGTTATGAACGATATATTGAATGGAATATCAACAAGAATCAAAAGCTAGTCACGTCTTCTCCGTTTTATTTGTGGTCACATACATGCACTAAACAGCATCCATTCGGGCTCGAAGTCAAAACTTGCGCATATTTTGACAAATATAGATTTATCAACACGTTTGCAAAATATTTTGTCATACAAAATAACATTCCTATTAATTTCTCACTGAATTATATTGATCTGAAGAGCTGAATGACATTCAGAGTGATCTCTGGCTGTTTCTCAATACCAAGTACGCAAAGTTGTGACTTGCGTCCTTTGCAGTTCAGACTTGCCATGTTCGACTTGGGAGAACGAACTACAGAGGATGGGAGGAATCATCAATCTCAATTGTGAATCATCATCAGTCACATTTAGCCAAGTACAGTTCAAATCCCAGGATGTGTCCTTGATCCTCCCCTTTTATTGAGGATGCATTGAGAGGCGACTTGTGGACTTCAGACAGACAGGTATCCCAGAATGCATCTCGCAGCAACCAGCAAGCGCAACAGCGGACGAGAAACCCTGCACAATTTAAAAATACTACTGATAATGTGTCACAAAATGTAGTTTTAAGACTTTTCAGGCGAGAATGTAGTTGTCTAAAGCTCAACTCAGAAGGCGTCAGAAGGTCTAGCCGAGGAAAGGCTGCCCTCGGCAGGTTAATGAGTGCTGGGTGGGCACCCGCTGATCAACTGGATCTCACAACTCTGAAAATGCCAGACAAATTGCCAAATAGGCACTTTCTTTATAAATAAACCACAGATTTAATCATTAAACAAGTACATTCTCACCTGAAAAGTCAACATTTTTTGACACATTAACAGTAGTATTTTTAAATTGCACAAGGTTTCTCGTCCGCTATTGACGCTTGCTGGATGGTGCAAGATGCATTATGGGATACCGGTCGGTCTGAAGTCCACAAGTTTCCTCTCAATGCATCCTTGATAAAAGGGGCGGATCAAGGACACACACGGATTTGAACTGTAGCCTGATTGGCTAGATGTGAACTTTGAATTGGAACAGTATTTGACCAGCGACTGATGACGATTCACAAGTCCAAGAGAACACAAGAACAGACAAGAACGCATATTGAGAAACGGCCTCTGTGTCTGACTCTTCCTGCTGCACGTCACTAATGATCTCAGAGCTCTCTCAGTCGCTGCATAGCTGTCAATCATCTTACGTGACAATACTCCTGCCCCATCTGGTCACATGCTGTTTAGCACACATCCTCATTCTCATCTCTCTGCTGTAAACATTGTTAACTCCTGAAACACGGAGGTATTAAACGCACAATTACGATGGCATATGCTTTGTGTGCGTTTTCCAAGCAATACATTTAATCATTAAATCTCCTCATGTTATATTGTATGAATGAGTGATCAGAGTGGGTTTTACACTATTTTGAAGAAAAAACTCAAGGCTAGAACATCCAGTTCTGAAAAGCTGTGTGAACAAATCTTTAAAGTGAGATGGCCTTATTTCAGGGATTTAACTAGGGCTGCAAGATTAATCTAAATCGAACCGCAATCGCGATTTGGCTTGTGTGTGATTATGAAAGCTCAAAGGCTGCAATTTAAATTAAATAAATAAATGCCCTGTGTGTTAGCAAAGAGCAGCTCTGTGATCATGAGTAAACGCTGCTCCGTCTGAAAGACTGCGAGTTTGAGTCGCTTATAACGTGCGTTTGAAAAAGCAACACAAGTCAAACATCTTCAAAAACTAGTCAGGCGTTCATAAACCTGTTCAACAAAAGACAACGTTTAATAACATGTTTACCTCACTTCATATCGTCAGTCGAGTGTGTGAGAGCTGATGTGGCTTCTCATCAGAGTGAGGCAGACGAGGCTTTATTTTACAGTACTCTATACAGTGATGAAGTCTATGTCAATCAGCACTGCATTATAATACACTTTATTATTATGAAAATACCCTTGACGGCTTGAAGAACTCAAATACACCATATTTAGCTGCAGTCGTGTTTATTGTCGTCATGTTTAATCAAAGCGTCTCTATCTCCTGTTTACAGCATTAGCTTCACATCAGGGATTTCCTGAAAACTAACGTCAATTACTTCTCTGAGGCAAATGTGGCGTTTTCCGCTCGAGGGCGCCTTCTAGCTTTCAATATGAATTAAAAACTTTTGGGTAATCAATAATAAGAAAATAATACTTAATACATTTTAAGCTTAATAAACATGTTTTTCTTCAATGTACAGGAGTTTTTCTCCCACAGTGGATGCACAAGAGGTTCATATTTCAAATTAAAGAAAGACTTTAAGAAATTGATATCAGATAAACAACACATATATTTATTTTTTTTATTCATTTTTTTATTTTTTACAATAACTCCTTAGGCTTAGACCTTTTTAATGTTTTTTAGTCATAGGCTGTCTGCATATCAATAGGTAACCCAGCAGTTTTTTTTTTTTGTAAAATAAGTTTTCTATAAAATATCACAGAAAAAATAATAATAATAATTAGTAATGGTAATATTTCTTATTTTTTTTAAATGTTTTTAGCAGTAATAATAATCATAATTATTATTAGTCACATATATATATATATATATATATAAACACAAAATGTTGTATACACACACTTTTCATTTGTAAAAATAATAACAATAATCGCATTTTATATCGAAATAGCAATTTTACCCAGAATAATCGCAATTAAATATTTTCACCAAATCAGCAGCCCTAGATTTAACATTTTAGTTTTTTTCAAAAACTTGCATAAACATTATTTTCTCAAACCGACAAACTTTTATGTACATGTTACTCACATATCAGTATAGCCCTGTTTGTGCTGAATACAGTGTAATCAGACTTTGGCCATTAATATGCTGTAAAGCAAATGAAAAAAACACAAATGTCTGAGTATGTCAAACTTCTTCAGGGCCACTAATTAGCCTAAGGGTCCAGAGGGTTAATATATTGTATATATTGTATGGGTCGCATCAATAAAAAAAGATCTATCTTTAAAAAGTTTGAAGATCAAGGGTCTACTGTACTAGAAAAATATATATATTTTTATAAATAATTTACCTGCACATGTGTATTATTTAATCCCGTCTCACCTCAGTGTCTTCAGTTGACAGTGTGGATCCTCCAGTAAATCACTGAGCTCCTTCACTCCTGATTTTCCAGGATCATTTCCTGTGAGATCCAGCTCTATCAGGTGTGAAGGGTTTGATCTCAGAGCTGAAGCCAGAGCTTTATAGCCTTCTTCTCTGATACTGCAGTCTGAGAGTCTAGAACAGAAATGCAAATGTAACATTCAGCTAATTACGCAGTTATTCTGGAAATGAACACCTGAACAATTTATTGTGCAAATATAATATAGTTATTCATACCAGGTTTGTGACAATATGTTTTTTATTTAATTATCTATATTTAGCATTAAGCCTATCAATCAGCATGTTAAAAATATTTTTTTTTCAAAATCAAATGTTTTAGTTTTGTACTATTTATTCAGAAAACAAAAATGTTGTATCTACAAAGAACTTTGAAGCTCAATATCTCAAAACTGCAGAACATACTGTCCAGGGGTTCTTTTCTAAAAAGCTTTGTAAGCCTAAGTTGATCGTAGAGACCATTGGTGGCTATTGTTCTATGATCAACTTAAACTTATAATGCTATTGGGTAACACAGCCCTGTTCATTATCATTAAGTCGTGATTTCACCTTATGTTTTTGCTTGTTTTGAGCTAAATGAGCCTTGTCTAGTCACAGAACTTACCTAAGTTTTTCCAATTTACAATTTATATTCTCCAATCCAGTGCAGAGCAGCTTCACTCCTGAATCTTGGAGATTATTATTGTTCATGTTGATCTCTTTCAGATTGGAATCTGATCCAAGAACTCTAGCTAGAGCTGAACAGCCTTTGTATGTTAAGTTACAGTCATTTAGCCTACAAGGGAAATAAGTAAAATTCCAGAATAATATGTTTGAATACATTTGCTAAAATACAAATATGAAATCTTTTTATCACCTATAGGTTTTAATGACAATAAATTATACATTTAACAGTGCTAGCTCAATAGTCTTTTAAAGGGGTTACGCCAAATCTGACTAAAAACATTGCCATTCCTATCAAGTGCTTAACACTGGCTAGAATGCTCAATGCTCTAAAAACACACTGTAAAAAATAAATATTTGATGCTTTCACAGAGTGCTTACACAAAAAAACACATGGAGCATTTAAATGCAGCCACGTTACTACTGGTACTGCAGAAAGCCTGGAATTAGGGGTGTGGGGGACAAATTGCCTTTATTAGTACTGTATTAATGGTAGTTGGGCTTAATTGTTGGCTTATTCTGGTTAGTAAATGTGAATATCTCTCAATAAGTGCCATAATTAATGAGGATAAAACTTTCACTTTAGAATAGGGGGTCAAATTGCCTTTATTAGTACTGTATTAATGGTAGTTGGACTATTTATTGGCTTATTCTGGTTAAGTAAACTTGAATATCACTCAATAAGTGCCATAATTGATGAGGATAAAACTTTCACTTTAGAATAGGGGGTCAAATTTGCTTTATTACACTATTTTAGCCATTTATAGTGAAACATCAGCAGTAATTAAACATAACTACTAGCTTATTGTTCAGTTAACTTAACAGCATGGCACAGAAATATAATTACATTACTACACAAAAATAATATATGGCTTATTAAGTTGTAAATAATGGATAATATGCCCTTTCTATTATGTTAAGTTAATCATTAATAACTATTGTGTCCATGCTTAACTAGTGCATAATTGCGAACAAGCAAATAATTAATTACTAGTTTAACTAATGCATAATTTTAACACTTAAACTGTAAAGTTAATCAATAATTACTAGAGTGTTCATGCTTAACTAAGACTTAATTGTGAACAAGTTAATCATTAATTAATGCTTTACTAGCGCATTATTCTGGACCCTTAAAATAAAGTGTTACCAATAATTTTTATTACTATAAAACAATCAAAAAGATATCAAAACATATGACTGTATATGAGTTCATACAGCTATATCTATAATGAAAAAACATTTACAAATCTTGAAGTCACATCCGGGAGAAAAGTCAGTAAATTCGAGTAAATTCACAGGCTTTGTTTATCCCATGTGCCACGCAAAACTCAGATGTGGGAGTAATTTCTAAATTACAGAGGTCCCTAGATAATACTCATCCATTGTGAATAATGCTATTTTCTCCAAACATTTGACCAGTTGATAAAATTAGCTAACTGCAGCAAGGGCCAACCCAAGACTAAACTTCCCTGATGTTTCAAAACTTAGCATCCCTGAATATAGCTTGTTCTTCTACTTATGTTAATTGTTTCAGGGAGAAGGAAACTTTGTTCTAAGCTAAAGGAAAACACACACAACATTTTTTTAATTAAACCATCAATTTTCCAGTTTTTTCCAGGACATGTGTTAACCCTGAAAAAAAACAACAACTAAAAATGACTTTGACTTACAGTGCAACTTTGGAGGTTTTGATGACTGCTGATAGTCTAATGAGACACTCGTCTGATTTCTTGAATTTCTGAAGCTCAAACTCCTCCATCTCTTCCTCTGATGTCAACAACACGAAGACCAAAGCAGACCACTGGGCAGGTGAAAGGTCAGCAGATGAGAGACTTCCTTTGCTAAGGTGGGTCTGAATCTCTCTCACCAGAGTTTGATCATTCAGTTCATTCAGACAGTTAAACAGACTGATCAATCTCTCTAGAGACAGATTAGCTTCAAGTTTCTGCTTGATGTAATGAACAATTTCCTTCTTGCTCTGGTCATTTTCATCTTGCTGTGTCAACAGACCTCGTAAGAGTCGCCGATTGGACTGGAGTGACAGACCGAGGAGGAAGCGAAGGAAAAGATCCAGGTGTCCAGTTTCACTCTCGAGTGCCTTGTCCACCGCAGCCTTGAGAAAATCAATCATGGCTTCATTTTTGTTTTCCTGTTCTGTAGACTCTTGATCAAATGCAGTTTTCTTGTTGATGTATAGAATAATATATGCATAAAAGGTCTTAAGCAAATCAATCATGGTTTCATTTTTGTTTTCCTGTTCTGTAGACTCTTGAACAAACACACTTTTCTCTTTGACATCGAGAAACAAATGTGCATAGAGGGCTGCAATAAACTCTTGAATGCTCAAGTGAACAAAGCAGTACATGGTGCCAAGAACGATCCCTGTTTCCTCCTTAAAGATCTGGGTACACATGCCTGAATACACTGATGCCTTACAGACGTCAATACCACAGGCTTCCAGGTCTGATTCGTAGAAGATCAGGTTGTTTCTTTCCAGCTCTTGAAATGCCAGTTTCCCCATTGAAAGGATGGCATCTTTATCCCAGGAAACATCTGGTGTGTATTCTCCATCATATTTCCGGCGGCTCTGCTGGATCTGAAAGCGGAGAAAGTGTGTGTACATTTGTGTCAGAGTCCTGGGAGTGTCGTCAGTATTTGATTCCTGAAGTGTTTCAGAGATCTCATCAGACTGATTATTTTTCAGATCATTATTTCTTTTCTCCTCCAGAATGTTTTGGAGAACAGTGGCTGAAATCCAGCAGAAGACTGGGATGTGGCACATGATAAAGAGACTCTTTGATTGTTTAACATGATCAATGATTTCATTGGCTATTTTCTCATCAGTGAACCTTTTTCTGAAGTACTCCTCCTTTTGTTCATCAATGAATCCTCGTATCTCTGTCAGCCGGTCGACACACTCAGGAGGAATCTTACTGGCAGCGGCTGGTTTGGTGGTGATCCAGATGAGAGCAGAAGGAAGCAGATTTCCCTTGATGAGGTTCGTCAGAAGAACATCCAGAGAGGCTGGTGCCGATACATCACACAACGTCTCATTACAGTCAAACTTCAGAGGAAGACGACATTCATCCAATCCATCAAAGATGAACAGGACTTTAAAATCATTCTTTCTTGTAAGGTTTAGTCCTTTTGTCTCTGGGAAAAACTGAGTTAGAAGATCCATCAAACTTTGTTTTTCATTCTCCTTTAAGTTCATCTCTCTGAATGGAAGAGGAAATATGAATCTAATATCTTGATTTTCTTTTCCATCAGCCCAATCCAGAACAAACTTTTGCACAGAGACGGATTTTCCAATGCCAGCGACTCCTTTTGTCAGTACAGTTCTGATCTCCTTGTCTTGTTTAGATGCTTTGAACAAATTTGTGCATTTAACTGAAATCTCTTGTGATTTATGACACCTGGAAGCAACTTTAATCTGCATGACCTCATGTTCAGTGTTGACCGGTTCACTGCCACCCTGAGTGATATAGAGATCTGTGTAGATGTTATTCAGAAGTGTGGAGTTGCCTTGCTTCGCAATTCCTTCAAACACACTTTGAGACTTCTTCTTTAGGCCACACTTTAGCTGATGAATGAAGAACAGCTCATCTAAACACAGGAACAGAAAAAAGATAGTTTTAGTCTTGATTTTCTCTCCTACATTTATAAGTGTCAATCTGACAGATGTCGATGAGTCTCTTACCTTCTAGAGCATCAGCAGCTGTATTTTCCTTCATCTCTCTCAGGTAGTGTAGTGTGAGATCAAGAGCTGCTGCTTTGATACTGCATCTGTTCTCATTAAAGTCCTTCACGAAGGATTCTGTGTTCTCTTTCTGCAATATCTTCTTAAACTTTCCCAGCTCTTTCTTCAGAAACTTGATTATTTTGCTCTCAAGATCCTACAAAGAAAGAAAAAAGACAGAACAACAATTTAAACTAAACTGTACATCCACATTTCCTGAAAACCATTTATCCAATCATTTAAAATATCAGTTAAAAAGACAAACATGAAAATAGTGTCATTTTTGACAAATATAATGATTTTTAAAATATATTATGACCTTTTATTGCATTCTTTAAAAGTTAAAAATAAACTTCTGTGTTTTATTACATTTTTATAAATATAAAACACTTATGAAAATGTGTTTTCTTACCTGGAAGATCCACTGGAGATTGTCTGTGAAATTCCTGTCGTTCCTGTGAGTGTGTACGCTTGAGTCTAATGTCTCATATTGAAGCCTGTTAGCAAATAAATAAAATAAAATACAGAATGTTCAGGCAAAATATTACAGAAATCTCTTGTAAACACTTTTTAGCAAAAAGAAACAAAAGCTGATTAGCTGTAACTAGCATGTTAGCTATAACATTAGCTGCAATAAGCATTATTCACTTATAAAGTTTCCAAAACAGTCCACCTGTGACCAAAAATAAGAAACACATGAAATACCTTTTGGCAGATGATGGTGTTTCCTCACTGAAGTTCGGCATGTTATCATCTTTTGAACGGTCACTCTTCACAGACACAGAGCTGGACACACCTGAGCCTGATCTTACACTAATGACACAAAGAACAGAGAAGGGGAAAACACTTTACTACAGGTCTCATTTTAAAAGGTTTAAATGTTGCAGCTGTGCATTTGTCCTTCATGTATTTTGATAAATGAACATTTTAATGTTTGAATGCATGATCTACTTTCCATGGTGACTTTATGCCTCCTAGTGGCTACCTGTGTAACTATATTACTGGAAAGAAACGCCAGACCAAGTTCAATAAAGGTTACCAGACGTTGTGTTTTTTTGATTTACTAGTAGAAAAGCTTGAATTTAAACTAGGTATATATAAACTAAATATATATATATATATATATATATATATATATATATATATATATATATATATATATATATATATATATATATATATATAAACTAAATATATATATATATATATATATATATATATATATATATATATATATATATATATATTTATACATATACATATATATACACACACACACACACACACACACACACACACACACACACACACACACAGTGCCTTGTGAAAGTATTTGGCCCCCTTGAACTTTGTGACCTTTTGCCACATTTCAGGCTTCAAACATAAAGATATAAAACTGTAATTTTTTGTGAAGAATCAACAACAAGTGGGACACAATCATGAAGTGGAATGAAATGTATTGGATATTTCAAACTTGTAACAATTCAAAAACTAAAAAATTGGGCGTGCAAAATTATTCGGCCCCTTTACTTTCAGTGCAGCAAACTCTCTCCAGAAGTTCAGTGAGGATCTGAATGATCCAATGTTGACCTGAATGACTAATGATGATAAATAGAATCCACCTGTGTGTAATCAAGTGTCCGTATAAATGCACCTGCACTGTGATAGTCCCAGAGGTCCATTTAAAGCGCAGAGAGCATCATGAAGAACAAGGAACACACCAAGCAGGTCCGAGATACTGTTGTGGAGAAGTTTAAAGCCGGATTTGGATACAAAAAGATTTCCCAAGCTCTAAACATCCCAAGGAGCACTGTGCAAGCGATAATATTGAAATGGAAGGAGTATCAGACCACTGCAAATCTACCAAGACCTGGCCGTCCCTCTAAACTTTCAGCTCATACAAGGAGAAGACTGATCAGAGATCAGCCAAGAGGCCCATGATCATCTGGAGAAACTGCAGAGATCTACAGCTGAGGTGGGAGACTCAACAACAATCAGTCGTATACTGCACAAATCTGGCCTTTCTTTCACAAATCTGAAAGAGTGGCAAGAAGAAAAAAGTGTTGTTTAAAGTTTGCCACAAGCCACCTGGGAGACACACCAAACATGTGGAAGAAGGTGCTCTGGTCAGATGAAACCAAAATTGAACTTTTTGGCAACAATGCAAAACGTTATGTTTGGCGTAAAAGCAACACAGCTCATCACCCTGAACACACCATCCCCACTATCAAACATGGTGGCGGCAGCATCATGGTGTGGGCCTGCTTTTCTTCAGCAGGGACAGGGAAGATGGTTAAAATTGATGGGAAGATGGATGGAGCCAAATACAGGACCATTCTGGAAGAAAACCTGATGGAGTCTGCAAAAGACCTGAGACTGGGACGGAGATTTGTCTTCCAACAAGACAATGATCCAAAACATAAAGCAAAATCTACAATGGAACGGTTCAAAAATAAACATATCCAGGTGTTAGAATGGCCAAGTCAAAGTCCAGACCTGAATCCAATCAAGAATCTGTGGAAAGAACTGAAAACTGCTGTTCACAAACGCTCTCCATCCAACCTCACTGAGCTCCAGCTGTTCTGCAGGAGGAATGGGCAAACATTTCAGTCTCTCGATGTGCAAAACTGATAGAGACAAATCCCCAAGAGACTTACAGCTGTAATCGCAGCAAAAGGTGGCACAACAAAGTATTAACTTAAGGGGGCCGGATAATTTTGCATGCCCAATTTTTCAGTTTTTGATTTGTTAAAAAAGTTTGAAATATCCAATACATTTCGTTCCACTTCATGATTGTGTCCCACTTGTTGTTGATTCTTCACAAAAATATACAGTTTTGTCATTATGTTTGAAGCCTGAAATGTGGCAAAAGGTTGCAAAGTTCAAGGGGGCCGAATACTTTCGCAAGGCGCTGTGTGTATGTATGTATGTATGTATGTATGTGTGTATGTATGTATGTATGTATGTATGCATATATATATATATAGCTTTTAATAAATGTTGTATATTGAAGACTATGTAGTTTTAATTTAAGCCTACATTTATTAATTCAAGTTTATACTTAAATGCTACTGTACATCTCATGTACATCAAACAGGGTTTTTAGGTAAAGTTTTAAGTTTAAGTAAGGGTTTTCAAGTCTTTAAAGTAAAATAAAGAAAGATTATTGCAATAAAACATTTTCTCCTTAACTTTTTCTGTACCTGTCGCCTAAGAATAGAATAGAATAGCAAAAAAAATAAAAAAAACGAACCGAACAACCGTGGTAAAAAACCAAGGTGTGTATTGAACCATGGACTAACTGTATTGTTGCATCCATAATATATATATGGATATCTCTCTCTCTCTCTCTCTCTCTCTCTCTCTCTCTCTCTCTCTCTCTCTCTCTCTCTCTCTCTCTCTCTCTCTCTCTCTCTTTCTCTCTCTCTCTCTCTCTCTCTCTCCTTTCATTTTCTTCGTTTATATACCATATTCTTTTCGTTTACTATCTATATTTCTACTCTCTTTATGCATATTTAGTATGTACTTTCTGTGTGAATTGTAGTGTTATCTTAAGTCTGTGTTTATTAAACTTCCAAAAGATATTTTTGAATTGAATCTGTTACTCTTCCACATACACGAAGTCAATGAAACTTACGATCCTAAACGTTACCTAAAGCTGCCTTATGCTACTATTTTAGTAACGTAAACTTTACGAACATATGAAATATTAATTTGTCCTGATCAGTAAAGTTAATGTTTCTTATGCTCTCGTAAAGCAGTAATCCCTTATTGAGAATTGATTTGAAAGTCTATAACTAATTTGCAGGACAAACTTAGTAAGATAATTTCAAGCAATTCCGTAAAAGTTACTTGTATTTAATTAAACATTTTCCTTATCGGAAAATTTAAATAACGTAATGAACGACTAGCAAATTATATTCATAAATTCATGAATATTGAATCCCTTTTGAGTTAATTATTCCCCGAGACATTAAACTCATAGTCAATATTGTTACAGCTGAAACGTCAAGACTGGGCCAAGAAATATCTCAAGACTGATTTTTCTAAGGTTTTATGGACTGATGAAATGAGAGTGAGTCTCGATGGGCCAGATGGATGGCCCCCGTGGCTGGATTGGTAAAGGGCAGAGAGCTCCAGTCCGACTCAGACGCCAGTAAGGTGGAGGTGGAGTACTGGTTTGGGCTGGTATCATCAAAGATGAGCTTGTGGGGCCTTTTCGGGTTGAGGATGGAGGCAAGCTCAACTCCCAGTCCTACTGCCAGTTTCTGGAAGACACCTTCTTCAAGCAGTGGTACAGGAAGAAGTCTGCATCCTTCAAGAAAAACATGATTTTCATGCAGGACAATGCTCCATCACACGCGTCCAAGTACTCCACAGCGTGGCTGGCAAGAAAGGGTATAAAAGAAGAAAATCTAATGATATGGCTCCTTGTTCACCTGATCTGAACCCCATTGAGAACCTGTGGTCCATCATCAAATGTGCGATTTACAAGGAGGGAAACCAGTACACCTCTCTGAACAGTGTCTGGGAGGCTGTGGTTGCTGCTGCACGCAATGTTGATGGTGAACAGATCAAAACACTGACAGAATCCATGGATGGCAGGCTTTTGAGTGTCCTTGCAAAGAAAGGTGGCTATATTGGTCACTGATTTGTTTTTGTTTGGTTTTTGAATGTCAGAAATGTATATTTGTGAATGTTGAGATGTTATATTGGTTTCACTGGTAAAAATAAATAATTGAAATGGGTATAAATTAGTTTTTTGTTAAGTTGCCTAATAATTATGCACAGTAATAGTCCCCTGCACACACAGATATCCCCCTAAAATAGCTAAAACTAAAAACTAAAAACTTCCAAAAATATTCAGCTTTGATATTAATGAGTTTTTGTGTTCATTGAGAACATGGTTGTTGTACAATAATAAAATTAATCCTCAAAAATACAACTTGCCTAATAATTCTGCACTCCCGGTATAGATAGGGCAGAACAAAGAAAGGCTATTAATAATCTTTCATAGCGCAAAAGTACTATAATATAGAGTGGCTCAAAGCGTATATGCACAGCCCATGTGCAGGATGATCCGCTTGAAGCAACAAGGAGTCAGCGCAGTTCCGTCCACATTGAGAAGTTCAGCACACAAAGGGAAGATGATAGAGATGCGTAATGTGGATCTATGCAATATTTTATTGAGACGTTTCTTTAAACAGTTTAACATTTCAGTTACTGTGTGTGAAGAACAATACAATCTGTAGTCCAGTGTTGTTATCTAACAGACACCCGGGAGAAAGTAACACGGCAGCCAGATAAAGTCATTTTTGGAGAAACCATAGAGCGTTATCTACCGATCAAGCATAATAACAGGAACAATGAATGATCTTGAAGAGAGTTTCATCGTGTTGACTGTCGTAACCGAATGCGACACAGTTTAAAGCTGAAAGGAGAGTGGCTGAGTCGAAGCGGAGGAAAGAATTGACGTGAACTTGAGTTTAATGACATCATTTGTTTGTTATTATAATATCCTGTAAGATAGGCTGTGACTGGTATCATCTGCGTTCCTTCTAGTCAAGCTATTCCTTTAAAAAGAGGTGCAATACTCAATATTTCTAAAAACAAACAAACGCTTAATCCATTTGATTTAATATAATTTTGGGAAATCTTATCTTTGAGAAGAGTTATGTGTATACGTGTGTGGTTTGCTACAAAGAAATGTACAAAATACAATAGTTTTAATTACACATTATTTAATTCAGTGACACTATGTAACTAAAACTATTGTATTTTGTACATTTCTTTGTAGCAAACCACATAACTAAAGTATACACATAACTCTGCAAACTGCACTTTATGTGACTGACGCCGGAGTCACATGACTAAAACTGAAATACCTTAAATCCTCTAATATAGGCCCGGGCCTTTATTTTACTCATCGCGGTCCAGGCCTTTATTGGAAGGA
Organism: Pseudorasbora parva; assembly: GCF_024679245.1. NCBI lineage: Eukaryota > Metazoa > Chordata > Actinopteri > Cypriniformes > Gobionidae > Pseudorasbora > Pseudorasbora parva. Next base: position 44,471,549 of record NC_090185.1, read on the forward strand.
GTCCAGAATTAGAGGCAGGCCTCAATTTCTATTTGAGCAAATCAAACTACCAGTAGAATGAATAAAAATGAGACTTTGCGTCTATTTCAACCTATACAATTCTAGGTTAATTTATTGAAAACGTACAGTTACCATAACATTATGGTATGCATACAGAACATTAACAACAAATACCGGTAATTCACGCTAAATTGAGCAGGCTCGGGTAACCCCACTGTTTAAGAAACCCTCTCTGAATCTGTAGAAGAAATTCATTTTCATTAGGCCTTAGTAGGCCTCACTAGGCCTTAGCTGCAGTATAAGCTGGCCTCAGCTGGGCACCAAGAAACCATGGTCTGCCGCTTGTAAGAAACATCAAAGTGTGAGAAACAGGAGATGTTACATTAGTTGCAAGGGAAAATGGGTGAGAAGCGCTGGGAAACTGTCACGTACTGGGAAGGCGGGGAAGGCCCACAGACAAATATGATACATTGTTTTTATATAATTGTGGAAAAAACATGAGATGACTGTAAAAGGAATGGTGCCTAATGGATAAGAAAGAGAAACTAGTGGCAGTCGACCACCATTACAAAGAAGACTAGATAAGTTTATGAATAGAACAACTGTAGCAAAAAGTGTAGGGAGTAAGGCACCTGCCATGAAAACTTGAGCTAGAACTGTATAAAAGTGTGAGCTGAGGATGAGATGGTCAGATGAACAGCTGCATCTCACTTTATTGTTATCCCAGCAATAAAGTTAATTCTTCTGAGACCTGGAACTTCGACTCTGATAGATTTTTCTTTAAAGAGTTAGAGACAAGTTAGAACTTAGAATTTGCCACAACATATTTGGCAAACCAGATTGCCAGGAGCCAGAAAGGGCTGGGCTGGGCACTGCATGAAAAGTGGTCAGTAAGCGGCACTGTAGATTGTCGTGGAAGTTCAGGTTTACGACTGCAGACGGCAATTTGCAGGCAACACCGAAAACTGCCGTGAATTGTCAGAAATTGACGTGGGCCTTGCTTGGCAGTTGTCCCCCCAATGACCCCCCTTCCCCTAATTCCAGGTGAGGCTTTAACATGTAAATTAACATGCTGTGGGCTATACAAATGCAAGTATCAGGGTAGCAGGATTTTTACCCCAAGTTACATTTTTCTTAAAGGTTTTAACTTCATTCTAAGAAAATATTTTGTATAAATAGCAGGCTCAGTATAGCCTAATTATAAAATCTTAAACTTTAGCTTGAATTTATATATTTGATGAAAGTATGCTAGATTATTTATTGTGTCATTAGCAATGGCCAATGTTATGTAAAAAAAAGATACACAACACAATTTATTTAAGTAATTAGTTTTAATCAGGCTTTGCCACAAAGGTAAATTTTTTTACATTCCATGCAAACAACATCACAGCCTCCTAGAGCTCAACCACTGTGCAATATATTCACATATATGGGATTTAATATTTATATTCTCCAATATATTGCAATATATGAAAGCGGCAATCATTTGTATATTTTGCAGTATATTACAGGAATATATAATATATTGTATAATACCATCAATATATTATTCCATGTATTTACAATATATTATAATATATTTTGAAGTAATATATTGGTAAATATATTTTTCTTTTCATAAGGGAATGATGCTAGGTATGACATGTCTGTTCCCTGCAAGCTCCAAACTTCTATTGGCTTTCCATAAAAATGTCTGTCCGGATGGGGATGAAGCCAGGAAACTTGTGCAATAACATGTTTAAATGCAGTACCTTTTGACACAACATTAACAACTATAAACTGCTTTATATTTCAAAAAACATCTATGGAGCATAGTAGCATCATTTCACATTAGCTGATGGAGCAATCAAAGCATCAGATTATTCTATCCATAGTTCTATGAAAACATATAAACAGTCGCGACTGTCTGCTATCTAAATGATCAGTGAACTCTCCCCTTTTGACTGACACATCATTTGAGCCAATCGGTGCATCTATGAGGTTGTCTCAAGCCTCCAAGGAGCGCTCGAGATGCAGAAAGTCCCACCCTCACTTTGAGTGGCAGTAATTCGATCCAATTGCATCAGACTTCGAAAATGACGGTCTTGTCTGATAGCCAATGAAATTCTGAACGTATTAATATACAATTTTAGCATGACGAATCAACCGGTCAGCATACAGTCACATGCACAAAACTTGTTACCAACTCGTCCCTCTGTGCGCATAGCCGGAGCACACGGTTAGCATTAGCTTCAGCTGTCTGTGGAGTGTTTACATTAGTTTGAGCTTGGGTAGGTCATCGATCGCAGAGAGAATCATGGAGAAACACTTTTTACTCGACGAAGCAGTGAAGCAGAGCGTTCGGCGTGACAGTAATGAGTCGAATGATGACATTACTGAAGATTAGAGGGAGGTTTCATCCGTCGACTCGATAGCGGAGATGTTTTTGGATGGCGGAGATGTTAATCTCGACAAGTAAGTGTTTTTATCATATTTTATAACTCTTTATGACTTTTTATTGAGGTGCGTTTTGATGTGTAAGTAACTTTTTCTATTTTCTCCTTTATTGTTTAAGTTCTTTTACACATTTTTTTTTATTCATATCACTCTCATTTAACGTTAATTGTTTTCCAGCTGCATGTAAGACATATTACGAGACAGTACGAAGGAGCTTCAGGTACAAACATCCAGATCTTGCATCGCAGGCAGAAGCTGTGAAGAGTTCAGCTCGGAGTCGATCGAGAAGAAAGAGGGTAAGATTTATTAGATTAGATCAGTTTTTGGTCAATGTGACTATTTTTCAGGTACATTAGAGATGTGTTGAGCCCATATGTGATTGTGCATTGTGCAATACTGATTGTCTTTATTGGTTGTTTTTACAGCTGCTAGAAGCAAGACAGAGTGTGCTAGCTGAGGATGAGGTGGGCCTTTGGAAGTGCGCTACCATAGACCTGATGTCTGATGAGGAAGACGGCATCGTTGGCGGGGTTTCTGGATGGATTGTGAGACCTCCATCCTTTCGCAGCCAGGAGCTCACCGAGCCAATCTCATACGTTTTGTATTTGGTTGTGTGTTTGTGTTTGTTCTAATAAAGCTCTTTCTTTGAATAAACTGCAAGTCCCTGGCAAATTTTCCTTTCCTCAATACATGAATGTCCTTGGTGGTAATAATAGTGTAGTCCATGGGATAACAATGACATGACTACACAACATAAGAGCATATCACATGAATATGAATAAATAAAATTAAATAATATGCAAATAATTATATATATAATTATATATAAAATATGCTAATAATAATTATATATATATATATATATATATATATATATATATATATATATATAATTATATATATAACATAATGTATGTAAAATTATTATAATTTTGGGGTTTAAATTTATTAATGACCCAGGTTAATCAAAAGTAACTGATCTGCCAACCAATCATGAGTGAATTTTCTTGTTTCAATTCAACCAATACTGAGTGAGGAAATTCAAGCCATTCTGGCAAGGCGCCGCCCAGCGCTGCTATTCATATGCTAATTAGAGCCATTAGCGCCGGCGCCAGTGCCTCTGCGAGCTCCACATACGTCATGGTTCGTTTCCGTCAATATGTGGCACAGACGAACGCGGTGTTCACAGGCTGTAAATTGTCGTTAATTGTCGTTAATCAGGGAGATTTCCGGCCGTTTACAGGGATGAAAATCCTACTTTTCATGCAGTGGGGGCCCGTGGCGGCTCGGCACGAGACCTCACAAAACAAAAGGCGCGCCAAAGAAATACAAGGTAAGCAATTTTGCTTATATTTTGTTTTGTGTGGTCCCTTGTGAGCTGCTGCCCATGGGTAACTACCTATTGCCTTACTAAACGAACCTATAATTGATTATTACTAAACAAATGTTTGAAATACATAATTAATTTGAAAAAGACGGGGAAGTAATTTCCAGGTCTTAGGGAAAGCGCCTGCGTAGATTAACACATGCAAGAAGCGCTGTGTGTAGTTTTAGATTAAAAGACGCAAGAAGTGAGTATGAATGTATGAAGTGCATTCAAAACACATGCAAGAAGTGCTGTGTGTAGTTTTAGATTAAAAGACGCAAGAAGTGAGTATGAATGTATGAAGTGCATTCAAAACACATGCAAGAAGTGCTTTGTGCTCGTCTGCAGGAGAAGCAGAGGTGTGTGTGTGTGTGTGTGTGTGTGTGTGTGTGTGTGTGTGTGTGTGTGTGTGTGTGTGTGTGTGTGTGTGTGTGTGTGTGTGTAAGGGTGCTCTTGTCTGGGAGGTGATCCAATCAAGTTTGACTGAGCCAGACAAGAAGTGCTTGAGCTGTCAGGATAGGGAGAGTGTTGTAAAAAGCGAAGTGAGTCGGAGGGTGGAGACAAAATAAAAGTGTATATTGTCTGTATATAATTTGTAAGATAAGAAAAAATAAAAGAAGTGTCTAATCAACAAATAGAGAAACAAGAAACTGATCGACACACTAATCGATGGCACAAACAGGGGGCAAGACCCAAACGCACTCGAGACATCAGATTGTCACGAGCTTCATATATTGCTGCCGTTGCATGCTCTACCCCAGACAAAAGGATTGCAAAAACTAGTTTCCGACCACCATCGATACATCTCGAAAACAGATTTGAAGTATTAATGAATGTGGGTGAGGAATCCCCAAACGTGATGAATATGATCGAACACAGATTGCATCAGCCCACAGCAAACACTAATGCTAACAGGCGATCAAGGTCGAGCAGACAGCGGCCCTCAGCGCAGAGCACAGCCGAGCCAAGGACTCTGATAGTGGGTGACTCTACAGTCAGAAACATTCGCAGCAGAGATACAACTACATGCTGCCTTCCACAAGCAACCATTTCTGATGTAAACAGGGAAATTGAGAACATTCTGATGAAACATAATCCAAATCAACTTATAATTCATGTGGGGAAGAACGATATTCAGAGAGAGCAGTCAGAACTCATGAAGTCGGACTTCAATGAACTTTTTGAAACACTTAGGAAACTGAAAGTTCAGCCGTTCATCAGTGGACCACTGCCAGCAAGAGGAACAAATAGATTCTCACGGTTGCTTGGGCTTAATACATGGCTGCAAAAAACCTGTAACATGAATGGAGTGAACTTCATTGATAACTTCAATCTCTTCTGGAGTCAGAGACAACTGTTTACATCAAATGGCCTCCATCCAAACAAACTTGGTGCAAGAGTGCTAAAGGACAATATTTATTTTTCCCTTCATCATCCTTCAGCTGTGTGTTTTAACCCACTCAACCTGATACAGAGTATGGATGACCACAGGACTTCATTTCAGCTCCTGAATGGACATTCGGCTGACACATCCCACAAGGACAATGATAACACCACACAGCCACAACAATTGCTCTTGGACACACTCCCAGCTGAGCCCTGCCCACAGATCTCACTACAGACAGGCTGTGAAGGATTAGAACTGCTCCAAGATTCAGCACCCAAAGATAACTTTCTTGAAAATGGACAGCAAAGCCAGGACAACATACTTCAACTTCCGATAACACCAGAGCAACCGCCCCTCTCACCGGACATGTCATTCCTCTCTCCAGCATCCCCAAATCTTCTCAGAGAAAATGGAGGAACTGATTTTTGTTGGAACTAGACTATCACACTCAATTGCTGCGAGCCCCCAGATATCAACCAAAAAGCGTCGAGCCCCACAACCACCAAAGCCTGTGGGCCCAGCTCCCCCTCCTCCTGTGAGATTTCTTAGGTCACAACGCCAGGGCCCACACCCTCCTCCATCTGTTGTAGGTGAACCAAAAACAACTGATTCCAGCTCTCAGTGATGTGTTGTGGGTCCCCGCTATGATAACAGTACCTTTATCAAATGTTGACAAAACAAGTGGGAACCCAGTGTGCCTGCCTCTTTCTCTATCTCTGTTCTGTCACGTGAAAGAAAGTCTAAGGCCTTGTCAGGCCGTTTAACAAACCAATATAATCTGCTGCCTGTTACCTGTCAAACTGAGACTAATGTGGGTGAAAAAATTAATACTGTTAAGTTAGCACTTTTAAACATCTGTTCACTTAAGAACAAATAATTTCTAGTCAGCGACTTAATAACCACAAACAACCTTGATTTTTTTGCTTCTAAATGAAACGTGGTTAGAAGAAAACTGTAGTGCAACAGTCCTCAATGAAGCAGCCCCTCCTAACTTTACTTTTATGAGTGTCTGCAGATCTGTTAGGAGAGCTGGGGGTGTTGCTGCTCTTTTTAAAGATTTCTATCAATGTAAGCAAGTATCATTTGGTGATTATTTGTCTCTAGAATATCTGGGTATTGTGTTAAAAGGTTTTCCACGCATCCTGCTTATCATTGTTTACAGGCCTCCAAAGAACTCTCCAGCCTTTATTGAGGAATTTACAGAACTGTTTTCAATAATTTCCTCAGAGTTTGACTGTTTTGCTATTGCTGGGGATTTTAACATTCACATAGATAATATTGAATCCAGTACAACAAAAGAGCTCATGACTGTTCTTAACACTTTTGATTTGACACAGCATGTAAATGGACCCACACACAATCGTGGACACACTCTAGATTTACTTATCAGTAAGGGTCTAAACATTTCATCGATTGTTATTAAGGATGTGGCACTGTCTGATCATTTCTGTATTTTCTTTGACATATCAATCTCTCCTGCCATTGAAGCTAGATCTGTCTCTGTCAAAAAGAGATCCTTAAATGAGAACACTAATGTGCTGTTTATGAAGGCTTTATCTCTAACACCAAGCATATCTGCAGACTCTGTTGATTTTCTCCTTGACTCCTTTAACTCAAAAGTTAAGAGTGTAATTGATGATATTGCCCCTCTGAAAGTCAGGAAAAAGAGTGGCAAACAAAAGGCACCATGGAGAAACTCAACAGCAGTTCAAATATTTAAAAGACAATGCAGAAAATCTGAACGAAAGTGGCGGAAGACAAAACTTGTAGTCCATTATAACATCTATAAAGACAGCCTTCATGCTTTCAATGTTGAACTAGGCAAAGCTAGACAGACCTTCTTCTCAAATATTATAAACAAACACATAAACAACACGCGCACTCTTTTTGCTACTGTAGACAGACTAACAAACCCCCCGAGTCACATTCCCAGAGAAATGCTCTCAGACAGCAAATGCAGTGAGTTTGCTTCCTTCTTCTCAGAGAAAATCAAAAATATCAGAAAGGCGATCAGCACATCCTCTAGTTGCTCTGGGGTCAGTCAGATCAGACCAAACCCTCGGAAAATTACTATGTCTGATTTCGAAACAATTGACAGTAAAATTTTAGAAGACACAGTACAGCATCTTAAAACATCAACCTGCGCCCTTGACGCACTCCCCACTTCTTTTTTCAAAAGTGTGTTAAACTGTTTGGAAGCAGATCTCCCAGAAGTGGTGAACTCCTCACTTCTCTATGGGACTTTTCCAACCGCCCTTAAAACTGCAATAGTTAAGCCTCTTCTGAAAAAGAGAAATCTGGATAACTCCATACTGAGCAACTACAGACCAATCTCAAATCTCCCCTTCATAGGCAAAATCATCGAAAAAGTTGTTTTCAATCAACTAAACAAATTCTTAAACTCAAACGGATTCTTTGACAATTTTCAATCTGGTTTCCGACCGCATCACAGCACAGAGACAGCACTCATAAAGATTATAAATGATATTCGCTTAAATACTGATACAGGCAAAACATCAATTCTGGTTCTACTCGATCTCAGTGCTGCATTCGACACTGTTGACCACAACATACTTCTAGACAGGCTGGAAAACTGGGTCGGGCTTTCTGGGATGGTCCTCAGATGGTTCAGATCATACTTAGAAGGGAGAGGTTATTATGTGAGTATAGGAGACCATAAGTCTGAGTGGACATCCCTGACATGCGGAGTCCCACAAGGGTCAATTCTAGCACCACTCCTGTTTAACCTGTATATGCTGCCACTGAGCCAAATAATGAAAAAGAACAATATTGCTTACCACAGCTATGCTGATGACACCCAGCTCTACTTAGCACTGTCACCTAATGACTATAGCCCCATTGACTCCCTGTGCAAATGCATTGACGAAGTTAACAACTGGATGTGCCAAAACTATCTTCAGTTAAACAAAGACAAAACTGAAATCACTACATTTGGAAACAAAGATGAAATTCTCAAGGTGAACGCGTATCTTGAGGCTAAAGGTTTGATAACAAAAAATCAAGTCAGGAATCTTGGTGTGATTTTGGAGTCAGACCTGAGTTTCAGTAGTCATGTCAAAGCAATAACTAAATCAGCATACTATCATCTGAAAAATATTGCAAGGATTAGATGTTTTGTCTCCAGGCAAGACTTAGAGAAACTGGTTAAGGCTTTCATCACCAGTAGGGTGGACTATTGTAATGGCCTTCTCACCGGCCTTCCCAAAAAGACCATTAGACAGCTGCAGCTCATACAGAACGCTGCTGCCAGGATTCTGAGCAGAACCAGAAAATATGACCATATCACACCAGTCCTCAGGTCTTTACACTGGCTTCCAGTTACATCTAGGATAGATTTTAAAGTTCTACTACTTGTTTATAAATCACTCAATGACCTAGGACCTCAATACATCGCAGATATGCTGATTAAATACAAACCCAACAGATCACTCAGATCAGCAGGATCAAGTCAGTTAGAAATACCAAGAGTTCACTCAAAGCAAGGAGAGTCTGCCTTTAGCTATTATGCCAGCCGTAGTTGGAACCGGCTTCCTGAACAGATCAGATGTGCTCCAACAGTAGCCACATTCAAATCCAGACTCAAAACACATCTGTTCAGCTGTGCATTTACTGAATGAGCACAATCTTATCTTATCTTATCTTATCTTATCTTATCTTATCTTATCTATGCATCATTCTTTAAATATTTTTTTTTATAACCGTTTTAGTTTATCATCATTTTATTATTTTTAATTCTCTTTACATTGTATTCTTTTTCTTATGCATTTTTTTAGCCCTATTTTAATTCCTTTCTATGTAAAGCACTTTGAATTGTGTATGAAATGTGCTATATAAATAAACTTGCCTTGCCTTGCCTAATCATACTTAAATTGCTTTGTACATGAGCTAGGGGATTTTTGTGGGAATATATGACTAAATAAGTTTGTGTGCTGTGGAAAAGAGTTGTCCCAATCACTGCAGAAGAGCAGGGGTTAGGATTGGAGGGGACTGTGTGAAATAAGATATATTTGTTTGCCCCAGTGGGAGCGCGCTGCGGTGTAAGGCTGTTGGGAAGGCATAAAGAAAAAAGAAAAAAAAGATTGAACAACTGCTTTTGTCAGACCCAGCCGTATTGTCAGTATTTGCAACTGTTATTATAAATTCATATTTAACTGAAGGACAAACAATTGTATTGGCTTTTAGTGTCCCGTGCATTAGACCTAGACTGAATAAAAACAGAAGAAATTAGCCTAACTCCCACAAAACTGTTACATGAGCATTGGCAGTATGCCTCTGCATGGTATTTTTTTTAATTGAAAGAGGTCAAAGAATATGAATGAATGATAAAAACACAAAGCAAAAAGAAATACAAGTTGTAAAAATAACTGAAAGAACTAAGAATATCCCTAGAAATTGGCTCTGCTGTCTGTTTGGACATTCTCCTACTTGTAAGCGCTGTGATCCAGATAAAGAGACACAGCCACTGCTGGGGAGAAAATAGAGACAGTGAAATATCTTTTTGCCCTCCCAAAGCCATTAAAATATTATGTGAACTAGAAAAGTGTGACTGAAAACCCAGGTGTGTGAATGTGGAGTGTGTGTGCGTATGACTGACTGATACAGATAAGTGTCAGATAAGTGTATCAGAGGAAGTACAGGCGTGTGCTGAGATACAGAGAGACTCTTCCTTTTTCTTTCTTTCTTTTTGTTTTTGTTCAGTATGTGGGACGGGATTAGCAGTAACAATAGGGAAATATATAGGAGAGCTATAGAACAAAGACAATACCAAAATTACCAGAAAGCATTAATTGAGTCAAAAGGAATTAAAAGGCATTTTTGGTTGGAGAATGAGTATGTGAATGCCGAAGGACAGAGAGAAGCCTTAACAAATGAAAAGAAGGATGAGCTCTTGCAAAGTCTAACAAAGATTACAAATATAACACAAATTGAAAGTGATTGGCCTCAGGTAGATTGGTGTGAGAAGATTATGAAAGAAACAAACTTGAAAAATTTGAGACCATTTCTAAACCAGTTCTGCTCCATAAGAGCACATTCCTTTGAGCTACTGCTGACAGAAACAGAGTTGAAGCTGCCTCCAGTGTATGTCCCATATTTGAAAGTGAATCCAGGGGTTCGCTGGCCTAAAGGCCTGGGAGGAGCAACTGTCCTAAGAAATATCTACATCAGAGTGGGTGCCTGGGCGAGGCCAGTTGAGTGGGAGAGTGACCTCCTCTGTGAACACAGAAGAGAAGCGGGGTTCAGATCCATCTTCACTACAAATTGGACACTTGACAGATTAGCAGTGCTAGTAATTTTTAGAGGCAGCCCAGAACACATACACCACATAGTGGTTGAGGTACATAAAGCTGAGGGAGAAGCAGAAGCTCAGCCTGAATTACAAGAGAATGGAAACCAGGAGGGAGAAGAAGAGTAGGAGAGGGAGTAGAGGGAGAAAGATTTTAAAACAACACGAAAGAGAGGCCCTGATTGAAGTGTTTGAGCCATTGGATTTTATAAAATGCACAAAAAGTGAATTGCAAATTTCAATAACAGTAGTAGGAGGGTTTGATGCTAAACTAACCCCATGCCTTACCTATTCATATTGGGCAGGAGGAGTTACATTGAGAAGTCGGAAGGTTGTGAGAACGAGCTCTGGGACTTTGAACTGATCAGCTTGGGGGAAGACATTCTTTGGAAGCGCAACAACAATAATTGGCTAGAGCTGGAAGGAGTGTCATCGAAGAAATTGACTGAGGTACAGATAAAAGCAGTTTTGAAATACACACGACATCCAAAAGCTAAAAGACTACTATTCTAAAACCAGAAAAGTGGTTGAATAGTAAAGCTGATAAAACTGAATGATTAATTGATTGACTGATTAATAATTTTAACATTAAAAACAGAACCAAGCTCTTTGAGAAAGAATAACAAAGTAGCCTTAAGGCAATGGCTTCGACGTCACAAAAATTAGAAACCCCTGTAGAACAAATAATAACACAATACCCAATATGTAGAGATATGATAAGAAACTTATCCAGAAAGTGGGAAAAAAGGACCAAAAAGTTAAACACAAAGTGGCCGGCAGATGGAACATTTGATTTGCCCATGTGCAAAGAAATGGAGGCCTTAATAAAAAAAATCATAAGGCCTCTGATAAGACAGAGAAAAGAAAGGAAAAGAGAGCAAAAGAACAGGAAGTGCTAAAATTATTTAAGGATTGGGGAGTAAAAATAATAAAAGAAAGGAGGAATGGAACAAAAGAGGGTAGGAAAAATGTAGTAGGAGAAAGACCACCCCCATATGAACCATCATATGACCCAGCTGCTGTCAAACAACTACCACTAGTGGATGCACAGCTACAGGTGACAGGAAGAATTAATTTTGAAGAAGAGCAGGAAGAAGGAGAAATAGAAGGAACACAGACAAAGCTACAATGATGACAGAGAACAAGCTGCTAAAGAGACCTTGAGGAGTAGAGCAGACTCACCAACAAGACTGAGTGAAACTTCTGAGGTGAGCAATCACAGTAAGGGAAGAAGTTCTCTGAATCAGTCTGCAGATATACAAGACAAGAAAAGAACCCCAACAAAGAGACACAAGAAATCTTCAGGAGAGATGGATGAGAAAGAGTGGAGCACCACAGATTCAACTGCAGAGAATCCATATCAACATGCTGAGCTGGCACTAAAACAGCTTGTGAAGATGACGGTGGCCAATGAGATAGAAGAACTGATGCAGGCAGAAACTGAAGGTGGCCTGGTGGAAGAGCTAGAACAGATGAGAGGGGAAGCTGAAGAGATAAAGAAGCAGATGAAACAAGATGCACAAGAACTGAGAAGGAGCTTGACCAGGATGAATAAAAGCAAACAACCCCAAACACGATCTCTCTCTAGCAGCCCTCACAGAGAATACAAGCATGTTTCAGGAACCCTGGTGATGGAAAATGCAGAGCTTGAAACACGCTGGCAAAGAGGTGGCACACTGAGGAATAGACCATCAAGTGTCATGTTTAGAAAAGGAGAGCACACAGCGGATGATCTGCAGGGAGACACAATGCAATGCCCAATCCTAATTAAGGGACAACAAGGAGAATATGTTCCGTGGGCAGGACTGGATCTTGAAGGCTTGATAGCCAACCTACCGGATATCCACGAGGGGGCAGGAAAATGAATCAAGCAAGTGGAGGAAGAGACAGTGGGAAAGATCTTGGCCGTCGGAGACAGCAAAGCTCTTCTGGCAAGAAGTGTTGGTGGAGCCAAAACAAATGAAATTCTTGAAGAAGCAGGACTTCACGCAGCAATGGCTCAAACTGGACTTGATGCTCTCCCATTAGACAGGTGCCGAGCTCAGATGTGGAGAGCACTGAGAAAAATGTACCCCACACAAATGGACCCTAAGCTCTTGAAGGGAGAACCAATGGGAGAAACAGAGAACCCCACAACTTATGTTCAGCGCCAGTTAAGACGATGAAAACAAGATCTGGAAAGAGACCCAGAACAAGATCCAATAATGACTGCGCTGTTCAGAAATGCCATAGTGGAAGCCATGCCACCAATGGTAAAAGGAAAGCTGGAACACGTAGTGGGGCTGAACTCCAAAACAACGAAATAATTCTGTGATAATGTTACTCATGCTGTGGAACAATACAGAAAAAGTGAACAGAAGCTAAAGAATCAAGAGAGAGAGAGAGAGAGAGAGCGCTCCAGAGAAGATTGGCGCAACTCCAACTTGAAGAACTGACAACAAAAAAGAAACGAGGACAGACAACACCAAGAGACATTGATGACTCTGCAATGATGGCAGCGGTAAATGTCTCAGGAGTACCCACACAAGCATCAGCGGCGCCCCCTCAGCCTATGACACCAGTGCAAAATGTAACAATGTCACCAGCACCTGTGCCAACACCTGTGCCAGCACCTGTACCAGCAGCGGCATCTGCCCAGCTGATGACACCCCAATTCACGCAGCTGAATGCAACACCAAGCAATGCGCAGCAGCCAAACACACCAATTTTCATCTATATGCCAGAACAAAGAAACAGCGGATGTAACCAACAACAACAAAGAGGAAGACAGAACAACAACTATCAACAGCGAATTAATAATCCAACAGGATTTTGCTGGGGGTGTAATCAACCAGAGGTGGGATACTAGGGGTGCCCAGAGAATCCTACGGGGAGGAATCAGCTGCCAATAATATCTAGCAATGCTGATAAAGAACCAATGATGCAGGTGATAGTAGAGGACAAAGTAACACCAATGATGCTTGATACAGGAGCCACCTTCAGTTGTCTGAGCCCAGAATACGCTTCTCACCTCCCCAAGTCTGGAAAATATGTCAAGACAGTAGGATTCTCGGGACAAGCAAAAATAGAGGAATATGAGTTCACAAGAAAATGGTTTAAAATAGAAGAATCAACCCCACATGTCACCCTATAAGTAAAAGAAGGAAGACAGGCTAGAGATTTAGGGCCAACGATGAAAGAAGCTAAAGAAAAAGAGTGGGAAGCTACAGAGAATCCTTACATTCTTCAAACACCAGATGTAACATTTTTAAAATTGTTATGCCATACAGTAATAGAAGGGACACCAAAAGTAGTAATGGATGCAATAGATAACACTATAGATAAGAAACCTATGAAATCAAAATTTGAGGTACTAATACAGGAAATGGAACAGAGAGTCCCATCAGAATTATGGGCAAAGCATGACACAGACGTAGGGTTAATGAAATCTGCAAGTGCAATCAGAATTAGAACAAAGCCAGGAGCCGTATTACCCAGAAAGCGGCAATACCCACTAAAAACAGAAGCAGTAGAAGGAATTAGGGAAACAATAGAAGGATTGATAAGAGCAGGAGTATTGATTGAGACAGACAGCTGTTGTAATACTCCCATTTTACCAGTAAAAAAAAAGCAAACAAGACTAAATGGAGATTGGTACATGATTTAAGAGCAGTGAATGAAGTGATGGAAGATTGGCCAGCTGAAGTTCCAAATCCTCATACACTGTTGACAAATGTTCCACCTGCTGCTAACTATTTTACTGTCATTGATCTCACATCAGCTTTCTTCAGCATTCCATTGGCAGAAGAGAGCAGATACCTTTTTTCCTTCACCTATCAAGGTAAAAAACTAACATTCACACGGATGCCACAAGGGTTCAGACTCGCACCGCATGCATTTAATCAGATGTTAAAGATGGATTTGGAAGATCTAAGGCTGGATAGCACACTGATACAGTATGTAGATGATTTGTTAATTTGCTCAACAACTTTAGAGCAATGTCATCAAGATTCCATTAAGGTGCTTACCAAATTAGCAGAAGGAGGCCATAAAGCCTCAAAAGAAAAATTACAATATTGTTTGCCACAGGTTGAATACCTGGGAAGAATTATTGCACATAAAACAAAGTCAATTTCTCCAAGCCAGTTAGAAGGCATAAGTAAAGCACCACAACCTCAAACAGTAGGACAAATGATGATATTCTTGGGAATGACAGGTTTTAGTGCAGATTGGATAGAAGATTATGCTGTAAAGACGGCTCCACTAAGGGCCTTGATAAAACAAACAGGCCAACAAAATTTTAGAGAAAGATTAACTTGGGATGCTGAGGCCTTGATAGCCTTTGAAACATTAAAAAAGGAGCTGCAAACAGCTCCTGCCCTGGCTACACCAAATTATGAAAAGCCCTTTCATTTATATGTAGCAAACAGAAAAGATGGCTTTGCATCCGCTGTCCTGATGCAAGAAACATGCAGTGGAAGAAAAAAGCAACCAATTGTCTATTATAGCACAAAATTGGATAGTGTAGCTCAAGGCTATCCACCTTGTTATCAACAAGGAGTGGCTGCCGTATATTTTGGTTATGACAAGGTGTCTTCTGTGACAATGGGCTATCCAGTCATAATATACACACATCACAAAGTAGCTAAATTGTTGGAAAGAGGAAGGTTTGTACTAACCCAAGCAAGAAGTTTGACATACTCTGCCTTACTAACTTACCCAGATATCACTATAAAGAGATGCTCAACATTAAACCCAGCAAATTACCTCCCTTTAGAAGATGAGGGAAAGCCCCATGAGTGTACAACAGATTAATTGGCATTTACATGCCTGAGACCAGATTTAGAGTCAACCCCAATTACAGATGCAGAAGTAGATTATTTTGTTAAAGGTTCATGTTTCAGAGATCATCTGGGGAATCATGCTGGTTTTGCTGTAGTTAAGAGGGAGGGTGACTCATTTGTTCCAGTTTTGGTGCAGCATTGTGACCAACCATGCTCAGCACAACTGGCAGAACTGAGAGCCCTAACTGAAGCATGCTTACTAGCAAAAAATCAGACAGCTAACATTTAAACTGACTCTGCATACGCGCATGGAGTATGCCATTTATTTGGAGCAGTGTGGAAACAAAGGAATTTAAAAAGAGTGATGGAACTCCAATTCAACATGGAGACAAAAAATATATAATTGGAGTTTATCGCTCTCATGAGGGATACATGATAGCCCCAAATCAATTGTTGACAATCTTAATAACAGATCCGCATGGATTTGACCATTGCGCAAGGGGGGAGATTATGAGAAAAATTAAACGACAAGGATTTTGGTCACCGTACCTACAACAACGAATTGATGAATTCTTAAGTGAATGCAAAATTTGTGCCCAAAACAATGTAAGTAAAGGAAACACAACACCAGTTGGCTCAATTCCTGTTCCAGAAGGACCATTTAAACACTTGGTGCTAGATTATGTTGACATGATAAAGTCAGTAAGAGGAAAATGATATATGTTGGTGATAATTGATCGATTTAGTAGATGGGTAGAGGCAGAACCCTCAGCTGATCAGGGAGCTCAAACAGTCATCAAGTTTCTGACAAGAGAAGTAATCCCGAGATTTTGCATACCATCCCAAATTAGTTCAGACAATGACTCAGCATTTATCCAAAGGGCAGTTAAGACAGTTTTACAACAATTAAGAATTAAACAAAGGTTAGGCTGTGTCTATAGGCCAACCAGTCAGAGTAACGTTGAAAGGGTTAACGGCATTTTGAAGGCCAAAATTAACAAAATTTGCACCGACACCAAGCTGAATTGGGTCGAGGCTTTACCCCTTGCTTTGATGAGTTACCGTATGCAAACAAGTAGAATAACCAATCTAACTCCACTTGAGATGCTAACAGGTAGACCCATGCCAGCTCCTCATCTGAGAGGACCATATGAAGGACCGCCCCTAGAGCAGCTTCAAAATGAACTAAGAACATACATAAGGCAACTAACTAATATACATGTAGCGTCTGTGGTCTCTTACAATGAGGATCAAAGATGAACTCAATGTTGATTGTAAAAAGGGGGATAGCTTTTAGCCGCATGTAAATTAGGGGCCCGATGCCAGCGAGTCTGGGGAAGTGACATCTTCGACAGCTTTACGACCCAGCCAAAATGAAACAGGCAGTGATCGGGTCACATGACTCGAACACCCCCCCCCCCCCCCTCCTTGACTCATGCCTACTCAATCATGGTGTAGAAACAATGTAAGTTCATTTTAAATGCTTGTATTTCTGTGTAAGAATGTATCTCTGCTTTAATATCTCCCAGCCATAAGGTGTTTGATATCTAAATATTCCTATTTCTTTGACTTACTCAACGATGCACAAAATGGGATTATGAAATGTATCATTAATATGTTTAGCAAACTTGGGAGTAAAACCATACAAAATCAACACCCCTTTACGACACCTCATAAACATGCAAAGCAGGTCGTAAACCAAGACAAAGAGAACTTTTCCCGCTCAGAATTCACTCTCTGGATTGGGTAAACTAACCCAGAAGGGGGCGTGGATTAATAGTCTTAAAAGACCAGTGGAGACAACAATCGCCCTCTTCCGCAATCTTCTACTCTTCTACAATCCGCTCTTCCACAATCCTCTTCCCTTCGCTCTCCTCTCGCATCAACTCCTAGCCCCGAGGGCATTTCTTCAGGGAGAACACAGAGCATCTTTAGAGCAACCAGCCGCTCCACCCCGACCTCAGAAAGAACCGCCGGATACGCAGGACATTTGAACTCGGAACACACGCACACACGCGAGAAGCCAAAACTAAAGCAAGTATTCTTATTTCCAAATTCAAACTGCTGTTACGAGGGTGTTATTTTCCCGTTGGGACAAGTTAACTTCTTGAAGGTTGTGTTTGATGAACTGAAGGAAAGCTGCTTCTCATCCCTAATTCTTTGTCTCATCTCTCTCTCTCTTTTATCTCTCTAGTTTTAGTCTATTCATTATTCTCGTTTATGTATCCTTTCGTTACTATCTATGTTTCTACTCTCTTGATGCATATTTAGTGTGTACTTTCTGTGTGAATCGTAGTGTTATTTTTAGTCTGTGTTTATTAAACCTCCAAAAGACATTTAATGAGTTGAATCTGTTATTCTTCCACATACACAAAGTCAATGAGACTTACGATCTAACGTTACCTAACTACTTATGCTACTATTTTAGTAAAGTAAACTGTATGACCATTTGAAATATTGAACTTGTCCTGATCAGTAAAGTTAATGTTTCTTATGCGCTAGTAAAGCAGTAATCCCTTATTGAGAATTGATTTGAAAAGTCTATAACTAATTTGGTGGACAAACTTAGTAGGATAATTTCAAGCAATTCCGTAAAGGGTTACTTGTATTTAATTAAACATTTTTCCCTATCGGAAAATCTTAATAGGTAATGAACGACTAGCAAATTATATTAATAAATTCATGAATATTGAATATTAAATCCCTTTTGAGTTAATTATTCCCCGAGATATTAAACTCACAGTCGTTGTTGTTACATGTATTTGGTGGAGAATGCGGGCAAGTTTCAAACGTTTGCGTATGTGTGAATGATATTCATATTCTATTCATTGTGTATTTTTGAGGTATTAATAACCTGCACGCGCGTTTTTGTTTTGTTTTTGTTTTGTGAATTGTGAGGTACCGCGCAAAGCGAACCCAAGCATAAACAGATGCTGAGAAATGTTGAAGTAGCCGGGTTATATTAATGAAAGTATAAACGGTGGTAAATCCAATATTGAAACGAAACCTCTGCAGCCGTAGGCGCAACAAGGTCTATCCGCGTGAAATGAAACCTCTGCAGCCGTAGGCGCAATAGGGTTATCCGCGTGATTTATATTACATGTTCCATCAAAATAATGATATTTTGATGATGACTGTAGACATGTACGCACGTTATCCCGCTTGATCTGAACTACGGAAAGTTTCTATCATTGCGGAAGATTGGGACAGGGCGAGACTCTCCTGTACAATAAGAGGCCTAAGAATAATTATTATATCGTTAAGATAAATGATAACTCCTGGTTTAAGTCTGGCTTAGCTAACCAAAGACCTGAGACCTAAAACCTTTGACTCAAAGATGCTGTAAACCGTCAGCCATATTGATAAATGTCTATTGGAGTCCGTGTAAATGCGTGAATAGACAGACGGTAAATTCCTGTCTTCATCCGCTTCGTTCTCGTGCCCTTACAGCACCGTAGAGCACCAAAGTCATTTTGAGTGATTGTAATTGCAACGCCGCTTGCAGAACGCCAGAGGGCGACTCTAAAACCAGACAAAGCCATCTGGTGAGCATTTCCGCCTAACTAACTCTAGTCTAGGGCGGGCGCAACAGCGCCATCGTGTGGATAAATTCGGATAGTTACACTCTCCGCTATTTGATTCTGCCTTAACAAAATAAGTTTGAGCCTATAAATTGTTTATTGCTTACTGTTGTACACAGTTTCATTTATACAATTTTTCTAGCAACAACCAAGTCTCCTTTCTCGCTGATTAACCTGTTAAGCTGATTTCTAAATTTTGAAAAAATCCTAAGAAATGTATACTCAGACTAAAACAAATACAGTTTGTGAATCCTTTGCACTAAAAGCATAATTATGGTCTCATTTGAAAGCAGACACCTGGCAGTTTACTGTAAAGTCAAAATGATAATATTTTTTATAATAAAAAAAAGCTATAATAAGCTTCAAAGTTTTGTAAAGTTATTAGAAATTTATTTGTATGATATATCTTTATGAAAATAAAATTGAAGTGGGCCTTGGAGAAATCTAGAAATGCACTACAGCTAAAGCCACAAGTCTGACCATGTTATATTTCAGATCTGAAGATGATCAGTCTAAAACTCTGCATTTTATTAAACGTTTTACAAGATCGTTTCATGTGATTTTATTTTGAGATATCGCTGAAATATCAACTGATGTTTATTGCCACATCTTCTCAGCTTTCAGTCGCTGTATTGCCTCTATTGTTTAGAGGTGCAAACTGCCCCATTCAGTTTGTCTCCCCGGCATTCACACTTCTGCGGACTGGTTATGGCTCCAATTATTATTCTTTTGTCTGCATTATAATTACTAACGATTCTCTATTCAAACTGTTCTATTCAAACCTCATTTCTAAATCAAACCTCTCACTTTACCCTCACTGAGACTCTATTGAATGCATTTCGTCCAAATAAGCATTTCAGTAGTTTTACATTTAGAAAATGTTCATAAAAATAAAGTATTTACTCAGTGGCAGGTGCATCTAGGGCAAGCTAGCATGTTAGCTTAGCACACCAGCAAAACAACAATTTATACGATTAAAATCATGTTTTATTCAAAACTTGCTTCATATCACTTTATATTTTATATGTAGAGTGTTTTATATAACAATATGTGATCTCATATAGCTTCGGGTCAAAAAATCTGACAGAAAATATACAATGCTAAAAGCTATGTGGAATAGCATTGCATTATAAATATCATCTATTATGAAACCACCCAACATGGCATAAAGAACACAGACCAACCATATATTGCCGCGATTGTGTGTTTATTGTCTTAAAACGTGTTTATCTGCATAAAATAGCGATCTGACGATCCCAGGGAGCTGTGTGGATATGTCCATATGTCAGATACTTCCTGAATGTCACATGGTGTGTCTGTTCTTCATGTGTTCCCCATGGGGTGAATTTTCAGTAGTACAGCTTTCCAGCGCCCTCCGGCTGCCAGAATGAATTGAAAACACAGCATATCACAGCCTACTGCTCTCATAATCATACATCCGCGGATTTTGGATAAAGATTGAATAAATAATACTTCTCTGTATAGAAATTTGACTCAAACGTGTGAGAATCTATCAATATTTCTCCACATCTGCACACTTTTGAAGTAAAAGCCCTGAGGGAAGTTGTTTTGTCGAGTGTCTTCATGACGACCAAGGAGGATTTTTTTATGAATGGGAGCAAATGACGCGCATATTACAATCAAAAGGTAGCGACGCCCAAGATCATATTCATAACTCCTGGAACATATTAACACATTACGGTCACTATAAGACTTTGAGAATAAAACAGAGGTAAAAAAATTAAACTTTAGTCTTAGATCTTTTTAATGATGTATAGTTTGTCAAGGTAATTACTTACATCTGATAGTAATTTTGAGCTAATTTAAACAAAGAGACCTTCAGTGCGTCCTCGTCCTCGTGACGGTTATCAGGTAGGGTGTATGACAACACCCTTGTTCGAATTTGAAGTTTAAAAAGAAACATAACTTCCTCTAACTCAAAGTGAAATTAGGTTTAAATCACAGACAGTCCAATTGGAAGGAAGGACGCCACCGTGTGGCTATACCCTGCTAAGTCAGCGCACCACTAACTCCCTAATCCCTTTCTGATTAATTCTTTTATTTGGATAACTCCCACCTAGAGATTAATCGTTACAGGATAGGATTTTTGATTTGCTTTCTTTTATTTGATTTTCCTTACAGGCTTATTTAAATTTCATTTAAACCTGCTTTGAATGTAATTTGAATTAAGTTGAGCTTCTAATTGTTTTTTTTTTATAATTTTAATTTTAATTTTTATTTTAATTTTATTTATTTTTTTAGTTTTAGTTTTATTATTAATTTTTTTATTATTATTATTATTTTTAAATTTTAATTTCAATTAATTTTGTTTTATTAATTAATTTTTTTTTTAATTACGTCCGACCGACGTAACCAGCACCGGCTGTGTGTGAGTCTCGGTTTCTTGTATCTCTGTCCGCGGCTGCGGCACGCAGTGGCGACATCAGCAATTCGACACTCCAAAGAAGTCAACCAGTCCAGCTCACGCACGCAAGGCAATCTCTGGGACTAATACCCAAACCAGGGCCTAAGTGGGGCCACTCTCGAAAGAGATGGTTCTGGGGAACGTAACGATTTTGCTGTGCAGGCTGGCGGTTGATGGACTGGTGTGTCGGGTTGTGTTTAAAGTCATAAGCTGTTTGAGTGGGCGCAACGCGACACAGAGTGGCAGGGGACCGGGGACACGGCAGTTGGGTGTTTGGAAACGTCTGAAAGGCCGACCACACCGCTGGGTTTTTCACTTGAGCGACCTCAATTCACCCCGGATGAGCTAAACGGGATAACCCATAGTACAAGCCGAATTTTAGTATATCTTGAGCATTTAGCCTATTAATTTCCCTAACACTCCCGGCGCGCACGCTGACATTCCTTTCATTACAGACCAATTCATCTTGTGTTTGTTTCCACTGTGCTCTTTCCTATCCTCACTGTTGGACTATCACGATTGTGTTTCTTTCAGTTCACCAAGAGACCCCAAGGAGAATTAGATAGTCCCGGGACGACCGAGCAGCGGTTCACCAAGTGACCCCCCAGGGCTACCGCCCACCTAATTGTCTAAATTGTCTAATTATCTAACTGTCTACATCAGTTAGCCAAAATTCCCAGCTATCCGTACGATAGCTCGTCAGCTTAGAACAATCTTGCATTGGCCTCTCTCTGTGTGTGTGTGCTGTGTTTCTCTCGTCCACAGTAATGTCCCGTGAATCCAGTCCCGCCGTCCCGTGGGATCGCCTAACGACATGGCTGGAAGCGCTAACGGCCACCAGTCAAGGAAGTATGGGGCAGCTGAGCCAGGAGCAACTGGACACCGAGCTAGACCAGCTGATGACACACGACCCCACGCAAAGCTACTCCAACAAGGAAGTGGCCAAGATCCTCGGAAGCCTCGCCCACGTCCTCATCGCACAGGCACATCTAAGCGAAGGGAGCTACGCCAATCTGGAACAGGAGGCAGCAACGCTAAAGCTTCAAGCCGAGGAGGCCCGGAGAGACCAAGCCCTCACCCAGCTTCGTCTAGATCAGCTTCTGGACACAGAGAAAGATGACGAAACAGACAAAGAACAAAGAAAAGAAATAGAAAGACTTCAAAAGACCCTGGAGGAGCTCCGTCGTGACGCCGACCGACAAGTACAGTCAGAGAAAGACGCCAGGAAAAACCTCGACGAAAAGCTTCGGCGTGGCGAATCCCTCCTGGGGAGAGACCATGATGAACTTAAAGACAGAGACATTAACGCTAAAGTCTGTGCAAAACATTTGCAGTCGGCACAAGCCGAGATCGACAAGCTCATCCAGCAAAGACACGAGCTCAAAGATGAACTTGACATGGTGCACAGAGAACTGAGACAATCATATAAAGTGCAACGTGACCGGAAGGGGGAAACACACAACACAGAGTTTCCCCTGACCGATTACTCCGCACCTCTGCACCAAGAAGCAAGAACTACGAAGGGGGATGACAGCCCCCTGTTTAAAAGATCACCTGCCAGTCTCCACGAATCCCCGTCAGCAGCAGAGGAAAGGACGCCCTTCCAGGAAGTCAAGGTCAACAGCCACGAAGCTTCAAAGAACCTTGACAAGCTGGCCAGAAATATTCCTACCTTCAGCCCAGACCCGGCAGGAGGACACGACATGATACCTGAAATCAACCTTCCCGACCCTCCTGCAACTGAATCATCCACCCTGAACACTGTTCCCCAACCACAGACTAATGAACTAACTTTTGCACCCCCACACGTCAGCAGCACACCCACACGACAGCTGACAGCAACAGCCTCTGATCAAGACAGTATCATGGGGCAGCCCAGCGTACCATAAAGCGCTGTTTTGATTATTTGCACGCATAATGAGACACTCGACACATATCCAGACGGCTTATCAAGCAACACACAGGTCCCCACACCAAGACTCCTGGGAAACCTAATCGAGAAGGGGATGGCTCGAAAACTCTATCTGACTATCACTATGGAAAGGGAATTTAAGCTCGAAGCCCTAGTTGACACTGGCTCCGACCTCACGCTTATATCTGCCCAACTGTTTGAAAAACTCAGATTTGAAGCACAGAGGCAAAATCGCACCCTTAACCTTCACACTTGTAAGCTAAATGTGCAGTCGTATAGCCAAAACGACATCCAGCTCAAGCACGTAGCTTCCATCCACCTGACAATTGGACCTATGAGCCTGATACACCCCGTCTATGTCTCCCCTATGAACACTTATCCATTTCTCCTCGGAAAAGACCTGCTGGACCGCTTCGAACCCGTACTGGACTTCAAACAGCTGAAAGTCTGGGCTCAAGTGCGTGACCCTCTGCCCCTTCAGACACACACATCGTCTGAGCAAGACGGCCAAGTCACAGAGGTCACGGGAACTCTCACGAAGCCAGACTGCCAGGTCACAAAGGTCACGGGAACTCCCACAGAGCCAGACTGCCAGGTCACAAAGGTCACGGGACCCCCTGCAGCACGCTGTGAAAACACAGCCTCAGCCCCAAAGCCAAGTTCAAGTTCGCTACTCTGCACATTTCAGCTAACCAAAGACTCTGATGCCTTCTGCCCCCAGGTCATGAATGACCTACAGCTGAATGACATCACCACCACAAACAGTATTCTCGCACTATGGGCCGATAACTCCGCCATTAGTCTCTCACTGTTCAAATCACTCAGTGAAAAGGCACCACACACTCTTTATGCCAGCAAGCGCACCCGCTTTCCTTTGAACGCATACCCCTCCTCTATGGTGTCCGCCAAAGGAGTCTGTGCGTTACACCTGAAATGGAACCACAGGTGCCTTACCATTATTTTCTGGTCCTGCCGGACCCGCCCCACAATGTTTACATCGGAGCAGACATTCTGATTCGCCTCCAGGCTCATGTGGACGTATGTAACGAAATGGTATGGGCTCCATTAACGTCACAGCCACCCGTTCCCATCAGTCTTGACAATCTCATGTCGGGACAGACCATCCCTGAAGTCTGCACGCTTGTCAGTGAACAAGGAACTGCAATACCAGCATACACCAAAGGGGTCGCTGTGCGGCTCAACATGCGATGTGGTCAAACCTTAAACCACACGCTGGGTTTCTTCCAACCCTCATCCGAATGTGTGGAACTCGGACTCACACTTGAAGCCACACCCCTCACTGAAGTGTCATCTCGTATAGTTTACATCCTGTTCAACAACTGCACAGCAATTGACATCAACATCCCAAAAGCCTTTCGACTGGGATGGCTAATCAGCAATGACTTTCATGACTTTGAACTTGTGTTACCCATCATTGGGCCCATTCCACCCGCACTGATACCCGCAGAATGTACAGACAACACCCTGTTCACTGTACCCTTCAAGTTCATCGCCATAACATCTGTCATGCCGGCGGCCAAAGACCAGGTCTGCCGAACGGAGCTGACAGAGGACAGTCACCTTGTAATATACACAGTCTCCCAACAGCCTGTCATGGAAACGGATGAACCAGCTGCACCCCTCCATACCAAACTGACTGATGACACCCAGGTGGAAGAACCGTACCCCGGTTTTGAGTCTCAAGTGCAACAAATTCTACGAGACGCTAACGCGCTCCAAAGTGAGACAGAACGTCAGGGACTCAGACGAGTCCTTTATAAGTTTAAAGAATCCTTTGCCAAAGACTCATTAGACTGCGGTCTCACAAACCTCCACACGGTGCGCATCCCAACACAACCTGGTGCGCCTCCCACGTTTGTCAAGCAGTACAAGATTCCAATCGCTTCATACGAACCAGTGCAGAAGATTATCGAATCCATGCTCGAAAAGGTGTCATCCGTCCATGTAACAGCACCTACTCCGCCCCAATTTGGCCCGTGCTCAAACCCAACGGAAGTTGGCGCCCAACAATAGACTATCGGAGATTGAATCAACAGGTGCCGCTGTCAAGATGGCCAATGACCCAGTTGGAATTATCCACGGCCGGTGCCAAGATTGCCCTCCACAAGGGACAATGGTGCCGAACCAAGGTCAACTACGTTGGCCTGCTCATCGGATCCCAAGGCATTGAACCTCAATCTAACCGAATTCATGCCATTCAAAACATCAAGCCCCCTACTAATGTCTCTGAGCTACGCAGTTTTCTGGGGGTATGCAATTACTCCCGACAATTCATCGAGAACTATTCAGACATTGCCAGACCTCTCACAGCCCTGCTAAAGAAAGACTCCCCGTTCGTCTGGACCGACGCTCAGGAACACGCCATGGCAGCACTAAAAAGACATTTATGCACAGCTCCATGCCTTGCTTACCCAGATCCACAGAAGGAATTCTACCTGGAAGCCGGGTTTTCCGACCACTGTCTTAGCACTGGCCTATATCAACGACATGACCAAGAAAGAAAGGTGGTCGCATATGCCAGCAAAACGCTTCTCCCACCGGAGTCCAAGTTCTCGGACTATGAAATAGCTCTGTTCTGCACGGTGTGGGCCATACAGCGGTTCTCCAACTACATTGGGGCACAGAAGGTTATCATAGAGACTTGCCACCAGCCCGTAATGTTCCTCAATAGCCAACGCATCCGAGATGGCGTAGTCACTAATTCACGTATCGCCACGTGGCTGATGGCCTTCCAAGGCCGCAACGTTGAGGCACGATATGCACAGAACCACAAGTCTGCGCTGGGTAATGGCCTGGCTGCATGCCAGAACTGCTCTGATGACACGCCTACAGCTGCCGCTGATGAACAAGAACCCCAACAACAACAACTCACCTGTCACAGGTACTTTGAACTGAACGCGTGCCAAGGCATGCCCACGGCCTACGTCGATGGGTGCTCCTACAACCACGACGGCACCCTCAAAGCAGGTGCAGGTGTTCTGTGGGTGAACGATCAGCCGTGCCCACCACAACACTTCATGTTGGGCCCCCAGTCATCGCAATATGCAGAAATAGCAGCCATTCTCATAGCCTGTCAGATCGTGTCAGCCCATAACTTCAAAGAACTACTCATCTGCTCAGACTCTAACTACGACAGGCTCAGTTTCATTTGCCACCTTCCAACCTGGAAACACAGGTTGAAACAAAATGGTTTCAAGACCGCTAACAACAAGCCAGTCAAACACCAACACCTGTTCCAGGAATGTGACAACATCACGAGTACACATGACCTAACGGTGTACTGGAAAAAGGTCAAAGGCCATTCGAAACTACCCGGCCCCGACAAGGACTTAAATGACCAAACCGATGCCCTCGCAAAGATGGGCGCACTACACGGCGAGATGTGGGAACCTCCAAACCCCACACCCAGCCCCGCCGTGGCAGTGCTAACCTGCAGCAAGCGACCAGCACCCGCCACGATGGCCGCCGCACAGTCACTAGCGCTCACGCCGCAGATTTCACACAACGACATCGCGGAAATGCAAGCCTCTGACACGGCAATTAAGACAATTTTCGACCACCTCTCTGACCCCTCCGACCACCCTATCTCTGACTCTGACCTCTCCGAGGATTCAAGCCTCAAGCAACTATATAACTCCAAACATATGATGCGTATACAGGAAGACATTCTGTGGTTTGCACCCGATGGCAGCACAACGCCACGGCTTGTGGTGCCACGATCGCAAAGGGGGGTGATGCTAATGTACGCCCACGACACACCACGGCACCAGAGCCACGTATGACACACTGAAACAGGTGGCATATTGGCCCGGCATGCAACAAGATGTTGCGGAGTACGTCAGAGAGTGTCTGGTTTGCTGTCAGTTCCAACCAGCAAACCCGAACCACAGAGCCCCACTGCAACGCAGAGGGATCACGTTTCCGTGGTCAGACCTAAAAATCGACTGGGTAGGACCCCTGCCCAGGTCCACAAGAGGCAACAAGTACTTTCTCACAGTGGTGTGCCAGTTTACCAAGTGGGTGGAGTGCCTACCAGCACCCAACGACACCGCCAAGACCACGGCATACCTCCTGTTAAACCACGTTTTCTCACGGTTCGGATTGCCACTGAAAGTCAACTCAGACAGAGGCACCCATTTCACTGCCGAGATCATGCAACAGATCTGGAAATGCCTGGGGATACAGGCTAGACTGCACGTCAGCTATCACCCAATCGCATCAGGGCAAGTCGAGAGATCGAACCGAACAGTAGTCGCCATGTTGAGAGAGTACGTGTCTGCTAACCAAAAAGACTGGGATATGAAACTCCCCCTCGTGCTGATGGCCCTCAGAGCTACCCCGCAGGAATCAACACGGGTATCCCCTTTTGAACTCATGACTGGGCGGCAGATGACTCTGCCACTACACCTGCTGTACCAACCCGGCGACTCCAACCTGGTCACCGCGTACACCACATTCCAGTACCTCGATGAGCTCCATAGACATTTAAAAACAACTTTTGCCTTTGCCCAGCAACACTTGCAAAAGAGCGCTGAAGGTCAGAAAGCCTATTACGAGCGCAAAGCCTCACACCAAGAACTGGAGGTGGGCGACAAGGTCTGGTATTACAACTTCAACCCGCCACCTTTGACAGGCCCCCGACGATTGTCAAAGAAATTTCTGCCCCACTGGACGGGACCTCATGAGATTATGAACAAACTCTCTCCCGTCGCATACCAGATTCAGCTAAACCAGGGACAAAGAGAACCAGTTCTCAAATGGGTTCACAGGAACCAGATCAAGAGACATGTGGCCACTAACAGAAAAAGACAGTTAGGGGCCAATGCAAGCTGAACACAACCGCCGTCCCTGAAACGAGAAGACTGTCCCACCCACCTGGGACAAATCTCACTGACCTGTACACTCGTACACCTGTGCTCGCTGGACAGAGCACTCTCTCCGCCACGCCGATGCTGATGTCACGCACATGCTCAACCAACTAGAGAAGATGACCGTCACCCAGGCAGAATTAGGTGGACACAACCGCCGCCCCAAACGGTTCCTGGGAGCGCTGCTCGGAGCCGCTGCCGCCGTCGGAACTCTGTTTAACATTGGTATGTCCAGTGTCAACGCAGTAAACATCGCCACAGTAAGACGACATGTGGCTGAAATCCAAACTGAACTTCCACAGCTCAAAGAGCAACTCACCACACAGAGTGCCGCTCTACAGACTATCGGCAAGACGTTGAGAGGAACTGTGGTAATTCTAAACACCCACAGTGTCCTGTTGAACCCGACCGTGAACTCCATGAAACAGTTATTCACCGTCTTCCAAAATGACTTTGCCCAAACGCAGCTAGTTACCGCCTTAATGACGGACATGTTACGGGAAATAAGCTCGTCCATCGACAGCTTAGCCATGGGTAGAATCCCACCGTACCTGATACCCTTAAGCCTGGTGCAAAACGTGTTGGCATCTGCGATCAACGCACCCACTGACCCGCTGCAGATACACCTGGCCTACTCATTGGGTAGCGCCATTCCCCTTTACGTGGATCCCGAGCAGAAAGAAATGGGTTTCCTCCTTAATTTACCCATCATAGAGTCGAGCCGAATCTACCGACTCAAAGACATTATTAATGTGGGCTTTTGGAAAGGTAACACTCACCTCAAGGTGCGCACTCATCAGGTAGTCGCGTACCATGACAGCGACACACAGCTGTACCTAGCCCCAAATCTACACATGTGCACCCTGACCAAAGACATTCATTATCACTGCCCAAGCAAACCTTTCCTCCGAGACAACACGGAGGGAATCTGCGGTTTGCAACCTATGCTCAGCAATACCCGCTGCCCCACCGTCGCAACGCCCCGTACCCTAGTCACCGAGACGCAAGCAGAGATTGTAGGTGACAGGTGGCTCGTCAACACTCCCGGGCGCAAAGCCACACTGATCTACGACCAACACGACACTGCGACCCGTATCAACCTGCTGGATCAGAGCATGTGGGTCCAGGTACCGCGAGGAGCCATCCTCCACCTGGACGACTTGGCCTTGTACCACCTCCCAAGCGAAGAATACCAGTCAGAACTGGAAATCCCCTCCTTTTTCAAGGACCACAACTTCACCCTCGCTCCCGAGTTAGAGTCGTGGATTAAGAAAGGGGGGCACCAGCTCATTGACATTGCTCCCCTTGATACAGCCCTCCAAGCATTGTCCCGAATGCCCATCCTGAATAACTCTCCTGTGGTCCAAACCTGGACCGCAGCTGACACTGCGCTATATGTCTCTATGATCTTCGGCCATACCCTAACCCTGGGCATCGCCTTCCTCCTGTACAGAAAATTCAACAAGATGAGAACCTCCACAGCCAAGCTCACAACGGCCGTGTCCGGAGGTCTCCGATGGAAACCCCGGAGGGAAATTACAACGCCCGGAGTAGAGACAGACCTCATCGAGCTGGCTCCCCAGCCGTAACAAACACCTGCTCCCGACTCACCTACCATCCGTCCATTGTGATGGGAGGTTGTCCGATAATGACCTCAGGAACCAAAGGCTGAAAACAATTAGAAACCACTAGCCACTTGACCATCATGATCCACCTGTCATCCGACCAAAACGATAACTGTCATCCGACGATGTCATCCAGACTTCGTCAGATGAAAAGGGGGAACTGTAGCGTCTGTGGTCTCTTACAATGAGGATCAAAGATGAACTCAATGTTGATTGTAAAAAGGGGGATAGCTTTTAGCCACATGTAAATTAGGGGCCCGATGCCAGCGAGTCTGGGGAAGTGACATCTTCGACAGCTTTACGACCCAGCCAAAATGAAACAGGCAGCGATCGGGTCACATGACTCGAACCCTGTCCACCCCCCCCCCCCTTTCATTCTCCCAGACAGAGAGGCGCCAAGATTCCTTTCAATACACACGGACTCACAAACACACACACACACATTCCTTATGAAGCTTTAATTAAGACTATTCTAGACTGTATACGAGGTATCTTGGTGTGTATGCATGCTCCTTGACTCATGCCTACTCAATCATGGTGTAGAAACAATGTAAGTTCATTTTAAATGCTTGTATTTCTGTGTAAGAATGTATCTCTGCTTTAATATCTCCCAGCCATAAGGTGTTTGATATCTAAATATTCCTATTTCTTTGACTTACTCAACGATGCACAAAATGGGATTATGAAATGTATCATTAATATGTTTAGCAAACTTTGGAGTAAAACCATACAAAATCAACACCCCTTTACGACACCTCATAAACATGCAAAGCATGTCGTAAACCAAGACAAAGAGAACTTTTCCCGCTCAGAATTCACCCTCTGGATTGGGTAAACTAACCCAGAAGGGGGCGTGGATTAATTGTCTTAAAAGACCAGTGGAGACAACAATCGCCCTCTTCCGCAATCTTCTACTCTTCTACAATCCGCTCTTCCACAATCCTCTTCCCCTCGCTCTCCTCTCGCATCAACTCCTAGCCCCGAGGGCATTTCTTCAGGGAGAACACAGAGCATCTTTAGAGCAACCAGCCGCTCCACCCCGACCTCGGAAAGAACTGCCGGACACGCAGGACATTTGAACTCGGAACACACGCACACACGCGAGAAGCCAAAACTAAAGCAAGTATTCTTATTTCCAAATTCAAACTGCTGTTACGAGGGTGTGTTATTTTCCCGTTGGGACAAGTTAACTTCTTGAAGGTTGTGTTTGATGAACTGAAGGAAAGCTGCTTCTCATCCCTAATTCTTTGTCTCATCTCTCTCTCTCTTTTATCTCTCTAGTTTTAGTCTATTCATTATTCTCGTTTATGTATCCTTTCGTTACTATCTATGTTTCTACTCTCTTGATGCATATTTAGTGTGTACTTTCTGTGTGAATCGTAGTGTTATTTTTAGTCTGTGTTTATTAAACCTCCAAAAGACATTTAATGAGTTGAATCTGTTATTCTTCCACATACACAAAGTCAATGAGACTTACGATCTAACGTTACCTAACTACTTATGCTACTATTTTAGTAAAGTAAACTGTATGACCATTTGAAATATTGAACTTGTCCTGATCAGTAAAGTTAATGTTTCTTATGCGCTAGTAAAGCAGTAATCCCTTATTGAGAATTGATTTGAAAAGTCTATAACTAATTTGGTGGACAAACTTAGTAGGATAATTTCAAGCAATTCCGTAAAGGGTTACTTGTATTTAATTAAACATTTTTCCCTATCGGAAAAACTTAATACGTAATGAACGACTAGCAAATTATATTCATAAATTCATGAATATTGAATATTAAATCCCTTTTGAGTTAATTATTCCCCGAGATATTAAACTCACAGTCGTTGTTGTTACATACATGAGGTCATTTACACACAGGAGCAGAGCAGGGGAACTAGGGAGGAGGAAGAGGCACCTTGCCCTGTAACTCCGGGAGATCAGGTATATTTGAGGGTCTTTAGAAGAAAGTGTAATGAGCCAAGACGGGAAGGACCATACACTGTAGTAAGAGCAACCCCAACAGCAGTACAGGTAGAAGGTAGCACCACATGGTACCATCTCAATCACTGCACCAGAGTACCGAGACTAAGACAAAGAAGAGGACAAGAACAGGTGGAAGGTGCAGAGGGGGATGGGGAAGAGATGGAACAAGGTGTCCAGGGAGAACATGGAATGGGTAGAGTGCCTACAAGAGAAAATAATGATATTGATGAACCTCATTCTAGGGTTGCTGAAAGAACTGAAGCAAGAGATGAAGTGCAGGCACAACATGAGGCACCCCTCCCAGTGGACTCAGAACAGGAAGGTGAGAGAGACACTGACACTGCTCATGTTGCTGATACATTTGCTACAGTGCCTTCCTCAGACCCAGGGCTCCCAGGAGACCACTCCCCATAGCAGAGACCTTCAACGAGTGGGTTACCACAACATGAAGAGTTCTCCACGCTCGACTTACAGGACATTGAGTTCCCAGACATTGACCGCCCAGAAACCGACTTCAGAGACATTGACTTACCTGACCTTGACTGAAGTGATTCACCCTAGTGTGACTGAGCAAAAACAAGGTAATGTTGCACCCAGACACATTAAAAAGGGATCTTGGGAATGGTTTAGAGATGCGGAAGATAATTACACTGAGACAAAGACTTAAAACAAGAAAAACTGTTAGATATTGCACATCATAACGACTGGTATAAGTGGGTAAAATATACTGCCAAACAAGTGAACCAAGAAACCTGTATGTTGTGCGCGCCATCACCATTGCAAAAGTTAACGGCACTCCTTAATCAATATGATAGTAAACACTGTGCCAAGTTCTACTCTGAGTACTGCAAAAAGGCCAAAAAAGATGTTCCATATTGCCCATCAGAATGTCTGACTATGCTAGGGAATGCGCAGTACCAAAATTTTTATTACCAAGCTGGATGGGGAGATGAGTGTCAAAAGCTAGATGTTAGAATAGACCCGTGAAAAAGGGAAATGCCCCAGGATTACATAATGGATCCATCGTTAGAATATGAGTGCTACAATAAGACTGAAGGATATATAAACGTAGGAAGGTTTAGAGGCAAATGCACAATCATCTGGCACTTGGACCAAAACATGTATAGGGATCCGTATGTATACAAGTCCACTAACATAATATATGCGACTGCAACTATAAACAAAAAGATGGAAGTGATCCAAAATTATGAAGACTGTGACAACGCAACCTTACATTTTCCATTAATTGAACCATTAAAAGATCAGAGTGAGGCAGTGGCAGATTATTTTTGGATATGTGGAGGAAGGAAATTAAGACCAACCTTACCAAAGGGATGGAAGGGGCTGTGCACAAGAGTGAGATTGGCCCAAGAAGTGGGAATAGTAGAGTGGGACGTAGACAAGGAAATAATGCTAGAACAACCCAGTAAGCCCCCTGTGAAAGGCCATAGAGCAAAAAGAGCTTATGAGCCAGACCCCAATATAAAAATAGACTCCGTAGGACAGCCAAGAGGAATATCACATAAATACAAAGCAAGAGATGAAGTAGCCTCAGGATTTGAATCAATATTTGTATGGATAACACCAAATAAAAATGCAGAGTGGATAAATTACATTTACTATAATCAGCAGAGGTTTATTAATTATACGGATTAGGCCCTAGACGCATTGGGACATCAGCTAAAATATACAAGCAAAATGACTTGGCAGAATAGACAGGCTTTGAATTGGTTACTGGCAGAAAAAGGAGGAGTGTGTGCAATGTTAGGAGCTGACTGCTGTACTTTTATCCCGAATAACACAGCCCCAGATGGATCATTTACTAGAGCCATGAAGAAATTGAAGGAACTCAGACAAGAGGTTGCAGAAAATGCAGGCAGCAAGCGAAAAGTTGTACAATGGTTTGATTCACTACTTGGTTCTTGGAAAGACTGGTTAATCAAGATGGGAATAATATTAGCAATAGCACTTGGTACTTTTGCTGTGGTGTTTTGTTGTGTTATGGCCTTTACCAGATCGATGATGGCCAATGCCGCTGCCAAACAGATGGTCAACATATCGGTGAAAAGATCAGAAGTGGACATTGGCACAAGCTTGGTGGTATATCCGATAGGCCCGGGGATAGATGAGTTGGATGAGTTTCTGTAAAACCCAGGGGTGAAGTAAGAGAAGGAGTGTTGTTTTGTTTTCTTTTGTTTTACTTTTGTTTTCTTTAAAACTGTGTTTTTAAAGAATTAGGGAGTTAGCCCCACTGTGTATTTTATTTTGGGGAAAAATAGAAATGATCTTAGAAATATGGGTAGAGTAGGTAGGAAGAGTAGGATGGTGTTTTGTTTGTTATTTTTCTCTTAAAGAAGCCTCCTTCTCACACTGTATTTTTATTTTATTATTATCATCTATTACATTTATCTGTTATTTTTTTATGCTCATTTACTCTTAAATTGTGATAGAGAGGGGACGACTAAGGGTCTGAAGCAGGTCATTGTCCGTGGTACAAATTAATGCAACCAGAATAAAAGGGAATGTTTAGAAAGATTTTATAATCACTATTATGCATTTAAAAAAAAAGAGAACCATTTTATATTTACTGTAGTTTGTAGTGTATTGTAAAATCCTACGAGAGCAAAGAAGGAGGGATCGACGAGCACCTCAGTGCTTAGCAACTGAGCTAGACTCTACTGGTGGTTTAAAAACCCGCTGTCAGCCCCAACACCGGGTAGCACTCTAGGCTGCACCAGAGTACACCTGGCAACGGTGGAGCAACCCAAATAGCGCTCCAGACCACCGGAAGCGTCTGTGAGTTCCTCTGGCATTGTGGGATACATGGTACTAACACATTTATGGTATAATCACTGAAAAAAAAGTGAATCCACTGAATTAATGAAGCTTTGAAATAGTATACTACTGAAATGAATATAGCACACTGATTAATCAAATGATTAGTCAAAATGATGTTCCCCCATGATTGTATTAGTAAGGGAGATGAGATCTTTTACTCCCTTCTAGCCAAAAGAGGGGGGAGATGTTTGGTCTCATTATCCAGCTGGAGTATGTTCACATGAAGGAGGTCTTTTTGGAGTAAAAGCAGGAATGGCTGTCATTAGCCATAGACAGATTAACTGAAAGAAGGCTGAATTTATGGGGACATACTCTGGTATAAGGGAATAGGTGTGGGACTCAGACGAAGTCCCAAAGGGGGGATGTGTAGAAGAAATTCATTTTCATTAGGCCTTAGTAGGCCTCACTAGGCCTTAGCTGCAGTATAAGCTGGCCTCAGCTGGGCACCAAGAAACCATGGTCTGCCGCTTGTAAGAAACATCAAAGTGTGAGAAACAGGAGATGTTACATTAGTTGCAAGGGAAAATGGGTGAGAAGCGCTGGGAAACTGTCATGTACTGGGAAGGCGGGGAAGGCCCACAGACAAATATGATACATTGTTTTTATATAATTGTGGAAAAAACATGAGATGACTGTAAAAAGAATGGTGCCTAATGGACGAGAAAGAGAAACTAGTGGCAGTCGGCCACCATTACAAAGAAGACTAGATAAGTTTATGAATAGAACAACTGTAGCAAAAAGTGTAGGGAGTAAGGCACCTGCCATGAAAACTTGAGCTAGAACTGTATAAAAGTGTGAGCTGAGGATGAGATGGTCAGATGAACAGCTGCATCTCACTTTATTGTTATCCCAGCAATAAAGTTAATTCTTCTGAGACCTGGAACTTCGACTCTGATAGATTTTTCTTTAAAGAGTTAGAGACAAGTTAGAACTTAGTATTTGCCACGACAAATCCAGCACTTTTAGAAAACTACAGACCGGTATCCCTTCTGCCTTTCATTGCAAAGACACTTAAGCGAGTTGTGTTCAATCAACTCTCTATGGTTCTTGAACGGGACAACCTCCTAGACAACAACCAATCCGGCTTCAAAAGCAGCCACTCGACTGAGACTGCCTTTCTCTCGGTAACTGAGGCACTGAGACTGGCAAAAGCAGCTTCCAAATCCTCAGTGCTCATTCTGCTGGATATGTCTGCTGCTTTTGACACAGTTAACCACCAGATCCTCCTGTCAACACTTAAGAAGACGGGGATCTCAGGAACTGCTCTCCAGTGGTTCAGGTCTTACCTCTCTGGTAGGTCCTACAGGGTGTCATGGAGAGGTGTAGTGTCTAAGTCACATCATCTAGCTACTGGGGTTTCCCAGGGCTCAGTCCTTGGACGACTTCTCTTCTCCACCTACATGTCATCATTAGGTTCTGTCATTCTGAAACACGGCTTCTCCTATCACTGCTATGCTGATGACACTCAACTCTACTTCTCATTTCAACCAGATGATCCTACAGTCAGTGTTCGTATCGCTGCCTGTCTGACAGAGATTTCTGACTGGATGAAAGAGCATCATCTTAAACTCAATCTTGCAAAGACAGAATTACTTGTTTTCTCAAACAACCCAGCACTTAATCAAAATTTCTCCATTCAGCTTGGTTCATCGACCATAACTCCATCAAGGACAGCCAGGAACCTTGGAGTTGTGATTGATGACCAGTTAAACTTCACTGACCACATTACTGCAACAGCCCGGTCCTGCAGATTTGCTTTATATAACATTAGAAAGATTAGACCCTTCCTATCAGAACAGGCTGCACAACTCCTGGTTCAAGCTCTTGTTCTCTCCAGACTGGACTATTGTAATGCTCTTCTGGCTGGGCTTCCAGCATGCACTATCAAACCCTTGCAGCTGATCCAGAATGCAGCGGCGAGAGTGGTCTTTAATGAGCCGAAGAGAGCGCATGTTACGCCTCTCTTCATCAAACTGCATTGGTTGCCAATGGCTGCTCGCATCAAGGCACTAGTTCTCGCCTACAAAACAACCACTGGCTCTGCACCAATAAACCTAAACTCACTTGTTCAGACTTACATACCCTCCAGAAGCTTGCGTTCTGCGAGTGAGCGGCGCCTCGTGGTTCCATCCCAAAGAGGCATGAAATCGCTCTCACAGACATTTTCCTGGACCGTTCCCACCTGGTGGAATGACCTGCCGATCTCAATTCGTGCTGCCGAGTCTGTAGCCATTTTTAAAAAACATCTTACGACACATCTTTTCCAATTGCACTTGACCAATACAGAATAGCACTTACTGATCACCACAGCAACGACCAAAAAGCGCACACTCCTGGATCATATCTACGTCTCTCATCCGGATTTGTGCCTTCAGGCGGGTATGTTACATAGTTATCATAGCTATCAAAATCCAGTGTTCTGTATTTTGCGTACGTGAGTTTTTGTTGTAGATGGCTATTGCTGTGCGTTTAGCTAGAATGCCATACAAAACCAACCCATTGGGCCACTGAATCTGCATTAACGACAACAGTTGGGGCAACAGCCTTAGTCCTAATGGGTTGTTATCATCGCTAGGGATGTCCCGATCCGATCACATGATCGGAAATCGGGCCCGATCACGTGATTTCAGACTCGATCGGAATCGGACGTTACATCCCGATCAGGACTCGGATATAATGTATATTCTGGGGTGAGCTGAGCATGATGACGCATCAATAATATGGGTTGTAACTTGAAAATAATGCTCTATGTATGTTTCTGTAGATGGATACACATGCTGGCTCCTCGGTGATACATTACAACAGCGCTAATATTACCCGTGTATATTCGCCAGAAGACGCGAATGAGAACGCGCGCGCTGATCTGTCTCTGTGCATCATCTGGAAGCGCGCACTCGTCTCACAGCACGCAAATATCGAGTTCTCTTTCAAGACTTGCGCTTAAACGGACCAACTCACACAAGAAGTATGTCAGCATGTCCATCTTGATGAGTATCCAAGCAGACATAGACTGAATATGCCTTAAGAGGACTTTATACA
Organism: Pseudorasbora parva; assembly: GCF_024679245.1. Classification (NCBI taxonomy): domain Eukaryota; kingdom Metazoa; phylum Chordata; class Actinopteri; order Cypriniformes; family Gobionidae; genus Pseudorasbora; species Pseudorasbora parva. The sequence goes on from NC_090185.1 coordinate 44,509,087, forward strand.
GTCGAGAAAGACGACGCAGAGCCTTCCTTCAGGTCTTAAAGGGGCAGTAGCCGTCCTGTCTGTTTAATGTCAAACAAAAGATGAGGAATCACCCACTGCTCTTGATTGAATAGCTTTTGTAAGGATTAGTCTTTAATTTATACAGTTAAATATGCAGCTATTTTACATTTAATTAGCCTACTTTATTCAATTTCTCTACCTAAAAACTAATGTTAGACCTATAAAAACCTGAAAAGCATGTTAATTACACTTCAATCAAATTACACTTCAAATATGTTTTCCCCAAAGTTAGTTTATGTCATTGTAGGCAGTTATCATCACAATGATTTCATTTAAAGTGTTTGTTTTTTAAATAAGTTTAGTTTTAGTTAGTTATTTGATGCTATAAAAACAGCTGTGTGATGATTGAGAGCTGAGATCGACGTCTTCTCTGAGTGAAGTCACTGAGGCACTAACAGATTTTTTCAGGATTTTTGGGAGCAGATTATTTAATTTAATTTAATTTCCATAACTGTTTATTTCACACCAACATAATTAATTGTTCTGCATCTATGAGAGTATAAGTGTGTTTTTGATATCGCCGTTGTACTTCCTGCTCTGCGCAACTCCGGTCCCAGACTTTTTTATATTTACTGTTGCACTAAAATCCAAAAGTGAAGAATTTATGTTTATTTATTACTTGATTGTTCAAGCTACCTCACAGAAGTGCTCTGTTTGTTAGAGTTGTTGAATGTTAAAATAAGTTGAATAAAATAAAAAATAAGGAACATCCTGGTTCGTTTTTTCGCTCTTCTTTTGTTCTTTTTTTATGTATTATAGAAGTATCGGATCGGGACTCGGTATCGGCAGATACTCAAAATCAAATGACTCGGACTCGAGGGCAAAAAAACCTGATCGGGACATCCCTAATCATCGCTATCAAAATCCAGTGTTCTGTATTTTGCGTACTTGAATGTTTGTTGTAGGTGACTATTGTAGATGGCTATAAAAAAATAAAAAAATAAAAAAAGGTGTACTGTGCTAATTAATTGAGACTTCTTACAGCTCTTACAGGCTGTTGGCCTTGTTTGTTTCGTTGCTTCTATTGCTCTCCCCTTTTTTGTAAGTCGCTTTGGATAAAAGCGTCTGCTAAATGATTAAATGTAAATGTAAATGTAAATTATTGTACAGCTCCTCTTCGTCCTCCTCATGTTTCGTGGCGCGTCTGTCATCTTCGCGCAGGCAATTTAAAAGTCTTAACGTTACTTGCGGCCTGATGGATGAGTTCTCTCACATCAACGCAATTTTTTTAAAAGTCCTTTTTATAGAATTTTGCATCGCTGCTGTTTCTCTATCACACAACTGCAAATTACAGGCTAAGTGAAGAGGTAAACACACTTCATGAAGTCACAGGCGCGAGCCGCGTCACATACACGAGACAGCCTATTGCCTAACATAGCTGTCAATCAAACATCATGCAAAATAACAAAAAAAAAATAGACTCTAAAACACTATTTTTATTTATTCCAGTATTTGAGATGTTATAATAATTTTGTAATTATGTTAAAATAATTTAAACAACTGTTATTTAACAAATATTATTATACTATAATAAACTGAGGGGGCCTGTGGGCTGTCATAATAGTGGGTGGCCTGTGCCCATCAGGCCCGTCCGCTGACTACGCCCCTGCCCAGAAAAACGTTGGTTCTAATAATAGCCCCGGCCGCTATTAGAGACCAACATTGGCTGGTCTCGCTGTCACCGAAGGTAAATAAAGGCCGGCCGCTAATGGAATACAGGCCAATATTAGAGGATTTATGGTAACCGACAGGGAAAAATACGTCTGTTAGAGGGTCTGAATTTCGATTTTTGATTTTTTTTTTTTAATTATCGTACAGCCCTATTTATAGCCTAATGCAAAGTTGTGTAGCAAACTATTATTTAATTCAGTGATACTGTGTAATTAAATTAAAACTTTCGTCCTCATAAAGTTTGTCATGTAAATGCGTTTAAAGGCTTTCCAGATTGAACATTTAAAGCGATTGTGCACGATTCAAAAACAACAATACGCAAAACGTATCCGTTCAGTGCTCAGCTTTTCTCTGTCATAGAGAGCCGAGTCATGTCTTGTCTCTGACCTCTTTCACCTGCGTCCTCACAAAGCGTTGTCATTTTATATGTGTACTTCTGAGAGTACTTCGGCTCAGTGCAGTAAAAAGTCCCGGCCGAAACATCTTTCCTCACACCTCCCCCTCACTCTCTCATTTCTGTCAATAGGGAGATGTGAGGGAAAATGTTTCGGCCGGACTTTTTACTGCGCCGAGCTGAGGTACTCTCAGAAGTGCTATTCCGCCATACATTATAGTTCTCCTTTTTAATCCGATTAGAAACGCGCCACGTTTTATTTTGTCACCATAATTGATCATTCAACTATTGGTGTAACTGTATTTAAATAGGGAAACGTGGAGGTGTTTGGTACTTCTAACTTGATCTCTGTTTGGTACCATAGTGAATGAACTGGGCTTAGTGGGCTAAGCTAAATGCTATCAGATCATCACCGCACGTCAGAGAGATTAAGTGCACGCACTGAGACGAAAGAGGTATGTAACAACTCGTTTTAGTTAAGGGAAAAACATAGTTTAATATGAAAAAGCGGTGAAGTAACCCTTTAACACGGATGTATTAGCTTATTTAGCTAGCTTACATGAACTAAATGCATTATGTAATATACATTTTACAGCATGTATTAATATTTGAGCAATGCAATTCTACCTTAATCATTAATGTTAGTTCATAGTGCATAAAAAGGTTAACAGATAAAACTAACAATGAATAATACTTCTACAGCATTTATTAACCTTACTAAATGTTAAAAGTTAAATATTATTGTATTATATTAAGTGTTATCATTTCATATAAATCTAAACAGTTTGCTTTTTTAGAACACTTGACAGTTTTCTAATCCAAATATGTATTGATATCGAAAGCGTTTCTGATGTGTTTATATTTCTGTCGGCTGCATGGCCATCAGTCCGGTTTCTCACATCACTAGTTGTTCATCATTTTAACTGCTTGAGGTAACTGACCGTTACTGCTAATGTTAGCGTCCATGCAGATGTCAGTGCCGTGCAAGCCACCTGAAAGCTTCAACTCTGGCAAGCAGAAACGGATGATGTTGAGTTGTCCAGATTTTTTTACAGTCTATGTTGCAGCCTCACGTGTTAATATAAACACATCAGTGATAGGGGTTTGAGAGGATACTCCAGGTTCGGCAAAAATTTCAGAGCCTGGAGCCCTCCCCGGACAGCACGCCAAATACGCATAATCTTTACTCTATTTAATTGATGTAAGTGTGAGCTCGTGAAGCAGAAAAAATAACGGTATTGATTTTTGCAGATAACGGATTGTTCCACCAATCAGCTATCAGTGCCGATTAATCTGCAGAACCAACGAATCGGTCGACCTCTAGTTGTTTGCTTGTCAATGGTAGCACGCTGATTCTTCAAAACATCTGATATGGATGACACACACGCATTTTAATGAAAATAGAGCGCTATATTGACATTTTTGTTTATATTACTGTGACGACTCCTGTGTTAAGTGAGGAGGATGGTTGGCTGGCTCCGCCCTTAACTGGCAGTTCTCACATAGTTTGATTAAGCACACCTGTTGCTGACTTCCTGTTGGGCCTTCTTAAAAGGAGTCTGAGGAAAAGGCCCAAGAGGCTGAGGACCAGACGGCGTCTAGGAAGAGATATATGTGTAGGCAGGCGCACTGATCTCGAGGCGGATGGCGTCAGGATGCATAGAACGAGGAAGGAGGAACGGAAGTGACATCGCGGAAACAGGTTGGATGGCGGAAAGGAGAATGTCGTGGGGAGATGAGTCGGATGGTAACAATGAGCAAAGCATGGAGTATCAGTAAGTAAGATTTCATAAAAGGAAAAAAGGAAGCATGGGTGATGGATCTGATTCGGAGCAAACAATCAAATCAAGCGGTTCAAGAAATGAAGCTGATAAGTCGGAAGTGCTAAACAGTCGGAACAACAAATGCATCCAGTTAAATTATCAAAAGCAATTGCGAAAAAGGAATAGTGCAAGCTGTATCCTTTCTTAGTAATGGAAGAATAATGATTAAATGCAAGGACAAGAAACAGAAACAAAAGATTCTAAAAATGAAAACACTAGTTGGAGGAAAGATAACATGCTTAGAAATAAGTGATAAAATTAGAGGGGTAATTTCAGGAGTACCTCTTAATGTAAGCATGGAAGACATTAAAGGAATTCTGAATGGAGGCATAGTCATCTCTGCTAGAAGATTGCAGATGTGGAAAGAAGATAAAAGGTGTGATAGCACAAGTGTGATGATCCAGTTCGAAGGGAGTACTTTACCGATGAGGGTAAAGCCTGGATTTATAAGTGTAACAAGGTGTCCACTGAAGAGGCGAGGTTTAGAACCCAAGTGCAGTTTATTTGAATACTTAACATAAATCCAAACTGTGGTGTGACAGGCAGCGGGGCGAGGGACCGCAAGAGCGGGCCGTTGATTAACGTTCACGAGTGCCAGCTGCGTGGCACACCGGTCTCGTCTCGCGGCCATGTGACGGGAGCATATAAGGAGGAGCAAGAGCTGCGGAAGACGAGAGAGGACCAGGCCTGGATTTTATGTTTAGTTTTGTTTATGTGTTTGTGGGCAGTCGTCCGTGAGGGGCTGCCCACGTTTTATTTTGTGTGTGTTTGCGGGCAGTCGTCCGTGAGGGGCTGTCCGCGGTTTTACTTTCATTTTGTTTCTTTACTTTAAATAAATGTTTGTTGAGCGTTCGCCGGTTCTCGCCTCCTTCCTTCCATCCACGAACCGTATTACACAAACATTAACAATAGACTTGACTTGACTTTGACTTGACTTAGACTCACCCACAGCGGGTTACAACATCAATCACTGACCAAGACTATGGCAAACATGAGGGCTTAAATACACAAGGGCGAATGACAAAACGAGGGACACCTGTGAACAATGATTAACTCATAAACCAATGAAAACAAGACACAGGAACACGAGGCAGGAACACATGAGGGCATGGAATCACATGACAATAGACCAAATGACAAGACCAGGAAGTGCATGACAAAACGTGACAGTGAACATGAAACCTTAAAGCATGAAACCTACACCAAAACACCCTGTGACAGATACCCCCCTCTATGGGCGACCCCTGACAAAATCAAACATCAATTAAAGTCTTGGGGGGCGGACTTGGGGGAGGGATGGTGGGAGCGTGGGCAGACCATGAGGCGTTGGCGGACCCGGACTGTGAGGCGAGGGCGGACCCGGACCCTCGGGCGTGGACGGACTTGGACCCTCGGGCATGGACAGCCCTGGCGGTAGAGGCAGTTCAAGGGGCCATGGCGGTAGAGGCAGTTCATGGGGCCCCGGTTGCGTGGCCTCGATGTGCCCCCGGTTGCGTGGCCTCGATGTGCCCCTTGCCCCTTGCCCTTACGTCGACATTATGTCAAGTAATGGAGAAAATGATAGTAAGAAGGTTTAATTTTTTTTTTTAGAGAAAAAAGAAATATTAACATCAGATCAAAGTGGTTTCAGGAAAAAGAGGTCTACAATGGACGCTCTAATATTATTTGAGAATGATGTTAAAAAAAAGCTCTTATAATGAAAGAATATCTGATTGCTGTTTTCTTTGACATTGAAAAAGAATATGATACTCTATGGAGGGAAGGATGGTTAATCAAGCTAAAAAAAATTGGAATGGGGGGAGAATGTATAATTGGATATTAGATTTCCTGTTTGAACGCACTTTCCAAGTAAGAATAGGGGAAGCAATGTCAACATCTTATAATATTCGGAATGGGACCCCACAAGGAAGACAGCTCGGTCATGCAGGTTTGCATTGCACAACATCAGGAAAATCAGACCGTTCCTTACGGAGCATGCAACACAGCTTCTTGTCCAAGCCCTGGTCATTTCTAGACTTGACTATTGCAATGCGCTTCTGGCTGGACTTCCATCTTGTGCAATCAAACCGCTGCAAATGATCCAGAACGCTGCAGCACGTCTTGTATTCAATGAGCCCAAAAGGGCTCATGTCACACCTCTATTCATCTCTCTACATTGGCTGCCACTCGCTGCCCGGATCAAATTCAAAGCCCTGACTCTTGCTTATGGATCTTCCACAAGCGCAGCACCCGCATACTTCGACTCACTCCTACGAGTCTTCACCCCCACCAGAAGCCTTCGCTCCACTAATGAGAAGAGGCTTGTGGTACCATCACAGAGAGGCATGAAATCCCTCTCTAGAACTTTTTCTTTCATTGTTCCTGGTTGGTGGAACGATCTTCCGTCCTCCATACGCACAACAGAATCACTCGCTTCATTCAAAAGACAGGTAAAAACTCATCTCTTCCATGAGCACTTAATCTTACATAAAAATAAAAAAAATAAAAAAAAAAACTCTTTCTCCCTCTATTTCTCCTTTCTTCTTCCCTTTTCTGGTCTTTGCTACTCTGAGCAGTGTAAAAATCTTGGTATTTAGTGCACTTTTTGTGTTTCGTTGCCTCTTCTTGACGGATCGCTTCCTGTTCTCCTGAGTTGTAAGTCGCTTTGGATAAAAGCGTCTGCTAAATGCATAAATGTAAATGTAAATGTAAATAAATGATATATTTGAAAAAATGAATCCTAACATTGGAAAGGCATTGTATGCAGATGATGGAGCAGTTTGGAAAAGAGGTAGGAATCTTAGGAGTATAGTGAAAGGAATACAGGAAGTAATATATGAAGTTGAAAGATGGTCAGTAGACTGGGGATTAAAATTTTCAGTATCAAAGACTCAATATATGATTTTTACAAAGAAGAAGAAGATGGAACAAATTACACTGAGATTATATGACCAGCCATTAGAAAGAGTGTCAGAATTCAAATATCTTGGACTAATCTTTGATGAAAAATGAACATGGAAAAGACATATTAATAAAATTGAAAACAAATGTAAAGGTATAATAAATTGTAAGGTAGCAATATCCAAGTATGAATGGGGAGCAAGCGAGAGCTCATTATTGCAAGTATATCGAGCATTAAATCGTTCTAGTATAGATTATGGATGTGCAGTGTATGGGGCTGGATCTAAATTAGAGATTAAGAAATCGGAAAATATTCAATCTAAAGCACATCGAATCTGTTGTGCAGCAATAAGACCAACCCCTTTAGATGCCATCAGGGTCGAAATGGGGGAGATGCCATTAGATTTGATAAGAGAGAAAATGTCTTTGATGTACTGGGTTAATCTACAGGGAAGTGAAAGAAATCATCATACACGAACAGTTTTAAAAGATTGCTGAGAATATCAAAAGAATGGAGGGAATAGTTTTGGATGGAAATATGAGCAATGGGTCAAGGAGTGTGACCTGAAGGATGAAGTTATCTGTCCTAATATACCACTACATGGTGTATCAGTATGGAATATTACAGAACCTGTTGTCGAAATCAGATTATTAGATGCCCGGGAAAAAGAAGAAGGGTATAGTAATAGTTTTGAAATCAGTGGTTTTATGAGAGAAACATTTCATTCCTTTGTACAGATTTATACAGATGGATCTAAAGAACCGGTGAGTCAGAAAGTGGGAATAGGAGTGTATATTCCCAGATTTAAATCCCAAATAAGTTTAAGATTAAGTGATAAACTATCTGTATATTCCACAGAATTAAGTGCTATAATAGTAGGATTGCAGTGGGTTGAACAGGTTAAACCAAATAGGGTTGTAATCTGCTCAGACTCTTCATCAGCTCTTAAAAGTATAAAGTCAACAAGAACTGATAGAGAAGACCTGATGGTGGAAATGTATACATTATTGTACAGAATGAAAGCAGAGGGTATAGTAGTTTATTTCTGTTGGGCATCAGCACATATAGGGATGGTAGGGAATGAAAAGGCTGATCAATTAGAAAAAGAAGCATAAAAGAAAAATTTGGTGGATATTAAGGTACCCCTGGGAAGAAGGGAGGTAAAATCAGGGCTTAATAAGGAAATAATTCAACTGTGGCAACAAAGATGGGAAAATAGTAGTACAGGCATGGTTTTATAATATTGAAAAATCAGTAAGGAAAAAGGAAAAGTTTTGTGGAAGACATAGAAAGGAAGAAGTTATGATATCTAGATTAAGGTTTGGGCATACAGGGTTAAACTCAACACTTGCAATAATGGGGAAGCATGAAAATGGTATGTGTGATGAATGTAATGTATTAGAAACGGTAGAACATGTGTTTTTTAAGTGTACTAAATATCATGATGATCGTAATAGTCTATTCAGCAATATAAAGACTAGACCAGTAAGTGTAGTGGACCTATTGGGAAATGATTTGAGAGATAATCAGGTATATACGGCAGTTTTAACCTTGTTAAAGTGTACAGGATTAGAGCATAGGATATAGATGTAGTAGCCTGCTTTCATCCATCTCAGAGAGTGAGGAGCCCATTGTGGAAACTGGAGGAGCTGAACACGCAGCGTCAGTTAAAGCATGGGATCTTATCCTTTGGGGTGGGTGGGGCAATTAAACAATAATTATACAGATACATCACCCATGCAAGTAAATAAGTTATACAGTAGGTGGCGGTAATACTCCAAAGGAGTGAACGGCCACAATGACTACGTTTACATGGACAACAATACTCCGATATTAATCTGATTAAGACAATACTCTGATTAAGAGGCTACCATGTAGACAGCGATTTCTAATTACCTTAATCTGATTAAAGTCATAATCTAACTACACATAAATCGGATTAAGACATGTGGAGTATGCCTATTTTAGTCGCATTATCAGAGACATGTACACACCTTAATCTAACTATTAATGACATGTCGGAGATTTCACCGCATTTTGTGACAGGACACATAACGTTACACACACCAGGGGAGTGCAGAGGGGAGGCTTTGTGGGTTCGAGCCTCTGCCCTTTTTGAAAATTAATCAAAAGCGCCCCTTTCAACAATCATCGATAATATTGTGGCCAATAAAACATAATTGGAATTATACTTAATATAACAACGTGTACAAAACAGTAACCAATAGTGGAAAAGTCTCGTTTATCTTTTACGGATCTGTCAGTCTGAAAAGTCGTTGCCATAAACGTCGTTGCTATGGGCGGTGTGTGTTTTACTTGACTGTTCATTGTGAACACTGCGTCCTCTCTCTCTATTTTTATTTTTGTTGTAATTATTATGCTCATTGTAAAAGTAAAATACAATAAGTTTGTATCTGTAATCGCAAACCAGATGGGTCATTCAGTGAACGCCTGTGGCTCGACGGCAGGAAAAACAATCCAAAGAGTCATGATTTTTAAACCTTTTTCATCATTAATCAAAGATATTATTCTAAATGTTGGCTGTCAATAAGGAGGAAAGAGGGGCAGTGTCTCTTCAAAAAAAAAAAAAAAAAAGAGGCAATACATATTACAAAAATAAATCAACGTAAATGTAGATATAAAACATTATAAAAACGCATGTTTTTTATACTTCTTAATGTAAAGTAACACTGTCCAACAGCGACACCCGCAGGTGAAGTTAGCGGGTTTACTGAGCCCATAAAATTAACACACCTGCCAAAGTCACGCTATGATTGGATGTTGGAGAACATAGCGTGGCATTGGGGACGTAATGACGTGCCATAATCGATCTATGTTCTAGCACATGTAAAACGGGAACATGAATGGAGTACTCTAAAAGCAACTCATGTAAACACCTTAATCAGAATATTGTCTTAATTCAGAATAAGGTCAAGAATTAGATTACTGCTGTCCATGTAAACGTAGTCTATGAGTAATTGTGACGTTTTGAGGGAAGTCCAATTCGAATAATTTGTCTTCACATTACGTGCGTTTTGGGACACCGGAAAGCATTTGGTGCAGTGTTTGCCCGCTTTATGAATTCATCGACTGGTAAGTTACCTTTGTGCAATATTGTTTGTTTTGACTTGATGTTTTTCCCTGTTAGGTTTAGCGACTTGTTTCCTTTGAGACATGTCGTTTTATTTTTTTGTAGTGTTGTGGTGAAAGTGGTTAGCAGCAGTTGTCTCGGGAGCACTTCCATGGTGTGGGAATTGTCGCTCTTTGGTCAGTTGCAGTTCCACCCACTGGGCTTGCGTGCTTAATTTCCCCCCGCCAGTAACTACATGAAGATTAGGTTGTAGGTAGGGCTGCAGCTATTGATTCTTTTTGTAATCGATTAATCTACCACTTAGTCGATCGATTAATCGATTAATTGGATAATAATTACTTTTTCTTTATTAAAGAGCAATAAGAGACAATAAGACGGGTATCTTAAAATTAACATCTAATTTGTTTTCTTTTTAGAAAAATTAAGTTTTATTGCTGAAATTGCATACATTAATAACTGTGAAACTAAACAATTTGAATGCATAATTTTATTGCCATATTATATTAAATAAAAATCTATTTCAAATTACTTTAAAAAGGTAAACATAGTTCAATCTAAAACTAAACCTACAACCAATAAATCTAAATAGTAGTAATATAAATAACAATAATGCCAATATAAATAATATAAATATTCTATAAATTCTATATAATATAAATATTCTAATATTCTATAAATATTCTATAAATAATATAAATAACTAAACATTGTATTTATGTTGTGCAACTTAACTTTCATGTTTCAGCTTCAGCTCAGACATGACATAAGCATTTACTGTCTTATTTACTCCTTTACTGAAGCAAAACATATTGGACAGGTTAACTTGGAACAAGAGATGTGCGGATCAGCTCTACCGTCACCGAATCAGCTGTTAGAAGCAAACCATCCACCCGCACCCGGTATTCACAACTTCAAATCCTCCGTGTTAAGCGCGATGCTATCGTCACATATTAGCTACACTGAAGTAGGTTGCTAAACAAAACAAAAAAAACTTATTTGGCAAAATTACATTTACATAAACCAGGGTCGACAACCTATACATCACACGGAGGAATAACCGCTAGAACGTGATCAAACGCGAGATATGTTTAATTCAGTTAAAGTACATCACACATGCTGATCTTTTGAGCTAATTATTCATCATTGTAACACAGCTTGTTTTAAGTTAGTAGCTATAAATATGATTAAAGTGTGATATTTAAATTACACAAATCAATGAAAGCACGCAGCTCTGAGCTCTGAAAGCACGAGCGCTGCTCATCACACACACACACGCGTTACAGCTTGTTCTGATGTTGTTGCGCCTAGTATTGAGAACATCTAATGGTGCATTTCGAAGATATTATCAAGTATGATATATAAAGTCTCATTAAAGATTTCACACACATCACAATGACGGTGATCCATGTGTAAAGCTGCAAACTCCATCGAGTTCATGTGTTTGGAGTCGCGCGTATCTCCTCAGCTGACGCGTGTTCTGCCGCAAATGAAACTTAAATGTTCAGCATCGCATCCTGAAGCTCAACACACAGTTTTCTTCATTTAAAAACAGCGATATTAAATGATATTACCAGTGCTGATGCCCGCCCGCTCTCTCTCTCGCATTGCGGTCTTTGATCTCGACATGAGCTGAAAACGAAAGTTAAAGAACGACACGCATTCATTGCGTTTTAGCGTGATATGAGAGTTCCGCGTCTTTATTAAAATCAACATATTAACGATTTCTCTCATCCACCTGCAATTTTTGGGATGTTTACGCACCTGAACCGCGGATATAACCGCAATCCGCTCATACTCCGAGTCCTTACACAAAAAATGTCTTTCTGCAACATCTGTGTGTAGTTAAATGGACTAAGCGAAGCATCGAGGCAGATGATTTTGCCTCGAGGATTTTTTTGATTCGATTAACTCGAGTTACTCGATGAATCGTTTCAGCCCTAGTTGTAGGTAGGTAGATAGATGTTGTTGTTTTTTGAAGAGTTAGATAGTGGGAAAAAAATCAAGTACTTGATTGCACATTTGGTTACAACCAGTTTATGATTTTGAGGAGTTTTTTGACTTGCCTTCGCATGTTCTATTACATAAATATACAAAAGAAAAATTGTAAAAAATTTAAAAAATAAAAAATAAATGGTCACTTCAATCGCTGAAGGTTATGAAATAAACATTAGTGATAAGAGATTAAAAGAAAGTAGTATTAAAATTTAGTTGAAAAGTAAATTAATTGAAAGTGGAATTTTGACGGCTGAGATACTTACTTACTTAATAACTTTATTGTCCTAAAAGGCAATTCTTGTGCAGATAGCAGCATACATACATGTTCGTATAGCAACACAGTATAATAACACACATCAAATAGCACACATTCATAACAAATCATTAAGAAAAGCAATAGCAGCAATAGCAGCAACTCCACATAAAGGAGTTTTTATGTCTGTTAGATTTACACAGGGGAAGTTTAAATCTCAGACCCGATGGAAGCATTTGAAATTCAGTACATAGTGGCCCTCATTTATCAATCTTGCGTAGAAACGGGTGTATATGTTGGCGTAAGATTATGCTTACACTCCTCTCACCGCCTGATTTATGAAGCTGTGCGCACCTCTGCAATCCAGGTGTACGCAATACCTGCCCTTCATAAATGCCGCAGCTGAAAACGATCGTCATTAGAATAACACGCCCCTATATATTCAAGTCTCCGCCTCCCCCACGCCCTCATTTTACGCCATCTTGTACGCACACCTCCTGAGCTGGCGTAGGATTGGAGCGTGTGTGTGTGTGTGTGCGTACACCACCTCCTGAGCTGGCGTAGGATTTGAGCGTGCCGTACGCCAACGTCCATATTGATAAATCTCAAAGTCACCGTGGTTTTGGGTGTATGCAAGGTGTACGCTGGAAATTTGGTGTATGCAGTTTTGATAAATGAGGGCCAATGGGAGGGTAACATCTGAATGGACTAACTGTGCCTTCCTAGTCACCCTATAATCATACATTTGTTTAATGGTCCTTATATCAGTCCCGATGATCTTACCACACATTTTAACAATACTATTAAACTTACTCCTATTCCTAACATTCAAATTACCATACCAGCAAATAATAGAGAAACTTCAGACACATTCAATAAAACAGGAGTAAAACATTCTCATAAAAGAAACATCCAGATTAAAAGTTCGGAGTTTCCTCAAAAAATACATACGTTTAAGAGCTTTTCCTCTAATGCTATCAGTATTTGCTTCAAATTTTAACTTGTCGTCAATTATAGTCCCTAAATATTTGTACTCTTCCACCACATCTACCTGATGTCCCTCTATGAAAACAGGTGGCACAGATACAGATTTCTTCCTTCGGAAATCAATGTACATCTCTTTTGTTTTTGAAGGATTAATATTTAAAAAAAGAGTCTTTGCACCATTGAATAAAGTGATCAACCACTGGACCATGATTGCCATCTGACTCGGTAAGGAGAGACACGATTACGGAATCATCTGCAAATTTAACAATGTGTCTTCCTTCAAAAGCACTCCGACAGTCGTCAATGTATAAAGAAAACAAAAGAGGAGATAAAACACAACCTTGAGGTGTACCAATGGACGATGACAGTGCATTAGGCAACACACCATTAACAGGCACTCTTTGAACTCTGTTTGTTAAAAAAATCCACCAGCCAACACACAATGGCTGAGTCTAAATGAAAATGTTCAGTAAGTTTCTCAGCCAGAATGTGAGGCTGGACACAATTAAAAGCAGAGGAAAATCAACAAACAGCAGACGTACATGATTCTTAGTGCCTTCCAAATGTGTTAAAATTACAATTATAATACCCATGACCAAATGGGAACAAGATTTAGCCTTTTCCCTCAACACGGACCTCTGGAAGGAAATCTGTAACAATACATTTTCAATGACTAACAACACAAACCTCCAAGTCATACAGTTTAAGATTATTCACAGAACTCACATCACCGAAAGAAAGAAGTTTAAAATGGGCTTGAGGGACACAGATATTTGTTCACAGTGCACATTGGGGAGCACAGATGACTATTTTCATGCCACATGGACCTGCCAACCAGTTCACTCATTTTGGATATTAGTAACTACAAAACTCTCCATTATCATGGGCTGCAGAATCCCTCCATCTCCATCACTCTGTTTACTCAATCACAGCTTAGTAATCAATAATCTCCCAGTCAAATATAAAAAAACACTCCTCATTTCACTAACTATCGCCAAGAAAGTAATTCTGCTAAATTGGAAATCAAAAAATTGTAAACATATCAATTACAGGACCAACCTTCTTACAGAATATATCACATTAGAAAAACCTACACTAAAAAAAAATAATATATCTACATTTATTGATACTTGGAAACCATTCCTAACTCATCTTCACATAAATCACTTGAAAACTGACCCACGCACTCTCCCAACCACATGTTCACAAACTTATAATAAATAATCTATTATTGTATTACTATTGAATATGCTATTATTATTTGAATATTAGTATTGAGTATCATTGAATGAATAATTTACTCTACAATTATTTATTGATAAGATCTATATATGTAAAATCTATATATTACTATTTTACTTTTGTTTGTGATGATGGTAGTAGGGATGGTGGTATTGGTTTTGACGTTATACATTTATTTGTCATATCTCATTTGCTTAGTCTAAATAAATAACATTTCAGAAAACATATATAAATATTTACTATTTGTATACCTTTGTAAAATGGCCTGGGTCAGGCCTAGCCTAGAAATCTAGACGCACCCTAGCGGCAGCAAATTTAATTTGCCCGCAAGTGTGGTCTAGCAACTCTCAATTCCTATCTTTGCTGTATTCCTCAGAATCTGGACGGCCCAATCACATCGTGTAGGTAGGCTATAGAGTCGGCGGGCGGGGCCATAATGACGACGGCCGAGTTGCGTTTGTGTGCTTCTAGTAACACAGTCTTCTAGTAAACACAGAAACTGGCGAACGGCGGCAGTCTTTCGAATCAGCTCTGCCCGCGCCTCCGGAAGAAGAACAAAGAGCGGCACTGAAGTCATACTTAAAAAGGGAAGATGTGTTCGGAGTTTAGCCGACCGGATACGGCGAATGTTTAATCAGTCAGCGAGCTCCCCTTCACCGTCGTTGCTCCGGTTGGTGTACCGCTATCCTATCGCGTGCAGAGGGAGTTTGAAAGACAACCGTTTATCCCGCCCCTCAGATTGAGCCCTGTCTATGGTGAGTTTCCAAACCAAACATCTTGATGTGGGTCTGGCTTGTCAGGCTAGGTCAGGCCTGTCCTAGATACTGTCAGTGGATACAGCTAGCACATCCTGTAGGCATGGTCATCACAGACTTGGCGATTGGGTTGGCTGGCCCCTCCCTCTTAGTGTCTTTGCCCCAATCCCTCCTCTCATGTAAAATTACATTTGATTGCTATATGGGTTGGATATGGTGGCTCTAGCTGGGGAGCTAACTAGTGCACACTGCGTTCCAAAGCCACAGATAATAATAATAATCATAATAATTTAAAAATAATAATAATAAAAAGCTGCTTAGGGTTACCCAAACATATCTTCTGTTCTAACAGGTCACAACCAGACTAAGAGAGCTTGGTTTGGCGGTGCCTGTTGTGGTGCCCCAGCATGGTGGAGGAAAACACAGCAATATATGAGAGGGTTAACTGCTGGGTTTGGGAGTCACTGGCGAGGAGGAAAGGGGCTGGGGGATGAGGAATGGAGAGAGGGGACCATGTCTATCTTAGGGATGTCTGTTGGTTATGCTCACTGGCAATTGTGGAGTCGTTCTCAGATCTATAAAATAAAATTAAATAGTGTATATCTACAATAACGTTACTGGCTATTCTGTTATTATTCTTATCATTATTCTTATTATTCTTCTTATTATTATTAATATTACTGTTATTATTTATTACTAGTACTACCACTACTGCTATCATTATAATCATGAATACTACTATACTTATTCTTGTCATCACTACCTCTATCACAACAACTACAACAACTAATACTACTACAACTATTATTATCATTACTAATACTATTATCGTTATTATAATTCACAGATGATACAGCTATTACGATTGTTAACATGAATGCTATTGCTATTACTACCACCTCTGCTACTATTATTTTTGTTGTTATATTTATTATTATTATGATTACTACTGCTACTAAAACTCTATTATTACTATTTTCTCTCCCCCCCTTTTTTCTTTTTTTTCCTTTCTTTTTTTTCCTCCTCTCTTTCTCCTCTTCTGTAAGTGTATGTATATCATTGATCCATTGATCCCCTACCTTGTAAAAGTTATTATTTTGTAAATTTGCAATTTTGCTCAATAAAAAAAAAAAAAAAAAAAAAAAAGTGTTAAAATCATGTTTAATAAGGTACAAGTAGCATCTTCCACTCCTCTGCCTGATCTATAAGCAAACTGCATAGGATCCAAAGCTAAATGAGTCAAGGCTAAAATTTCCTCCTTAACTAATTTTTCAAAAGATTTCATGACCAAGGAAGTTAGTGCAATGGGCCTATAATCATTAAGAGAAAGAGGATTTAATTTTTTAGTAATTGGCACTACTATAGATGTTTTCCAGAGACAAGGGACTTTTGAAAGTTGCAAGGATTTATTAAAAATAAATGAACAAATCCCTGAAAGCTGTTCAGCACACGTACTCAACAATCTGCCACTAATGTGATCTGGACCTGGACTCTTCTTAATCTTAACCTGACTGAAACATCTACGAACGTCAGCTTCACTAATTTGAAATTTGACAATATCTTCAGTCTCTGAATTTCCACAATAATCATACAATACAGAGGTAAAATCATGATTATCAAAACGAGTATAAAATTAATTAAAATTCTCTGCTAATTCATAATCGAGTTTCCCTTTCAAATTAATACTCTTATGTCTTCTGTTTTGTTCCAGTTAAAGACTTCACTCCATCCCAGGCTACATGAGATCTCCCATTAATGAACATATGTTCTATTTTTTCCTTATACCGCAGTTTTGCTAATTTAACTTATTTTTTCACTAGTTTGTGGGCTTCTCTATATCTAATACTGTCACCTTGTTTGAAGTAACTATTCCTTACCACAACTGCATTCCTAACCTGTTTAGTGATCCAAGGCCTATTATTTACAAGGAAATACTTTACACCTTTTTTTTTATTACTAAGTCTTCACAGAATACGATGTAATTTGTTACAGTCTCTGTAAGATCGTCTAAGGCAGTACACACGTTTAAACAAATCCCAGTCTGTACAATCAACGCACCCTCTCAGCTCTTGAATTGAGTCCTCCGACCATACAGGTACAACTCTTATCTCAGTCTTTTCCCTTTTAAGAACAGGTTTGTACACCGGCAGAGATCCAGACATTTCCCACATCTGGTAGGAGAATCCACATACTGGTCAAAATGGCTGAGTGATTTATCCATTTTACAATGGTTAAAGTCTCCCATCACGATGTTAGGTGCGTCAGGGGAGATACCCTGCATCCAAAGCACCGTTCCACATAAGATATTAGATGCGTTAGTCACATTAGCCCTTGGATGAATGTAAACAACAGTTAAAAATATTTGTGGAAACTCTCGCGGTAGATAAAATGGGCGAAGTGATACTGACAAGAGTTCGATGTCAGGACTGCACACAGATTCTCTCACAATCACAGACTTGCACTAGCGTTGATTAACGTAGATACACACACCACCGCCCGGCGATTTTCCGGTTACAGCACCATCCCTGTCCAACGCAGCAGGACAAAGCCATCTATTTCCAAATCAGAGTCTAGATCGTGTTGAGCCAAGTCTTGGTAACTGAAATAACACAGGAATTCCTATAATCCGAGAGAAACCAAACGTTTGCTTGTAATTCATCCAGTTTGTTTCGAAAGGACTGGGCATTAGCTAGGATTATTGAAGGCAAAGGAATGCGATTTAGTCGCTGTTTACGGACTCTCTGCCGCACTCCACCCTTTTTCCCCCACTTCCTCACCTTCAGTGTAGAAGTCTCCTCTCTGCCCACACAAGAAAGATCAGTCCTTAGGATTTCTAAAGGCCAGTCGTAGGTTTGATGATCCAGCGCGCCGAAATTAAAGGCGCGGTACTCCATGAGAAAGTCACGACTATAATAAATCCGATCTCCATTTCCCCGTTGGCCTCGCACAAAGTGTCCAAGGAATAGCCCGACAAACAGATAGATCATAAACGTATGGTATATCATGATGACTCAGTATAAACCATAAGTGATAAGGGCAGAGTAAAAGAAAAAACTTTTTTCAAACAAACAATGACAAACAGTGTTGAAACCGACATGGACGTTGCTACTTCCGCTGGTCGCCACAGTGCAGCGCCCTCCTCAATCTTCTCCTCATCTCCGTTGAGATGGATGAAATTCAGGGAGTACAGAGTTTAACTGTGCCACATTCTGCTTTCACATTTGACCAAGAGAAAAAGTTATTAATGTTACAAATGGAACATGAACAGATGAAGCAGAAATCTGAACAGGGTAGACTTGAATTAGAAAAGGCAAAAATTGACTTGGAGTATTTCAAACTTACGCTCATGAAAGAAAGTAAAGCTGGTGGTGACGGTTTTGAGGAGAGTGGTGCTTGTAGAAACTTTCCATTGCATCAAAGTCTAAAGCTTGTTCCTAAATTTAATGAGGATGATCCAGATGTTTTCTTTACTCTGTTTGAACGCATTGCTGAATTGCAAGGTTGGTCTAAGACTAATTGTGTGTTGTTGCTGCAGTGTGTGTTAGTTGGTAAAGCGCAGTTAGTCTTTTCTGCTCTCAGCATAGAGGAGTGTAAAGATTATGAAGCTGTTAAATCTGCAATGTTGAAAGTATAGGAGTGTGTACCGGAAACGTATCGACAACGTTTTAGGTCGTGTAGAAAGGATCAGGGTCAGACACATTTGGAGTTTGTGAGGGATTTAAGACGACATGCAACACGTTGGTGTGCATCGCTTGATGTTAAAGGTCCCGTTCTTCGCAATTCCATCTTTCAAACTTTAGTTAGTGTGTAATGTTGCTGTTAGAGCATAAATAATACCTGTAAAATTATAAAGCTCAAAGTTCAATGCCAAGCGAGATATTTTATTAAACAGAAGTTCCCTTTCAAAGCCTACAGCGAGTGGCCGGTTTGGGCTACACCGCTGCACTTCCTGCTGTGATGACGCCACTAGAACCGTTTGTTGACTAACCCTCCGCCCACAAGAACACGCACAATAGGGGGCGTGGTCTCGTTGCTCTCCCACGTGGAGAATAGCGCATTCAGCACTGGCATCGCCCCGTTATGGTAAGAGGCGGGACCTTTCCGGGCAGAGTGCGCTAAGCTGCTGTCCAATCACAACACGGGAAGCGCTGGCCCAATCAGAACTCGTTCCGCGTTTCTGAAGGAGGGACTTCATAGAACAAGGAAATCATCAGGCCGTTTTTAGGACAGAGGAAACAGCGCTGTACAGATAAGGAAATTGTGTGAAAAATACTGTTTTTTTACACGCGAAACATGAACATGAATGTTATATTGCACACTGTAAACATAATCAAAGCTTCGCAAACACGCGAAGAACGGGACCTTTAAAACGTTTGAGAATTTCCTTGAATTGATCATAATTGAGCAGTTTAAAGGTTGGCGAGCACGGGAGGAAGTGAACGCAAGCCTTTTTACAAACAATATTCCACAGAGTGGTCGCATTTCTCCATGGAGATTTGATCCATCTAAAACATGTAATTATTGTCATGGAAAAGGACATTGGAAAGCTGACTGCTCTATTTCTTATAAACTAAACTAAACGTACTAATATGGATATGATTAAGCCTGCTGCAGTCGCAAATTCTGTGAATTTAAGGCCCCGTCCACACGAAGCCAGCGTTTTCCCAATCCGTTCTTTTTTTTTCCTCGTTTCAAGAAATATCTGCTTTACCCACTTTGGGACACGGTTTCGAAAAATATCGGATTCATGCTTCTGAAACGCCGGATCCGTGTGGACGAAACGCTGATACGGTACAAAATTTATACGTATACAGCTAAACGCGTCTCAGTGTGGACGGGGCCTAAGTCTTGCTGAGACAAATGAAATTGGACTATTTGATGATTGTTTTTCTACTTATGCTCCTTTCATTACAGAAGGTCGAGTCACATTTGTGGATGGAGTTGAAGAGATTCCTGTTAAGATTTTACGAGATACAGGATCTATGGATTCTTTTATTTTAGAGTCCACTTTGCCATTTTCCTATCAGTCTGAAACCGGGGACAGTGTTTTGGTTCGAGGAATTGATTTGAAGACTTTAACAGTCCCTCTTCATAAAGTCAAGCTTCACTCTGATTTAGTGACTAGGGTTAGGGTTGCGCCCTGCTTTGCCGATCAAAGGTGTTCATCTCATTTTAGGAAACAAACAAGCAGGTGACTATGGGGGTAATATTGTAGCTTTATTCCAAACAATTATATTGTTATCCACAAATAAATGTAAAGCGATTCACAAAAAATTAATAATTTCACAAATCAATAGAATGACGTCCACAAATATATGCAGGAGTTTCACAAAAATGAATTAGATTCACAAATAAATACAATGACATTTGTGAGTAACAAAAAAATCCACACACCTCAAAAACACACAACTCTGCCTTGCATAAGTTGCATTCATTTGTGAATTGCTTCCTGTGCATTTGTTGATGGCTTCCTCTGCATTTGTGGATTTCGTCTTGCACATTTGTGGATCGCAGAACAGCGCGTGGATTTTGAAACATGTTTAGCGTCTAGATTCAAAACAATCCACAAATACGTAGACTCCACCCACCGTCTACTTAAGCCAATCAGATCACGGCCATATCGTGCTGACCAATCTTAGTACATTCTCACTCAAACCAATCACGTTTTGGTCAGTTTTGCTCTCGAAAGTTGCAAACAACCCAACTATTTCACTATAGGCTATTAGCAGCAATGTCTGGCAGATATTAACACAATATGTGAATTGACGTCGCTAAGGCTTTACAGTAGCATTTTATTCTGAGGAGAGATAAAGAAGAGAATCTTCATTTGGGTCACGAGAGTACAACATATGATTTTACAGTGTTGAGTGTTGTAGCCAATCACGTGCATTTCTATTGAAAATAATAACCAATTAATTTACCGTGAATGAGAATCCTCTCAGTATCGATCAAAACAAGTTTCATACAGTCTCAAAACACTGAATTAATTTTAGTGCAAGTTTTTACAGGAATCGTCCCACTATCTTCCGCCATCTACTGGCTGTTTTATTTTTAATTTTAACGTTTATTACGTAATTTTGATAGGTACTCGAAGCCTACACAACAGCTGAATATAAAGGAATGATGCTAGAATAGAGGCTGTATATTATTTACCCAAGAAAGGAGTTTTAAATGATTAAAAAACAGGGCAACCAATTTATTCAACTCTTTACATTCAGGCGCTATACGTTATTCCTTGAATGAATATAAACGCATTTGACAGAAAGATCTCAGAGAATCTAACAACTGTTGAAATGACAGATAGCACCTGGATATAATAGTTTTAGCAGTGATCTCACGTTAGAAACTGCAGTTAGAGTCTGACGATCTATTATATAACAATACATCAACATGCTTCATAAAAAACATCTTTTGTCAATATTCCTGAGAGGCCAATAATGGATCACAAGTGATCCACAAATGAAGAGGAAGCCATCCACAAATGCACAGGAAGCGATCCACAAAAGCACAGGAAGCGATTCACAAAAGCACAGGAAGCCATCCACAAATGCACAGGAAGCCATCCACAAATGCACAGGAAGCGATTCACAAATGCACAGGAAGCGATCCACAAAAGCACAGGAAGCGATTCAAAAATGCACAGGAAGCGATTCACAAAAGCACAGGAAGCAATTCACAAATGCACAGGAAGCGATTCACAAATGCACAGGAAGCGATCCACAAAAGCACAGGAAGCGATTCACAAAAGCACAGGAAGCGATTCACAAATGCACAGGAAGCGATTCACAAATGCACAGGAAGCGATTCACAAAAGCACAGGAAGCGATTCACAAATGCACAGGAAGCGATTCACAAAAGCACAGGAAGCGATTCACAAATGCACAAGAAGCAATTCACAAAAGCACAGGAAGCGATTCACAAATGCAGAGGAAGCGATTCACAAAAGCACAGGAAGCGATTCACAAATGCACAAGAAGCGATTCACAAAAGCACAGGAAGCGATTCACAAAAGCACAGGAAGCGATTCACAAATGCACAGGAAGCGATTCACAAATGCACAGGAAGCCATCCACAAATGCACAGGAAGCGATTCACAAATGCACAGGAAGCGATCCACAAAAGCACAGGAAGCGATTCAAAAATGCACAGGAAGCGATTCACAAAAGCACAGGAAGCAATTCACAAATGCACAGGAAGCGATTCACAAATGCACAGGAAGCGATCCACAAAAGCACAGGAAGCGATTCACAAAAGCACAGGAAGCGATTCACAAATGCACAGGAAGCGATTCACAAATGCACAGGAAGCGATTCACAAAAGCACAGGAAGCGATTCACAAATGCACAGGAAGCGATTCACAAAAGCACAGGAAGCGATTCACAAATGCACAAGAAGCAATTCACAAAAGCACAGGAAGCGATTCACAAAAGCACAGGAAGCGATTCACAAAAGCACAGGAAGCGATTCACAAATGCACAAGAAGCGATTCACAAAAGCACAGGAAGCGATTCACAAAAGCACAGGAAGCGATTCACAAATGCACAGGAAGCGATTCACAAATGCACAAGAAGCGATTCACAAATGCACAGGAAGCGATTCACAAAAGCACAGGAAGCGATTCACAAATGCACAAGAAGCGATTCACAAATGCACAGGAAGCGATTCACAAATGCACAAGAAGCGATTCACAAAAGCACAGGAAGCGATTCACAAATGCACAGGAAGCGATTCACAAAAGCACAGGAAGCGATTCACAAATGCACAGGAAGCGATTCACAAAAGCACAGGAAACGATTCACAAATGCACAGGAATCGATTCACAAAAGCACAGGAAGCGATTCACAAATGCACAGGAAGCGATTCACAAAAGCACAGGAAGCGATTCACAAAAGCACAGGAAGCGATTCACAAATGCACAGGAAGCGATTCACAAAAGCACAGGAAGCGATTCACAAAAGCACAGGAAGCGATTCACAAAAGCACAGGAAGCGATTCACAAATGCACAGGAAGCGATTCACAAATGAATGCAACTTATGCAAGGCAGAGTTGTGTGTTTTTGACGTGTGGATTCTTTTGTTACTCACAAATATCATTGTATTTATTTGTGAATCTAATTCATTTTTGTGAAACTCCTGCATATATTTGTGGACCTCATTCTATTGGTTTGTGAAATTATTTATTTTTTGTGAATCGCTTTACATTTATTTGTGGATAACAATATAATTGTTTGGAATAAAGCTACAATGTTACCCCCATAGGTGACAAGGTGTGGGCTAATGTACCCACTTCTCCTTTGCTTGCATCTACTGGAGAACTGGTTGAGCAGACAATTGTTGTTGACCCTGTGGAGGTTGTAACCCGTGTCGTGGGAAAAAACATTGAGAGTTGAGACGCAATATTTTTTTTTTGTTAAATTCACCAAGTCCTGTACTGTTTATACCTGACTTGTCGGATCTGTCTCTTTCTCTGTCTACAAATGAGCTGACTGAAGAACATTTAGATTCCTCGTCGGCTGAGCTGTTCACTGTTGGACTTCAGGATAGTGTCGTGCCAGATAACGACAGTGGAAGTTTTGTACAAGATGTCTTGTTGTTGAGAGAATTGTCCTCATGATGATAATTTTGTGGGGGACCCTATTGTTCAAGTGGTGGTTCCCACAAAATTGCGTGATCCCACGTTGGAAGTCGCAAACGAAAAGTCTGGTCATTCCAGGGTGCGAAATACTTCTGAAGTGTTTTACAAAAATTGTCTGCAAGGGAAGCGTGACATTTCCTCATGCATTAAAAGGGGTCTCACTTGGCAGCTGACTAGTAAGTACACTTTAGCTTTTGGTCACAAGAGTTTGTTACATGTGGGAGGGTTGGCTAGTGCTAAACCCAAACAGCAGGAAGGAATGACACAATTGTATAATTGTAAAGTAGGACCTTGTGTTTTTGACCCGGGAGGCCTGGTTTCACGCCTACTGCTTGCTTCTCCTGATGAAGATCAATATGAGGGCCTGTTTGTGGTAATGTGTAGATTGAGTGATACAAGTTTGTTTGATCATCAAGTTGTGCCCTTGCTTTTGATAATGTTAAATCTCCACTGTACTCCATTGCTGTCTTTGTTACCCTTGTTTTGAAAGACCCTCCTTTCCACAGGTGAATGCGAGTTATGTTGGAGCTGTTCTCCAGCAGGCTGATGAGGGAGAGGACCTGTCAGTTTTTCTCACGCCTATGCCCTTGACATTCAACATGTTAAAGGAACTGAATTTTGTAGCCGCCGCATTAGAATTTGTTTTCTTTTCTTTCTTTTTTTTAGGTCCTGAAGTATTGAGGTATTGTGCTAACCGTCTTGTTTGTTACAGAGATTCTAGACAGACCCCTGTCTTAAGGGGAGGGGTGTGACGACTGTGTTAAGTGGGGTTTCTCCAGGCTGAGGAGGATGGTTGGCTGGCTCCACCCTCAACTGGCTGTTCTCACATAGTTTGATTAAGCACACCAGTTGCTGACTTCCTGTTGGGCCTTGTTAAAAGGAGTCTGAGGAAAAGGCCCAAGAGGCTGCATGCTGGACTTGATTGTCATTTCCATTTGGTTTGACTTGTTTCTTTGGTACATCCAACACTACTACAGCACATTACCCTTTCATGCATTCATTACACAACACACTGATTCCTGACTATTACACTTAAATACTGTTGTTTTCTGTATAGTTCTATTTTGTTAATAAATTTCGTATTTTATTTCTGCTTTCGTGTGTCCCAAACTTTGTTGCGTCCCTTTGAGCCACAGGGCGTAACAATTACCAACAACGGTGTAGCGTTGACAATTACTGATACCCTCTAATCGCCCAGCCCTAGTCCACATGTGACCAAAAATAAGAAACACATGAAATACCTTTTGGCAGATGATGGTGTTTCCTCACTGAAGTTCGGCATGTTATCATCTTTTGAACGGTCACTCTTCACAGACACAGAGCTGGACACACCTGAGCCTGATCTTACACTAATGACACAAAGAACAGAGAAGAGGAAAACACTTTACAGGACATACTTTAGTCTCAATCTTATCAGCTCTTTATGTTTGTAAGTTATTAACTGTGACACTGTCTATAAAGCCCTCTTTACCATGTAGATTTGATTTGTTGAAGAAGGTATTAGTTGTGTTTTTAAGTCAAGTCATCATTATATATATTTTTAAATGGTTTAGTATTTGCAAACATAAAACAATGCTTGTTAAGGTTTTGTTCTTCACAAAGAAAAGACAAACCCCTGAAAGGTAATTAGTGTTAATAATGATTGTGTGAAAGAGTCTTACCTCTGTTCCTCTGAGAGACTCATCTTAGAGAGAGAGTGCTTTCCTCGCTCCTCTGCCATACTGCAGCTAAACGGCCACTGAACACAGATCAGCTCTGGTTTCTGAACACAATCATTCAGTTTGAGCTACAGATGACCATATGTCACTGAGATCAATAGCACGGCAGTTCAGGAAATAATCAAGAATGT
Source organism: Pseudorasbora parva (assembly GCF_024679245.1). Lineage (NCBI taxonomy): Eukaryota > Metazoa > Chordata > Actinopteri > Cypriniformes > Gobionidae > Pseudorasbora > Pseudorasbora parva. The sequence goes on from NC_090185.1 coordinate 44,534,723, forward strand.
GAAGTGAAAAAAGAGCATTATATAGAATCAAGTGAGTTATAAAACAATATATACTGACCTGTGGAATAATCAAATGATCTTATGTCAGATAATTTAATGTGTTTAACTGACATATGGCTCTATAGTTCAGATATAATATATGCTTTAAACTGTGGGAAAAATGATTCCGGTTTGTTATATTTCTGTATTGCAGTTTAATTTAATTTGCAGTCGTATTTACTCCTATTTTATTAACGGTCGATTCTTCTTGGTTTGTCATTTGATCATTACTTCAAGTTCACAATACATTTCATTAGTGGGCATACTGCACAATAATTGCTATGTAACTAAAATATTACATTTAATAAAAGCAGATGTAGGCAATGTTCGTCTTTGATAAATAAAAAAATAAAAAAATAAAAAAATAAAGTGAGTGAGTGATAGAATAAGTGAGCACTAAATGCTGGGTTTGATCCCGTCTATAGACTGGTACTTTAGAAGTCACAAAAACAACATCATCCTAAAATGGACGACGGCATCCGCGGCCTTCAAATCATTTCAGTAACTTTAGGCCTAATTTCTGACAGTCTGTTTGGAGTAGACTATAAAACACTTCCAGAATAAGAACAGGCCTTTTGTAACATTAAATCACGTTTACATTTACAATATGAAACTTCTGTTTTATTCCCCCAAATAACTGTAATCAGAAAAGTAAAAACTTACAGCATTGCGCAGTAAGAAGAGAGTTTAGAAGTATTTGAAGCATGATTTTCCCCTTCCTGTTCGTGTGTTGCTTGTGTTGTTCAATCCCAGAGTAAAGTCCAGTCTCTGGTAAAGCTTTCCGTGTCGTTCATCTGCTGTATGTTTGACTCTGGAAGCGATTATCAGCTGTTACTGCTCATTCTGACGGGCTCATTTGCCATACGGAGTTCTTTCTGCTTTTGTATTTAACACTATCACTTTCACTTTCGTCTTCTTTGTGGGTTTTACCTGTGGGTTGTGAAGCAGCAAAACAGGTTCATATCGCCATCTACTGTAATGGAGCGTGTATATTCCACATATTTCCACATGATTAGCCTAATAACGCTTAACCTAATGATTTCAGCAGCGTATTCATAATTTCTCCTGTTTCTGGAATAATTTCCAAGATACTGGATTTTGTAAATGCCTGGAATCATGAGATTTGTATTTATTTCCTACATTAAATTTGGTTTCGTTCATCCTATCAATAACCTACACAGGGCCGTTTCTAGCCTTTCTGGCACCCTAGGCGAGATTCATATGTTGCACCCCCCCCCCCCCCCCCTTTAAACTACAACTTATTAAGTAAATATGACTTCCTTATTTCATGGGCATATTGTACATGCATCAAATAATGTAGCTAGGTTTATTATCACAGATCACAGATATTCGGGGGCATGCTCCCCCGAGAAAATTTTGATTTCTATGATCTACATGTGTATTTTAAGATGTTCTGAAGGCCAAAAAATTAGATAACAATAGCTTGAAAACCATGTCACTCTGCGCCGCTGCGGATTGAAGAACACAGTGGCACAAAGACTAAAAGACGGGACGAAGCCGTAGCCGAAGACTTGCACCAGTTTCATATGTTTTAAAGGTTAATCACATATTTTTTTTGGGGGGGGGGGGCTGATGCATAAGTTCATAAAAAAGGGCCGAGTGAGGCCCATGGTTATGACAGTATTAGCCTACTTGATCAATTTACACTAAACAGCTATCTCTGATGTAAAAAAAAAAAAACTATTCAAATTAACTGCTATAATGTTCTGCACCTGAAATGAGCATGGCGTGCGGTCCGTCCAGTACTAATATTCAGTGTATTGTTTTGCTCAACGTTATGATAGAGCGACCAGCTTAGTAGAGATTCTATATGTTAAATTTCCTTAAAAGGTAATGCAAATATCAAAGAAATAGGTTGCCGCAGCTTTTATTTCGACTGAACTTGAGAAATCCGCGATGGGACTGAGCGCGAATAGGCTAGCTTCAGTGATTCCTTATAGTACAGAATCGCTGTCAGTCAAAAGGAGATTCAGACCCTCCAATCATCACGCAGAAGCTCGGAGTCCGGGCCAGCCCACTCCCCATTCACTCCCAGAGACGCTGAGCGTCCGTGGGCGGGACATAATCGCAGCGTTTATCCAATGACCGTCTAGTTTCGAAGCGCTGAAAAAAACCGTTCAAAGCAGCCCCATTGAAGTCAATGGACGCTGGGCTTCAATAGGGAAATGCACTGTGACGCTGCGGGAATGTATGAGAAGGAAATCGAGTCAGCCGACCTGCTATATGTAACTGATTCTGAACGAACTCGTCTTTGAGATGAACGTTTTCTAACGCATTTTTAGTAAATACAATGTTAATACAATAGTACATATTTGACCATTAATTTTGTGACATTATAAGGGAAGCCGAGCTTCCCTTGCAGTCTTAAAGAAATCGCCACTGATCTGTAACTTAAATGCTTGTGGTCTCATCAAATGCATTGTTTTGTGCATTTGTCGGTGCATTTTTAACTTGTACAGACATTTGCAATATCTAACTTACATTCTGTCATGTTTCTTCTATACAGTGATGCCAGTAACGCGTTACATAGTAACGCGTTACTCTAATCTGACTACTTTTTTCCAGTAACGAGTAATCTAACGCATTATTATTTCCAAACCAGTAATCAGATTAAAGTTACTTATCCAAGTCACTGTGAGTTACTATTTTAGTCATTTTCCTTAGTAAAAACCGACAGCTTATCAAAATTCTCAGCCCGAGTCCGGCTGGAGCCCGTGTTTTTTATTTATTTTATTTTTTTACATTGTTGCAGCCATTAAAATAATTCAGTTTTGTTTTTTATGTCAAAGTAGTTATTTTTCGTTTCGTTTCTTTATTAACCTAATTAAGAAAAATGTTCAGAGCAATTTTTTGTTTGTTAAATTAAACTTTATAGGCAAGACAATTCAAGAGTTGGTTTGAGAGACTAGGCTATTAAACATGCGGTTAACTCACTGGGTCGTCACATAAAAAAATTTAAACTTTAATTTAACAAACAAAAAATTGCTCTAAACATTTTTCGAAATGAACTTAATAAAGAAAAGAAACGAAATATAACTACTTTGACATCAAAAACAAAGTAGGCTAGTTATTATAGCACCACAAAGGCATTTCTGACGAGCTGAGGCAGGCTGATAGATTAGCCTACTGCTCGCAACGGCGCTCAAAAAACCCGAAACGGGCTACACAATCTAAAGAAAAGAAAAGAAAAGAAAGTACATGCATTGGAGGTTGTCTTATAGCCTACCTTACACTTCAGCAAAATTAATATAAATCCGATCTTCAATTCCCGCGGTATATGCTCATTTAACGGAGTTCACATCAAAGCAAAAGATTCTAGCATTTTATTCAACAGCCCAAATTCAAAGATCGCAATATGAGAGAGAGAGAGCGACCTACGCACTGGTAAGATCATTTAGTCTCATTATTTTATATTGACGATGATTGTGTTTTGTGTGACTTATTTTAAAGTTTCATTTACGGCCATTTGCGTTGGCTCGCTTTATTCATTTGCAGCGATGTTGAGTAGCACCATCATATCTATCTGACTACACCATAACACGCTCTCACACATTTATTTTTTAATTATTTGCCAGGAGTAAAATTTACACATGTGGTTTAAACAACCAGATACATAACATTTGTCCGGTTTAGTTTGAAATGCTTTCATGCACCTTCTGAATTGGTTTGTTTCAGGGATCAGAATTAAATACGTCTCGAAAGACTCTCGGAAGGCATCTAGGCCTACTCCTGGTCATTTCGCAATCAGATAGATAGGCCTACCTGGTCAGAGGAAACGAATGAAGGAACCAGTTGTAAAAAGGCCATAACTCCAGCAGCTGCACTGAAGAAACGGACTCTTTAACCCTGCGCCAACCATATCTGACAGTGGCGCAAGCTATCATGGTCTCATGTTGTTTCCACCAGCACATCTCATTGTTCATTTTAATTATTAAAATAAATATAAAACGAAGGAGAAGCCTAAAAAAAGGGGCGTAAAAAAGTCGGGGCCGTCAGGCTCGGGCATAAATGCAATAAAGTGTGTTGCCAAAAACGGTTGTCATTTCTATGTTGAGGCGGCAGCGGTGTTGTCGGCAACTGCTGAATGTAGCTTATAAAGTAACTTGTAATCTAACTTAGTTACTTTTAAAATCAAGTAATCTGTAAAGTAACTAAGTTACTTTTTAAAGGAGTAATCAGTAATCAGTAATCAGATTACTTTTTCAAAGTAACTGTGGCAACACTGTATATATATATATATATATATATATATATATATATATATATATATATATATATATATATATATGTATATATATATATATATATATATATATGTTAAATTTCCTTAAAAGGTAATGTTTACAGTCTTTTGATGTTTTCTTCTTTTTCTCTCTTTTGCTTGTGTATCAACAACTGCTAAATCCACCCAAAAGTCTCTTTAAGGAGCCCAGACACTGTCTTTGGCTTTGTAAGTATGATTTTTTACTATCAAACCCCTCACCAGTATCTGGGTTTAGATTAACTAAAGATGCCGATAGTTATAGCCATCTGTTTTAATATATTTATCTTTCAAGACATAATATGAAGATATATTTACTTTATGATTTTAATGATTACGTTTAGATAAATGCATCAACCAGCTTCCTGAACAGATCAGATGTGCTCCAACAGTAGCCACATTCAAATACAGACTCTAAACACATCTGTTCAGCTGTGCATTTACTGAATGAGCTCTGAGCCACTGTACGTCCGACTGATTGCACCATTTTTTTTAAATTCTTTTTATAACTGTTTTAGTTTCCCTTTGTTCTTTTCTTTGGTTATCATCATTCTATTATTTGTAATTCTCTTTACATTGTATTCTTTTTCTTATGCATTTTTTTTATCCCTATGTTAATTCCTTTCTATTTAAAGCACTTTGAATTGCCATTGTGTATGAAATGTGCTATATAAATAAACTGGCCTTGCCTTAATAGTGTGTATAATAATTTTAACTATTATGAGTACCTGACATTTCTTTTTAAATCAGCATTTTTATCAGACTCTCCTATAGGTTCAGTTATTTCACTTTAAAGGCAATAACTGATCGCTATTACTTAACTTAAACATTGCAGCCTTATAAAATGCTTTCCTTTTTCATTGATTTTCTCATCTCTTATTGAGTTTTTTTTTTTTTTTGCTTTTTAAGGCAGATAAACGAGAATATAATTTTTTACATTTCTTAGTTATAATATGACTATTCTTTGTTATATTTACAGATGACTGTGGTGAAGATGCGGCTTTCGAGTGCAGAAATGCATAATTTAAATCAACGTTTGCTAAAAGTGTTTGAAAGTGGTAAAATAAATTTATTGTAATATATATTTCTTTGAATCTATTAAATATTTTTAATGTGCACAATATACAACTAATAGTTATTGTTAAAAGTAGTGTCAAATGAAAATGTGTTTGTTTGTTGTTAATGTTCTTGTTAATGTTTTGTTTAATAATAATGTTCTTGGACCTTTGCTCATGATTTTAATGTTCTATCAACAATTAAACAATGAATCAACAAAAACATGGACTGTAGGCTGATTATTTATATAGATTTACTGTTTTATTTTACAAAAAAAAACTAAAATAATGAATTGAGGTTAAGGGGACCTTAACCTTTGAGGTTAAAGGTTAAGAAAACCTTCCTGGCTAACCAAAAACAAACCATAAAAAAGAACGTTAGAGAAACGTTAATATAACGTTCTGGGAACGTTAGAAAAAAGTTAGAATAACATTAGCATAACGTTAGAATAACGTCAGAAAAATGTTAATATAACGTTCTGGGAACGTTAGAATAAAGTTCTGGGAACGTTAGAAAAAAGTTAGAATAACGTTAAAATAACGTTAGCATAACGTTAGAATAACGTCAGAAAAATGTTAATATAACGTTCTGGGAACGTTAGAATAACGTTCTGGGAACGTTAGTATAACGTTCTGGGAACGTTAAGAAAACTTTCCTAGAAAACCAAAAACAAACCATAAAAAATAACGTTCTGGGAACCAAAAACTAACGTTCTGGGAACGTTCTGGGAACCAAAAATTGTTAGCTGGGAACATACCTGTATATTTCGCTTTCTTTTTTTATATTTCCTCTTTTTTCTTTTTACGATACTGAGCCCCTGATGGCTTTGAACTAAAGCACGCTGTAACGAGTAGAAATATAGTGTGGCCCCTTTAAGAGTTGCGCGCGCTCTCTGCAAACGAAGTCTGCATTTTGTGTATGTGCGCACTGAGTCTTGAGCTCCCATGTGTGGGGATTATTTTCTGTTTTCTGTTGCTAACAGTCAGTTATTTTGTTTTATTAAGTAATGCTGTGCGATCTGTTTGATGTTAATCGCCTCCGTGTTTGCATCCACTCTCCAGTTACATTAAGTGAGCTATCCACATTTTCACTCGGACACAAGCGTTACAACGCCACGGATGACGACGTTCCCTGCCGCCCTCTACATGATCTCATTTCATTACAGCAGCGCCACTATCACCATGGCGACTTCACTCCAATAATCGCAACTAATCATAATGCCTTGAAATAGCAAAAGTACGAAATATTAATAATAAAATATATATGAAATAACTAAAAAATCTTGTTGGGGCGGGGGCTCATTGGCGCCCCCCAGCTGTTGGCGCCCTAGGCGACCGCCTAGTTTGCCTATGCCTAGAAACGGCACTAAACCTACATGTTCAATCTGCTTCCACACATTCATCATAAACCTGCATTATGCTTCATGATGCATAAGCCTTAGATTATTATAATGTATCATATGGCATGTCCTTATAGTCAGACTGATTGTTTCTTCTCAATGTTATTTAGCAGGATATTCTCTCTGAATATGCTGAATTACAACAGGCTAGTGATAGTAACTATAAACCAAATCATGTCCTCATAAACTGCGAGTAAACACACACAAATGCATTTAGCAGTGAATTTTCAACATTGATCCAATATTACTTAGCACTGAGATTTCAACCTCAACCAAAATGATGATTCTGGTGGAATTTCAACATTGACTCAATGTCCCAATGCTATCTGGGTTACCTTGTAAACCATATATATCATGACAATCAGTGCTTTTGTTATTAGATACTGCTGAGACGAGATATTTGATGACTTTAGATGGGCATTTTGTTCCTCTTGTTGCACTAAAACCTGTCATTTCTCTTTTGAAAATATGTGTCGGTGATTGAATGCACCGCATCTTCATCTAGAGTCACTAACTAGTGGTGAGACAAGAGATTTATGCATTTTATTTCTGGAAAAATTCCTCCTATGTTGCAAATTGACGATGTTTGCATCATAGGATGAATGTTTGCCCAAAGGCTAAAGACTACAGCCAGCAGAGGGAGCCATTTCCTCATGCTTTACACCCGCACATGGGGGCTGGAGATCACACTCACAGCTCAGCTCAGCTACAGGCACTCATTTAAACAGAGCTATGGTGAGCAATGTAAGTCTTCTAACTTCTCAAATTAATTTCTATGAAAGTTAAGCTTGCAAAGGCATGAACTGAAACGCGCCAGACTGAACTTGTGTTGTGAATGTATGCCGCGAGTGTGGTCGCAATTACCTCAGCTCTCATCACGAGAGCTCATCAGCTCATTTATCTCACTCCTGCAGTCAGTGCTCAGTGCTGTGAGACTCGCGCGGTCACTCACTCATTATATTGAACACACACGTTCAGTTTTTAATTGTAGTGTCTTCTCTAACTCAGTCACTGTAATCAAGTTGGTGGCTTTGGGAATGGCCTCACAGGGCAGCGAAGCATTCTGGGAATTGTAGTCTTTCATCCCCGTGGGACAAAAATACATTTTCTGTATTTTCTCAGTCTAGAAGGCACCAAATTCAAAAATAATTTCACATTTCTACTGCATTGATGACCCAGTTTAAATACAGATTCATCTTCCCAGCGCTGAAGTACCCCTTTAACGAAGAATACATAAATGTACATTTTGTAATTGTAAGCCTTTCTTTAACCTTTTTCTGGAAGAGTTAACATTGTATGAGTGTTTGATTTCCGACTCTTCCAATAAGAAAGCTGTAAAAACTATGAATCTTTTTAAAAGGTATATTATTTTCCTACTTACTGGCATGTAATGTCATTCTGTGTTTCATGTTATTATAATAATAATAATTTTAAAACAAAGAACTCCTACCATAAATTTAGTCTATCAGTTTTAAATAAATAAAAATGTAGGCTATTATTATTATTTAAACCATGTAGAGTGTAGATGCATTTCATTTTGTATCTAAAGAATACAGGGTTAATGAAGAATTGCGAATATGTGTCCCTACCGATCGAATGCGCCATAATCCAATCCAGCAGGTGGCGGTAATGCCCCTTCAGGACAACCACCAATCAGATCAAAGCAAGCGCAGCTGAACAGGCTTCATGCGCGAAAAAGAGACACAGGACTACGACCGTGTTTTTTAGAGGTAAGTAGGCCTACAAAATGACCCAGTTTAAATACAGATTCATCTTCCCAGCGCTGAAGAACCCCTTTAATATCGATATGAAATTGTACTCGCTTTAAGTTTCCAGTCCAGCTATCAGGTTCAGGAAAAATCTATCACACCACAGTCTTTAATTCTTTATAGACCATTAAACATCTGTGCCCCCATGTATATACACTGAATATGTATATTATGACTTGAATCCACAAGATTCAGTGTTGCCACCCCTCATAGTTCTCATGCCAGCCCATGAATCATTTTCTAGATCCGCCCCTGATTGGATCCGACAGGAACGGTGCAACACACTTACGTGAGTAAAACGTGTTTTATATGTGATAGTATTGCATTATTATATATCGGTTTGCTTATGTGTACGTGTCTACCAGACCTTTAGCACGCTGGACTCCGACAGGTATGGCCCAGCGCTCGCAAAGCCCAATGTCCCGGGGCTGTGTGTTTTCCAGACGGGCTACCAAAACTGAAGCCCGTCGGCAGGCCGATGAATCTCGTAATATTCCTTTCTTGATCTGCGGTGTTCTCCCTCTCTTGACGTGACATTTAAAGGGCGAGCACGTATATCTCCTCAAGCTCAGGAGAGAGCCTCAAAACCAGTGTAGAAAATAGCCTATTACTTATTAGTTATGATGTATATATATTTTTTTTTAAAAGCCAGTTCATGACTCCTTTAAAACTGATGAAAACTGAATGAAGTGTTTAACTGGCAAGGCTTTAAAATGCATGCAAATAAACACACACACACACACACACACACACACACACACACACACACACACACACAGGAACTCGAAGCACACGGCAACCCGTCAAAATAAAAGTTCAGTTCAACAACTTGATCGTGACAGGATTAATGTTGTACAGAAGCTTCGTCTCAATTTATACAGCGGAGAATATGCAGTGTAATGTAACATTAAACCTACAAACCCACTTAAAAAGCACAGTTCTTCATATTTTCTTTTGTGTGTGTGTGTGTATTAGGGATGCCCCAATTCTCAATATAATATTAAACCGTTTGGTATGGCATTCACGCTTTTTTTATTTTTTTTATTTTTTTACATCAGTTTTGCATTTAATTAATATTTTTTCTACAAATTCTATAATTTGCCTCCATCCTAATATACTGCAAAACGCGACATACATTCACATCAGACATTAGTGCTAGAGTTATACTCACTATAGTTATTCACAATCACCAAAGTTCATTATTTCCATTCATTTTAAAGCCTTGCCGGTTAAACATTTCATTTTCAAACACTCCGTTGCTCCCTTCAATCCCAAAGGAAATAAATAAATAAATAAATAAATAAATGTTTAAAAAGAACCCATTTTCATTTCTGCTTTTTTGCTGCAAAACTATGGAATGTCTTCAAAAAATGAAGGAAAAAAATATATTGAAGAAATAATTATAACAAAAGCAATTATAATTTTTTTTTTTTTAATTAAAAGTGTGAGGGTCCATTTGGATTAGTGGGCGTTCCTTGTTCATGGACAGGTGACAGTTGTCATGGTACATTTACATTTTACATTTAATCATTTAGCAGACGCTTTTATCCAAAGGGGAGAGCAATAGAAGCAACGAAACAAACAAGGCCAACAACCTGTAAGAGCTGTAGGAAGTCTCAATTAATTAGCACAGTACACAATTTTTTTTTTTAGCCATCTACAATAGCCACCTACAACAAAAACTCACGTACGCAAAATACAGTACACCGGATTTTGATAGCTATGATAACTATGTAACACACCGCCTAAAGGCACAAATCCGGATGAGAGACGTAGATATGGTCCGGGAGGCGATTCTTTTTTCCCCAGGATGGTAGGGGAAGGTTCCGCCTTTTTCGTCTCTGATTGGCTAGAAGGGCTCTCCTTCGATTGGTTACACATCTCACGTTCATGGTAGGCTGTCAGCTAGTCTGTTTTGATCGTCTTTACAACAGAAATGATCGAAGTCAATCCAACATACTAAGAAAAGCACATATCCGTGTCTTCAGATTTATATTTCAAGTCCACAATTTCATTGGCAATTTCATAGAAGAGACACCACAGTATGATACAAATATGACAGATTTTATTTATTGTGAACCTAACATTGCATAAACTTGCTAGTAATAGACAATTTAGTGCATGTTAAACATAGTTGTGTGTGTGTGTGTGTGTGTGTGTGTGTGTGTTTTGTGTGTGTGTGTGTGTGTGTGTGTGTGTGTGTGTGTGTGTGTGTGTGTGTGTGTGCAGAATGCAGAATGTTTCCTGTGATGGGTAGGGTTAGGGACAGGGGCAGTGTAAGGGGATAGAAAATACGGTTATGTCACAAAAACAAACGTGTGTGTGTAGGCTGTGATTGACTTTGTTTACTTCTGTTTTAAAGACGATCAAAAAAGACTAGCTTACAGCCTGCCATGAGATGTATAACCAATCAGAGGAGAGCCCTTCTAGCCAATCATAGACGAAAAAGGCGGTACCTTCCCCTACCATCCTGGGGAAAAAATGTCGCGTCCGGGAGTGTGGCTTTTGGTCGTTGCTGTGGTGATCAGTTGTCATGGTAATAAACGGCTGCTATTGGTTAGTATAGCGACCCCTCCCCCACCCCATTTTCTTGAGCTCATTACTAATGCGGACTCATACAAGACAGCTGAGAAAATCAATTGTATTAATCTCAATATGTTATAAAAGTGTTATTATAAATGGCATCTTTGTAAAATTTCGATCTCTGTCAGAAGACTTTTATATTTCTTTAATTTCTTTAAGTGCTTTGGATTATAGATTTTTATCAACTCCTAACTAGTGATGAAACGGTATGGACATTTAACATCACGGTTATCGTGACCCAAATTATCACGGTTATCAATATTATCTCGGTTATCAATATTATCACGGTTATCAATATTATCACGGTTATCAATATTATCACGGTTATCAATATTATCTCGGTTATCAATATTATCACGGTTATCAATATTATCTCAGTTATCAATATTATCACGGTTATCAATATTATCTCAGTTATCAATATTATCACGGTTATCAATACTATCACGGTTATCAATATTATCACGGTTATCAATATTATTTCGGTTATCAATATTATCACGGTTATCAATATTATCACGGTTATCAATATTATCTTGGTTATCAATATTATCACGGTTATCAATATTATCACGGTTATCAATATTATCTCAGTTATAAATATTATCTCGGTTATCAATATCATCACGGTTATCAATAATATCTCGGTTATCAATATTATCACGGTTATCAATATTATCACGGTTATAGTGACCCAGATTATCACGGTTATCAATATTATCACGGTTATAGTGACCCAGATTATCACGGTTATTAATATTATCACGGTTATCACTATTATCACGGTTATAGTGACCCAGATTATCACGGTTATCAATATTATCACGGTTATAGTGACCCAGATTATCTCGGTTATCAATATTATCACGGTTATCAATATTATCACGGTTATCAATATTATCACATATCAATATTATCACGGTTATCAATATTATCTCGGTTATCAATATTATCACGGTTATCAATATTATCACGGTTATCGATATTATCTCAGTTATCAATATTATCACGGTTATCAATACTATCACGGTTATCAATATTATCACAGTTATCAATATTATCACGGTTATCAATGTTATCACGGTTATCAATATTATCACAGTTATCAATATTATCACGGTTATCAATGTTATCACGGTTATCAATATTATCTCAGTTATCAATATTATCACGGTTATCAATATTATCTCAGTTATCAATATTATCACAGTTATAGTGACCCAGATTATCACGGTTATCAATATTATCTCAGTTATCAATATTATCTCGGTTATAGTGACCCAGATTATCAATGTTATCAATATTATCTCAGTTATCAATATTATCACGGTTATCAATATTGTCACAGTTATCAATATTATCACGGTTATAGTGACCCAGATTATCACGGTTATCAATATTATCTCAGTTATCAATATTATCACGGTTATCAATATTATCACAGTTATCAATATTATCTCGGTTTAGTGACCCAGATTATCACAGTTATCAATATTATCACGGTTATAGTGACCCAGATTATCACGGTTATCAATATTATCACGGTTATCAATATTATCACAGTTATCAATATTATTACGGTTATCAATATTATCTCGGTTATAGTGACCCAGATTATCATAGTTTAGAACGTCGGCCAAACGCTCTTTAAAAGATGTTCATCAGATGTTCATACAGCTGCAAGACATCTGATTTATGTAGCCCAGACATCTGTTTAAGGTTTGATTCCACAGTAAACAAAACAGTGTTTCATAGCAACGACAACCCGTGCTAGAAAGCTGATGTGAAATGAAAACGTACTCGGTTACTTTCGTAACCTCGGTTCCCTGAGAGAGAGGAACGAGTATTACGTATGGGAAAACATACGCGGTTACTTTCGTAACCTCGGTTCCCTGAGAGAGAGGAACGAGTATTACGTATGGGGAAAACCTCTTTTTCTCGAGAATATGAAGCAAAACTTTATTAATAAAGGTATCCATGTAAAGCGTAGTGCCGCTGTACGGCCATAGCCCAGCGCGAGGAGCGCTCTGATTGGCCGGGCCGCGGCAACTGCAGGAACCTATGGTGAGGCGGCTGAGAGGAACGAACCAATGGGGGACGTTCCAGAAAGCCCGCCGTAAAAGGTGCTTATACTTGCATACAGGAGGCTATATAAGACTCTGATTCGCCATAGGTGTCAGGTTTTAAGATCGACTGAAGCAATACCTGAGAAGCATAAACACGGCACGGAACGTAATACTCGTTCCTCTCTCTCAGGGAACCGAGGTTACGAAAGTAACCGAGTACGTTCCCTTTCGAGAGAGGTTCCTCGTATTACGTATGGGAACACAATGTAAAGCGCCGTGTGTGTGCTGACTGACCCAGTATACCCAAAGCACATGTTAATAAACCCCCGATAGACCGACAGAGGCGGCTTATAAGGGGAATGAAGAACCGGAAGAGTCGGTTCGTTTGAACAGCTGATCGGACATAGTCGGATCTTATGATGAATGAATAAGTGCTTAAGGGCTAATGTGTACAGGCCAAAACGCAAGGCAATCTGTTTGTCAGGGTCAAGATAGAGCCTAGATGGAGATAAGCCCTGCTTGCAGAGCTGGGACCTCCAATTTGTAGAATCTGATAAAAGTGGACGGAGAGGCCCAGCCTGCCGCCGCACAGATATCTTCCAAAGAAATGCCACACGACCAAGCCCAAGATGAGGCCATGCCTCTAGTGGAGTGGGCTTTAACGCCTATAGGGCAAGTCAGGTTTTTAGACTCATATGCCAGCGAGATCGTGTCCACTATCCAGTGTGAGAGTCTTTGCTTCGTGACAGCACAACCTTTAGTGCGGCCGCCGAAGCAGACAAACAGCTGGTCCGACTGCCTGAAGCGGGAGGAGCGCTCCAGATACAGTCTCAAAGCTCTGACTGGGCAGAGTAGGTTCGCGTCCAGTTCACCCTGAGATGCGGGTAAAGGAAGCAGAGTAATAACCTGTGCTCTAAAAGGGGTAGAAAGCACTTTGGGAATAAAACCTTGTCTCGGTTTGAGAACAACTTTGGAGTTCTTAGGCCCGAACTCGAGACAGGACGGGCTCACTGAGAGTGCGTGTAAGTCACTCACACGTTTAACCGAGGCCAGAGCCAGCAGAAACACGGTTTTGAGTGATAAAAGCTTTATGGTCGCGGTCTGGAGTGGCTCGAAGGGGGGACCCTTCATAGCGCCTAAAACCACCGCGAGGTCCCAAATAGGGAACGAGGGGGGGCGAGGGGGGTTCAATCTCCTAGCCCCTTTAAGAAAACGTACAATGAGCCCTAGTGAATGTCCCGCGATCCGAGCGTGGTTAGCTGCTATGGCGGCGACATAAACTTTGAGCGTGGAGGGGGAACGACCCGCGTCCAGTAGCTCTTGGAGAAAAGCGAGCACTTCTGCTGTTTCGCATGAGCGTGCGTCGATATTTCGGACGGCACACCAGTTAGAAAACACCGACCACTTCAGAGTATAGAGCCACCTAGTCGCGGGGGCTCTAGCTTCCGCTATAGTGTTCATAACTCTGTCAGAGAGGTTTCCCGATACCAGTTGATGGGCCATATGTGGAGGGCCCATAGTTCGGGACTGGGATGCCAGATCTTCCCCTTCGCCTGCGTGAGGAGGTCTTTCCTCAGCGGAATGGGCCATGGGGCTGTGTCTGACAGCTGGATCAGATCGGAGAACCACGTTCGGTTCCTCCAGAGCGGGGCTATTAAAAGCACCGTGGATGCTGTCTCCCTGATTTTCTTGATGGTTTGCGGCAGCATCGCGATCGGGGGGAAGGCATATAGCGGGAGACTGGGCCAGACATGGGCCAGGGCGTCCCTGCGTTTGGAGAAAAATATTGGGCAGCGAGTGTTGTCTTCTGAGGCGAAGAGATCCACCTTCGCTCTGCCGAAGGTGTTCCAAATTAAGAGAACCGTTTGCGGGTGAAGAGACCATTCCCCTGGGGGAATGGGTCCCCTGGATAACATATCCGGACCCAGATTCAGAATACCTGGCACGTGAGCCGCCCTCAGGGAGCTCAGGTTGTGCTCTGCCCATAAAAGGAGATGCTTCGCCATGCGGTGAAGAGAATGTGATCTCAGGCCGCCCTGGCGATTTATATACGCTACCACCGACATGTTGTCTGTACGAACCAAGACGTGGTGGTTCTTTATATGTGGAAGGAAAGCTCTCAGCGATAAGGAGACCGCTTTCATCTCTAGACAGTTTATGTGCAGCCCTTTCTCTGTTTCTGTCCACAGGCCAGAGATCGGCTTGCCCTCGTGTAGGGCTCCCCACCCTCGAGTGGAGGCGTCTGTCGAGACCACTTTCAACCTCGTAACCGTGCCCATAAGCACGCCCCTCCGATACCACTCTGTCCCCGTCCAAGGAGCCAGAGCTTTGACAACGCTGTGGTTCACTTTGACGGGAAGACGGCCCCATTTCCATGCATAAGGAGGGACACGGGCGTGTAACCAACGCTGGAGGGGACGCATGTGTAACAGTCCCAGCCTGAGCACTGACGATGCCGAGGCCATAAGGCCGAGCATCCTCTGAAAATGTTTCAGGGGAACACGAGTCCTGGCTTTGAATGAAGCCGCCATGTTCTGGACGGATAGCGCGCGCTGTGTCGTTAGCTGCACGTTCATGAGTCTCGAGTCTAGAATTATCCCCAGAAAAGATATCTTTTGAGTGGGGGACAGCGAGCTCTTGGCGATATTGATCCTGAGACCCAAACAGTCTAAATGGTTGAGGAGCCAGGATCTGTGTGTTAGTAGTTGTGCTCGAGACTGGGCTATCACTAGCCAGTCGTCGAGGTAGTTGAGCACCCGCATCCCTTTCAGCCTGAGCGGGGCTAATACCGCGTCCATGCATTTCGTAAACGTGCGGGGCGCCAGGGATAACCCGAATGGCAGGACCGTGTACTGATAAGCCTGCCCCTCGAAGGCGAATCTCAAGAATGGCCTGTGGTGGGGGGCTACCTGAACGTGAAAGTATGCATCTTTCAGATCTATCGTGAAAAACCAGTCCCCGGGGCGAATGTGCGCGAGGATCTGTTTCACCGTCAGCATTTTGAAAGAGCGAGACATTTGAGCTTTGTTCAAATGCCTTAGATCTAGGATTGGCCTGAGCCCTCCGTCCTTCTTCGTAACGAGAAAGTATTGGCTGTAGAAGCCCGACTCGCTTCGGGATGGGGGAACGGGCTCCACCGCTCCCTTCTCTAACAGTTTCGAAATCTTGGTGCGAAGCACGTGACTGACGCTGCTTTTCACAGAGGTCTCGACCACGGCGCGAAAGCGCGGGGGCCTGCGAGCGAACTGTAGCGAGTAGCCCCTTTTTACAATGTTCACAACCCAATTTGATACACCGGGCATGGCTTGCCAGGCTTGAGCCCGACGCGATAGTGGCTGGAGCCGGCGCGGATAAGGGTCGCCTACTAGAGGGAACTCGGTAGCGCTGCCATTTTGTGCTTGTGACATAGAGGGGGTAATGCTTATGCATGGCGGCGTGCACTGTGGAGTGGGCGCCGGGACATTTATAGCATGGGTGGGAGGGGTATATGAGTGTAGGAGTGCAGACTGATATGTGGGCACATTTACTACAGAGAAAAAGCTCTTTTTGTAATACTCGTTCCTCTCTCTCAGGGAACCGAGGTTACGAAAGTAACCGAGTACGTTCCCTTTCGAGAGAGGTTCCTCGTATTACGTATGGGAACACAATGTAAAGCGCCGTGTGTGTGCTGACTGACCCAGTATACCCAAAGCACATGTTAATAAACCCCCGATAGACCGACAGAGGCGGCTTATAAGGGGAATGAAGAACCGGAAGAGTCGGTTCGTTTGAACAGCTGATCGGACATAGTCGGATCTTATGTTGAATGAATAAGTGCTTAAGGGCTAATGTGTACAGGCCAAAACGCAAGGCAATTTGTTTGTCAGGGTCAAGATAGAGCCTAGATGGAGATAAGCCCTGCTTGCAGAGCTGGGACCTCCAATTTGTAGAATCTGATAAAAGTGGACGGAGAGGCCCAGCCTGCCGCCGCACAGATATCTTCCAAAGAAATGCCACACGACCAAGCCCAAGATGAGGCCATGCCTCTAGTGGAGTGGGCTTTAACGCCTATAGGGCAAGTCAGGTTTTTAGACTCATATGCCAGCGAGATCGTGTCCACTATCCAGTGTGAGAGTCTTTGCTTCGTGACAGCACAACCTTTAGTGCGGCCGCCGAAGCAGACAAACAGCTGGTCCGACTGCCTGAAGGGGGAGGAGCGCTCCAGATACAGTCTCAAAGCTCTGACTGGGCAGAGTAGGTTCGCGTCCAGTTCACCCTGAGATGCGGGTAAAGGAAGCAGAGTAATAACCTGTGCTCTAAAAGGGGTAGAAAGCACTTTGGGAATAAAACCTTGTCTCGGTTTGAGAACAACTTTGGAGTTCTTAGGCCCGAACTCGAGACAGGACGGGCTCACTGAGAGTGCGTGTAAGTCACTCACACGTTTAACCGAGGCCAGAGCCAGCAGAAACACGGTTTTGAGTGATAAAAGCTTTATGGTCGCGGTCTGGAGTGGCTCGAAGGGGGGACCCTTCATAGCGCCTAAAACCACCGCGAGGTCCCAAATAGGGAACGAGGGGGGGCGAGGGGGGTTCAATCTCCTAGCCCCTTTAAGAAAACGTACAATGAGCCCTAGTGAATGTCCCGCGATCCGAGCGTGGTTAGCTGCTATGGCGGCGACATAAACTTTGAGCGTGGAGGGGGAACGACCCGCGTCCAGTAGCTCTTGGAGAAAAGCGAGCACTTCTGCTGTTTCGCATGAGCGTGCGTCGATATTTCGGACGGCACACCAGTTAGAAAACACCGACCACTTCAGAGTATAGAGCCACCTAGTCGCGGGGGCTCTAGCTTCCGCTATAGTGTTCATAACTCTGTCAGAGAGGTTTCCCGATACCAGTTGATGGGCCATATGTGGAGGGCCCATAGTTCGGGACTGGGATGCCAGATCTTCCCCTTCGCCTGCGTGAGGAGGTCTTTCCTCAGCGGAATGGGCCATGGGGCTGTGTCTGACAGCTGGATCAGATCGGAGAACCACGTTCGGTTCCTCCAGAGCGGGGCTATTAAAAGCACCGTGGATGCTGTCTCCCTGATTTTCTTGATGGTTTGCGGCAGCATCGCGATCGGGGGGAAGGCATATAGCGGGAGACTGGGCCAGACATGGGCCAGGGCGTCCCTGCGTTTGGAGAAAAATATTGGGCAGCGAGTGTTGTCTTCTGAGGCGAAGAGATCCACCTTCGCTCTGCCGAAGGTGTTCCAAATTAAGAGAACCGTTTGCGGGTGAAGAGACCATTCCCCTGGGGGAATGGGTCCCCTGGATAACATATCCGGACCCAGATTCAGAATACCTGGCACGTGAGCCGCCCTCAGGGAGCTCAGGTTGTGCTCTGCCCATAAAAGGAGATGCTTCGCCATGCGGTGAAGAGAATGTGATCTCAGGCCGCCCTGGCGATTTATATACGCTACCACCGACATGTTGTCTGTACGAACCAAGACGTGGTGGTTCTTTATATGTGGAAGGAAAGCTCTCAGCGATAAGGAGACCGCTTTCATCTCTAGACAGTTTATGTGCAGCCCTTTCTCTGTTTCTGTCCACAGGCCAGAGATCGGCTTGCCCTCGTGTAGGGCTCCCCACCCTCGAGTGGAGGCGTCTGTCGAGACCACTTTCAACCTCGTAACCGTGCCCATAAGCACGCCCCTCCGATACCACTCTGTCCCCGTCCAAGGAGCCAGAGCTTTGACAACGCTGTGGTTCACTTTGACGGGAAGACGGCCCCATTTCCATGCATAAGGAGGGACACGGGCGTGTAACCAACGCTGGAGGGGACGCATGTGTAACAGTCCCAGCCTGAGCACTGACGATGCCGAGGCCATAAGGCCGAGCATCCTCTGAAAATGTTTCAGGGGAACACGAGTCCTGGCTTTGAATGAAGCCGCCATGTTCTGGACGGATAGCGCGCGCTGTGTCGTTAGCTGCACGTTCATGAGTCTCGAGTCTAGAATTATCCCCAGAAAAGATATCTTTTGAGTGGGGGACAGTGAGCTCTTGGCGATATTGATCCTGAGACCTAAACAGTCTAAATGGTTGAGGAGCCAGGATCTGTGTGTTAGTAGTTGTGCTCGAGACTGGGCTATCACTAGCCAGTCGTCGAGGTAGTTGAGCACCCGCATCCCTTTCAGCCTGAGCGGGGCTAATACCGCGTCCATGCATTTCGTAAACGTGCGGGGCGCCAGGGATAACCCGAATGGCAGGACCGTGTACTGATAAGCCTGCCCCTCGAAGGCGAATCTCAAGAATGGCCTGTGGTGGGGGGCTACCTGAACGTGAAAGTATGCATCTTTCAGATCTATCGTGAAAAACCAGTCCCCGGGGCGAATGTGCGCGAGGATCTGTTTCACCGTCAGCATTTTGAAAGAGCGAGACATTTGAGCTTTGTTCAAATGCCTTAGATCTAGGATTGGCCTGAGCCCTCCGTCCTTCTTCGTAACGAGAAAGTATTGGCTGTAGAAGCCCGACTCGCTTCGGGATGGGGGAACGGGCTCCACCGCTCCCTTCTCTAACAGTTTCGAAATCTTGGTGCGAAGCACGTGACTGACGCTGCTTTTCACAGAGGTCTCGACCACGGCGCGAAAGCGCGGGGGCCTGCGAGCGAACTGTAGCGAGTAGCCCCTTTTTAAAATGTTCACAACCCAATTTGATACACCGGGCATGGCTTGCCAGGCTTGAGCCCGACGCGATAGTGGCTGGAGCCGGCGCGGATAAGGGTCGCCTACTAGAGGGAACTCGGTAGCGCTGCCATTTTGTGCTTGTGACATAGAGGGGGTAATGCTTATGCATGGCGGCGTGCACTGTGGAGTGGGCGCCGGGACATTTATAGCATGGGTGGGAGGGGTATATGAGTGTAGGAGTGCAGACTGATATGTGGGCACATTTACTACAGAGAAAAAGCTCTTTTTGAGATTTATTTGGATCACGGCGTTTGTGTTGTAAGACTGAAAAAACTAGTAGATGCCGAATTGTCTGAATGAGGAACAAGGACTCTCTGAGAAAATAACGGAGATTAACATCTGAACTGTCCTTCACGCACCACTGGAGACGCAAGTCTCACCTCACTATCAGCTAATCTACATCTTTCCCTGTTGACCCCCTCTCCCCCAATTCCTTCCCTCTCTCATGCTGAGATCACTGAAAATACACCCAAAATCTCTCTCTTACAATGTCAATCCACACGATACAGTATTATATGTGTTTGATATCATTTGAAATGTCTCAGTGCGACTGGTACAAAGATCTCATCCCTACAGAAGTTAACCAAAAGATAATGAATGTTTTAAGGGTTTAGAGATATCTTGTCTTAGTTAGGTGGGTGTGGCTTTCAACCATTTGGCCTTTACATCAACACAAGTCTTGATCAATGCAAATTCCCATTGTGAACTAGTGTTTACACTTCAAAGAGTTTGTGCATTTGTTTCTGGGTATTTAAGGGAATGTTACAAAGAGCTCAGGGCTTGACACTTTAAACCGGTCAGCCCGTAATGCTGGATGTCTCAAGATAGCCAGCATTACGTAATTTTCAGAAGTCAGGTATACATTTCCTTCTTTACTTCAGAGTATTTGATGTTATATGGATTAACTTTGAATTGACTATGTAATTGACTTTATACATTTACCTGACTGTTAAATAAATTGTTACACTTTGATTGATTCTGACTTGCTCTGGAATTATTCAGGTTGGGTAGCTATAATTTCAACAAAGGGTTAAACGGAATAATTAAATGTGTACTTAAACTATTAAAAATGAATGACCAAATAACCAATTGGCATTCTAACCTAAATTCTAAATTATCATTAAATGGAGTCAGATAACGAGGAATTGGAATAAAATCCCCTTTTCCCCGCTGAAAAGACGAACGCGCAGCGAACTTCACCCGCCGATCGTTAGCCTCCATTGGGACGATTTGGGCGGCCTTACAGTGTGCAGGCGAGTGCGTTTGACAACGGGCTCGTTGGCTGCGAAACTGAGGTCGGCAGTCACCTGAGTGCAGGGAACTGGGAGACCGGGAGGGAGAGATGGGGGTCCGGCCGAAGCGAGACCTGACCATCTCCTCTTTCTCCTCGCGGCTAGGACGGTTTCGGAGGCTCGGGGTTCATTACAAGCTTGGGTCGAGGTCCCCGGCGTTCAGGCTGCCTGCTGCGGTTCGTGGAGCGGGAGCGTTGGCGCTTTCCAGAAGAGGAGCGAGACCGAGAAGGTGGTGCAGCCGGCTTAGCGGGTTGAGAGGGTGGCGGTCTACCTTGAGGGCGTCCCCGGCCTGAAGAAGAGCTGGAGCGCTTGGGTAGGAAGTGCCTCATAGCCTGAGAAGCCTTTTGCGCTTCGGTGAAACGCTCCGCGAAGCCCACGACTGACGGACCGAAGAGACCGGTAGTAGAGATAGGGGCGTTCAAGAAGGAGGCTTTATCCGCGTCCTTCATCTCGGTCAAATTCAGCCAAAGGTGCCTCTCTAAGACCGTCAGGTTATCCATATTCTTTCCAATGGCTTGCGCGGTGGCTTTAGTAGCACAAAGGGCCAAGTCCGTCGCGCTGCGAAGGTCCTTCAAAACTTCGGAGTCGGGGACAGGCCCGTCCAAAGAGCGGAGAAGTCTGGCCTGGAACACCTGAAGGACAGCCATGGTGTGAAGGGCCGCGGAAGCCTGGCCAGCGGAGGCATACGCTCGGCCAGCGAGAGCAGAGGTGGTGCGGCAGGGCTTGGAAGGGTGCTGCGCCCTGGCCTGCCATCCTCTGGAGGAGGGCGGGCAGAGGTGCGCGGCGACAGCCTCTTCGAGGGGGGGAAGAGACTCGTAGCCTTTTTCCTTGGCGCCGTCGACGGTAGAGAGCGCTGAGGAAAAGGCGGATCTTGTGCGAGCAGAGTAGGGAGACTTCCAAGACTTAGTAAGCTCGTCGTGTACCTCAGGGAAGAAAGGCGCGGGCTTCTGAGGAGAAGAGAGGCGGCGGCTTTCTAGGTACCACTCGTCCAGTCTGCTGCGCGTTGGCTCTTCGGGCTGGGACCACTCGAGTCCGAGGTCTTCCACGGCCTTAGAGAGCACGCGGATAAGTTCCGCGTCAGCATTGGTTATGGAGCTTGTGGCGGTCTGCGTCGAAGCGGGGGGCTCCGAGACAGAAACTGACCACTCGACCAAGCGGCAGTGGAGAGGCTGTCCTCGTCTTCCTCTGGCGACGGGCCACCGAAGGAAACCGAACAGGCCGCTGCATGGGAGGGGCGCTGTTCCTCCTGAGTGAAGGTGACCGGCGAAGGCGAGGCACGCGGGGAATCATCCGGCGTGCAGTCGCCCGACCGCTCTGGCAGCCTCTGGTCGCGCCGTTCCTTACGGCGCGGCCCAGCGGCAGGAGGAGGGACCTGGACGAAGGTGGCGAGGCGAGCCCGAAGGGTCGACAGCGCCATCATATCACACTCGGGGCAGCCGCCCCTGGAAAGCGCGAGCTGCGCGTGGTCCCGTCCGAGGCATGTCACACAGATGATGTGACGGTCGTCGACGAGGAGAGGGGCTCTGCACGAGCCGCAGGAAATGCGAGGCATTTGCAACAACGCCTCGCGCTCTTTTAGAAAGAAGAGAGAATAAAAGGATACTGGCGCCGGATGGCGTAGCTGGAACGGCAGAGAAGGTGGAGACCGGGGGAATCCGTCATCCTCAGCTGCAGGTTCCGCTGGTGCTTGTTTCGACGGCGGTGCTTCTTCCGGAGGTCAGTGAAGGTGTCGCTGAAAGAGATAAAATCTGACACCTATGGCGAATAAGGGTCTTATATAGCCTCCTGTATGCAAATATAAGCACCTTTTACGGCGGGCTTTCTGGAACGCCCCCCATTGGTTCGTTCCTCTCAGCCTCCTCACCATAGGTTCCTGCAGTTGCCGCGGCCCGGCCAATCAGAGCGCTCCTCGCGCTGGGTTATGGCCATACAGCGGCACTACGCTTTACATGGATACCTTTATTAATAAAGTTTTGCTTCATATTCTCGAGAAAAGGAGTTTTCCCATACGTAATACGAGGAACCTCTCTCGAAAGGGAACTAAACTTAGGCCTATCCTGTCCTCCTCTGTTGCTCGACTGCTTCTTCTAACAAGTACTTGCAAACACAGCAAGTGATTTTACCTGGCTTTGGCCACTTCTCTTCCTGCGTATAGCCCTATTCGGACTGGATTAGTTTAACAAGGGGACATGGGAGTAAAGTCATTTTACCTCAGGACGTCTGTAATATTAATGGCCAATTCGCACGGGATAAGACATCTCAGTAAAACTAGCAGAAGTGGGAGGAGTAACTCGCTTTACGCACCTCCTTGACGTCATGTGCGTATGACGTTACCGTTATCACGTGAGCAAACACAACCTAAACGCCTGTCTTAACTCCGTCTCCAATATATATGTGTTTTAATAAACAGTTAGGTCCAGTCTAACGATTATGATTGGATTATGTTGGTAATAGACACTTTCCTAGAGCTAAAATGTGTTGTGCCTCTAATAAGTGCTTTTGATCTTCTTTTTGCTTTAAATGATATGCGGAAAATACTGGACATTTTCCACAGATTTGTCCCACCACCTACAACGCAACCGAGTGGGTGTCCTGACGAGTTGTGAGAAAAATAGTATAACCCAATAGGTAACACTTTACTTGAAGGGGTGTGCATAAGACTGACATGACACCTTCATAATCATGACATGACACGTGATATGAATATGAAGGAGTTTTTATGCATCTTTATGACAACTATCATTAAGTGTCATTCGCTTAATTATGTAATTTTTAATGCAATGATGACATTTCGGAGTTGTCTTTGTTATGACAACTTGACATAAACCAATACATCATAACCTGTCAGTGTCTTTGTCATGACAACTTGACATTACCAAGACAACATAACCTGTCATAAACATGACATAACAGATTATCAAATTTAAGAAATTTACTTAGCTTATAGGGTTAACCTTAAACTGTCATGTGGTTGGTTTTGATGTTGACTGAGGCCATTATAATGTCATACATTTTTTTCAGTGGCACAAGTTTAATTTGTCATTAAAATGCAATTAGGTGTTAATACGCTGTCAAATTATTTTTTAATAACAGCATCATTAATATATTTCAGTTCACAATGTTTTATTTTAATTTTTAAGTTTCCTCCACCAGCTTCAACAGAAGGTTAGATAATAGACAATTTCAAATGTCTTAAAAATATAAAAAGGAGTTTGAGAAATAAAATCAATAATTTAATTTTTAAGACCTGCCCTCTCACAGAACTGACTCTTAAAAACACAAGGCATGAATTTATACACAGGTGACCAGCACCAATTAACGCAAAAAGGGGAAAACACGTACACAAATAATGGCCATTACACAAAATAAACATATATATATCAACATCATATACACACATAAACAAACACAGAAAAATAACACTTTGTCAAATGACTTCACTTTATAAATTATCTTCCGATGTATAAAAATAAGAGGAATAGTCTTTAGAGCCCCACCCAGGGCTGAACAAGGAATGGTTGCGACTAGATCCTAGGCCGGAACATTATATATAGGGCCAACGTTTCCGCCCGAACCCCTTTAGACGGTGCACCAGCACACGAGACTCCACCATAACAAACGGACAAACAAAGAAATGGTAAGAATAAACTCAAACTATTCGTTAAAGAGTGAGCGAAAGTTTAAATAAAGTATATTAAACCCAAAATAACGTTGTTGTGAATTGTTTTTACTTACTGCAAACTAAATTGACATTAAACACCTCAACAAACTAACCTGACTGAGGCTCTGCCAACAACTGTTACAGCGTACACATAACCAGTGGTGCCACCATAGACATCATCATATAGGTGTATATGTCTATGCCACGCTATCATTTTGAGTTATATTAATAGTTTTTAATGACTCTGTACGATTTCCTCTATGATGCCAAATTTCAGGTCAAGCTAAATATTCATGACACTGTTATAAAATAATTTGACTGAGTATTGACACTTAATGACATGTTAATGACAAATTCAACTTGTACCACTGTAGTTTAGGTCAAGAAATATATTCATGACAATGTTATAAAATATTTTGACACAGTATTGACACTTAATGACATGTAAATGACATATTAAATTTATAAAAAAATCATGACATTATAATAGCCTAATGACAGCCAACGTCAAAACCAACCACATGACAGTTTAATAATAATAATAATAGATTTTATTTATAACGCACTTTTCATTCCAAAGAATCTCAAAGTGCAACAAAGGGAAAAAATAACAATACATGAATAACAAGTAAAAATTACATCTCAACATCATGCCGGACGCTGATGACGCTAGCCTGGTGCAAACTTCAGCCACCATGCAGTTCAAGCCCGAGGGAGACCACCAGTGAGCAGCCGACACCCAGAAGAGAGAGCAGCCGCAGCGAGCAACATCAAATGTCCTTCAAACCAAAACCAACCACAAATTCAAACAAAAACAGAAGAGAAGCGGTGAAAAAACGGCAAACAACGTCCTCTCAGTGGCTGCCAGCAATCAGCAACAGTCCCAATTGTAGCTCTGACTGTTAGACTAGTCACAAACATAAGAAAATATAATAAAATCTAAATTTAATAGTAAAGTTAACATGATTTGTGGGTGGAGAAGCGGCGAACAGACAACGCCAGCATCCTCTCCCCCACGTTGCCTAGCAACTAATGTAATGTAAACCCAAAAAGCAAAGTAGTTTTTTAAATTTGATAATTAATCTGCTATGTCATTTCATGTCTGTTTATGACAGGTTATGTTGTCTTGGTAATGTCAAGTTGTCATGACAAAGACACTGACAGGTTATGATGTATTGGTTTATGTCAAGTTGTCATAACAAAGACAACTCCGAAATGTCGTCATTGCATTAAAAATGACATAATTAAGCAAATGACACTTAATGACAGTTGTCATAAACATGCATAAAAACTCCTTCATATTCATGACACGTGTCATGTCATGATTATGAAGGTGTCATGTCAGTCTTATGCACACCCCTTCAAGTAAAGTGTTACCAAACAATATATTTGTAAAATGTTGATTGGGTCATATATGACAATCACCTGTTAGCTAGCTTGTGAACAAATTGTTTACTGCACGCAAAGTAAACCAAGCTTCTCTGAACATGGTGTCGTTTTCAAAAAACACATTTATTAATATGCAAAAAACAACAACACTGTAATTTATTATTTAAAAAAAAGTATTACCATACATTCAAACAAAACAATACACTTTAAATCTATAACATATAACCTTAAACATAAAACTTAAAGGGGGGGTGAAATGCTGTTTCATGCATACTGATCTTTTTACACTGTTAAAGACTTGGAATCCCATACTAAACATAGACAAAGTTTCAAAAGTTAAGGTGGATGTTTGATGGGAGTATTTCTTTGTCAAAAATACTACTTCCGGTTAGTCATAAGTTTCGGCAAGTTTTTTGCGATCATGCGTCCCCTTTGACGTTAATGGGGGCGGAATTTCCTTGTATGGGCCTGTCACGTTATAACTAAAGAAAACTGAGGTGAAGACTCATGTGCGCAAGAATTATTATTTATTATGAAAAAATAAAACAAACACAAAACAAAACCCACAAGGGGGAAAACCATAAACTAGAAAATACATAAACTGAAGACATACCAACACAGGGAACCGGGAGACGAAGACAAGACATACAACGATCCGACCAAGACTGACAAACACAAGGAGCTTATAAAGGGAAGAAATCAAAAGGAAATCAGGGAACACAGGTGGGGCCAATAACACTAATCAGAAAACAAGGGGGAGGGATCTGACAATTACACGAGCACATGCTCAACATAACAAAACCCACATGTGCATACAAATAGGACAGGCATGTGACATTACCCCCTCCTTAAGGAGCGGCTACCAGACGCTCCACTAGGGACAGGGATGGGAGAAGCAGACCAGGGCGGGACGGGAGGGGCTGACCAGGGTGGGACGGGAGGGACTGACCAGGGCGGGACGGGAGGGACTGACCAGGGCGGGACTGACCAGGGCGGGACGGGAGGGACTGACCAGGGTGGGACGGGAGGGACAGACCAGGGGGGCACGGGAGGGACAGACCAGGGGGGCACGGGAGGGACAGACCAGGGGGGCACGGGAGGGACAGACCAGGGCGGGACGGGAGGGACAGACCAGGGCGGGACGGGAGGGACAGACCAGGGCGGGACGGGAGGGACTGACCAGGGCGGGACGGGAGGGACTGACCAGGGGGGCACGGGAGGGACAGGGGAAACAGACAAGGAAGGAACAGACAAGGGAGGGGTAAACAAGGGAGGGACAAGGAAAATAAAAAGTTCAGGAGGCCATGGTGGCCCACAAAGTTCAAATGGCCAGGGAGGCCCGCCGAGTTCGGGAGGCCCACCGAGTTTAGGTGGCCGGAGCGGCCCGCAGAGTTCAGGCAGCCAGGGCGGCGCGGGTAGAGCAGGGTGCCAGGGAGGCACGGTGAGAGCAGGACTCCTGGGTGGCGCGGTTAGTGCAGGGCGCCAGGGAGACGCGGTGAGAGCAGGAAGCTTCAGTGGCGTAGGCAGAGCAGAGCGCCTCAGTGGCGCAGGCAGAGCAGGGCGCTTCAGTGGCGCAGGCAGAGCAGGGCGCCTCAGGGGCGCAGGGAGAGCAGGAAGCTTTAGGGGCGCAGGGAGAGCAGGACGCCTCAGGGGCGCAGGGAGAGCAGGACGCCTCAGGGGCGCAGGGAGAGCAGGGCGCCGTCTTAGTGGCGCAGGCAGAGCAGGGCGCCTCAGTGGCGCAGGCAGAGCAGGGCGCCTCAGTGGCGCAGGCAGAGCAGGGCGCCTCAGTGGCGCAGGCAGAGCAGGACGCCTCATTGGCGCAGGCAGAGCAGGACGCCTCATTGGCGCAGGCAGAGCAGGGCGCCTCATTGGCGCAGGCAGAGCAGGGCGCCTCAGTGGCGCAGGCAAAGCAGGGCGCCTCATTGGCGCAGGCAGAGCAGGGCGCCTCATTGGCGCAGGCAGAGCAGGGCGCCGGGGAAACTTCTCCGGTCCAGCAGTGTCCACCGGCACTGGGACCACCGGAACACCATCCACCGGCATCGGGACCACCGGAACACGATCCACTGGCACTGGGACCACCGGGATACGATCCGCCGGCATAGGGACCACCGGAACACGATCCACCGGCATCGGGACCACCGGAACACGATCCACTGGCACTGGGACCACCGGGATACGATCCGCCAGCATTGGGACCACCGGAATACGATGCACCAGCATCGGGACCACCGGAACACGATCCACTGGCACTGGGACCACCGGAATATGATCCGCCAGCATAGGGACCACCGGAACGCAATCCGCCGGCATAGGGACCACCGGAACACGATCCACCGACATCAGGACCACCGGAACACGATCCACCGGCATCGGGACCACCGGCACACGATCCACCGGCACAGACACTCCGGAACAGGGACGAAGAGAGCCTTCCTTCTCCTCCTCCTCCGTTTAGAGACTACCGGGACCTGGTCCAGCTGAACTAATTCCACCGGAACAGAGTCCACCGGAACAGTCCTCCTCTCCCTGGCCTCTCGTTCCTGCAGGCGAGCGAGGCCCTCGACCATTAACTCAAAGGAGACGTTCTCGTACGCGCTCCTAAGCACCCAGTCCATGGGCTCGTCAAGCGCATAAAAGAACAAATCCTTTAAAGGTCCTTCATTCAATTTCAGTCCCTCAGCCGCTCTCAGGAACTCCCCCGCAAACTTCCTTAAATCCGCCCCTTGTTGGCGGAGGGACGCTAGAGATTGGAATCTTAGAATGCGCTCGTAATACGGACACGAGACTGGTGGGTGACGTGCATTCTTGCGCTGAGTCTTTGACATGGTCGGATCGTTCTGTCACGTTATAACTAAAGAAAACTGAGGTGAAGACTCATGTGCGCAAGAATTATTATTTATTATGACAAAATAAAACAAACACAAAACAAAACCCACAAGGGGGAAAACCATAAACTAGAAAATACATAAACTGAAGACATACCAACACAGGGAACCGGGAGACGAAGACAAGACATACAACGATCCGACCAAGACTGACAAACACAAGGAGCTTATAAAGGGAAGAAATCAAAAGGAAATCAGGGAACACAGGTGGGGCCAATAACACTAATCAGAAAACAAGGGGGAGGGATCTGACAATTACACGAGCACATGCTCAACATAACAAAACCCACATGTGCATACAAACAGGACAGGCATGTGACAGGGCCTTACGGACAATTCTACCGGAAGCGCGTGAGAGAGAGCGAGGGAGAGAGTGAAAGCAACAGCCTACGCCCATCAAAGCGCTGGCTTGTAGGATGCTGGACAGGTGATATGCACATAACAATGTCACCAAAAAAGTGCGTTTTTGGTTGCCAGACCAAGACAGTCCTGCACAGATTCCCCAAAACCCCGCGGTAAGGCAACAGTGGATGTAATTTGCTTTTCCGGATCAGCAACTGAGTTGCGCGAATGTTTATATCTGTTCGCTGCATTTCGGTGCCGACTGTTTCATAAACAAGGCCCAGCTCGACGCCGGATTTTCCCAATCGCCTAATGCTGAAGGATGGAGCAGTCCCAACGTTAGAAGGGTGAGTGAGACTGCTTCAAATGTCTGTGTTTTTTTTAGTCCGCTTACTGTCTACACAAACCACGCGTAAACACACAAACACACGTGCACAACTGCACTTCCCACATGTACACCTTCAAAGACAAAAATACGACGATATAATTCAAGTATAAATATGTAAATAACACAAGCCGCTAAGCATATTATATAGTTAGTGTATAACTTGTACCACATACAGACGTCCTGCTCTAGTCGTTTTTGCTGCTGCTCCTGTTCAACTGCAGCCTCTGGGTCTGATTCCGGATCATAGATGTATGGCTGTATCTGATTAAAAGCCATATTTTTATTTTGAATAAAGTTTTTTTCACGCTGTTAGGGATGAGACAGCTTTACGACGCACTCGACTCAACACACAGCGCGCTGCTGCACACGTCATTATTTAGCTCCGCTCACACGACACGCCCCCACCCGCTCGGCTTTTTTCGGAAAGACTCGAAACAGCGCACCTTTCTTATATAATTATTAAAAAAATAAAGACTTTTCGGAGATATGCAGGATGCAATGCTACTCTATAGGTACTCAAGATTGACATGACACTGACTGAAACTGAGTGTTTCACCCCCCTTTAAATAAGAAACAATTACACCCTCCCTGGGGCCAAGCGTAGGAAGTCTTTGATGAATTTTTCTGCGGTCCCACTTTATATTAAGTGGCCCTAATACCTGTGCACTTACATGGTAACTACATGTGTACATAGTATGTAACTACAGTGTAAGTACACACTGGTACATAGTATCTACAGGTGTAATATTTGTGTACTTACACATATGTAACAACTCACGGAATGGTATGCGTAAGTACAAATGTGTAACAGTACACTGGTAACAACACTTTTTTTACTTCAGTAAGTACACATGTAACAGGAATTATGTAACTACATGTTGTAACAACAATATGTATTTAATCAAGTTGTTCCAATTCCAAATGAAATTCAATACTGCAGTTACCAGTTTGGAATACACTGAACCTATATGTAAACCAGGATGATTCCTATATTTATACCATGTATTTATGACTGGCAGGACTAATGTTGAATTACAGTGTACCTACATGGTAACTCCTCAGCAACGGTAAACAATATAAAGTCTACAAAGGTCAGTCTTACCTTATTATTTAAAACACTGTATTTACAGTGTACTTACATGGTAACTCCTGAGGAACTGTCCACTTAATATAAAGTGTAAAACGTTCATAATTACTGTGTAATATGCAAAACCCAAACCTGTTAAACACTGTATTTACAGTGTACTTACATGGTAACTCCTGAGGAACTGTCCACTTAATATAAAGTGTAAAACAGTCATAATAACTGTGTAATATGCAAAACCCAAACCTCTGTGAAACACTGTATTTACAGTGTACTTACATGGTAACTCCTTAGAATCTGTCCACTTAATATAAAGTGTAAAACGTTCATAATTACTGTGTAATATGCAAAACCCAAACCTCTGTGAAACACTGTATTAACAGTGTACTTACATGGTAACTCCTGAGGAACTGTCCACTTAATATAAAGTGTAAAACGTTCATAATTACTGTGTAATATGCAAAACCCAAACCTCTGTGAAACACTGTATTTACAGTGTACTTACATGGTAACTCCTGAGGAACTGTCCACTTAATATAAAGTGTAAAACGTTCATAATTACTGTGTAATATGCAAAACCCAAACCTCTGTGAAACACTGTATTAACAGTGTACTTACATGGTAACTCCTGAGGAACTGTCCACTTAATATAAAGTGTAAAACGTTCATAATTACTGTGTAATATGCAAAACCCAAACCTCTGTGAAACACTGTATTAACAGTGTACTTACATGGTAACACCTTAGGATCTGTCCACTTAATATAAAGTGTAAAACGTTCATAATTACTGTGTAATATGCAAAACCCAAACCTCTGTGAAACACTGTATTTACAGTGTACTTACATGGTAACTCTTGAGGAACTGTCCACTTAATATAAAGTGTAAAACGTTCATAATTACTGTGTAATATGCAAAACCCAAACCTCTGTGAAACACTGTATTAACAGTGTACTTACATGGTAACTCCTCAGCAACGGTAAACAATATAAAGTCTACAAAGGTCATTCTTACCTTATTATTTAAAACACTGTATTTACAGTGTACTTACATGGTAACTCCTGAGGAACTGTCCACTTAATATAAAGTGTAAAACGTTCATAATAACTGTGTAATATGCAAAACCCAAACCTCTGTGAAACACTGTATTAACAGTGTACTTACATGGTAACTCCTTAGAATCTGTCCACTTAATATAAAGTGTAAAACGTTCATAATAACTGTGTAATATGCAAAACCCAAACCTCTGTGAAACACTGTATTAACAGTGTACTTACATGGTAACTCCTGAGGAACTGTCCACTTAATATAAAGTGTAAAACGTTCATAATTACTGTGTAATATGCAAAACCCAAACCTCTGTGAAACACTGTATTAACAGTGTACTTACATGGTAACTCCAGAGGAACTGTCCACTTAATATAAAGTGTAAAACGTTCATAATAACTGTGTAATATGCAAAACCCAAACCTCTGTGAAACACTGTATTTACAGTGTACTTACATGGTAACTCCAGAGGAACTGTCCACTTAATATAAAGTGTAAAACGTTCATAATTACTGTGTAATATGCAAAACCCAAACCTCTGTGAAACACTGTATTAACAGTGTACTTACATGGTAACTCCTGAGGAGTTACCATGTACCCTCCTACCATCATTGTTGTTACATGATAATTTCATAGGAACTTCCCACTTACTTAAAAGTAATTTAACAATTTCATGGGTAAAATGTCTAAGTATTAAACATTGATTACTTCTCGGTAAATCAAGTATAGAGGACTGCAAAAAAGAGGGGGGAACATTTAATAAAGATAAACAATGTTTATTAACAAGCATTAAACTCAGGGTTTAACAGATTCTGAAGCAGTGTATAATTCTTGATATTAATTATTGTTCTGAAATGGTTACTGAGGTTAATTTGACAATTTTGATCATGGTTTAAGGAATATCGCAGTATGGCACAGTGCACTGGCATGAATTACAAAATGTACCTCAACAATAATATCTAAACGAGATTAAATAAGTGGATTGGCGGTTTTGTTTTTCTATCTCAATTTATATTTTATTGGCAGCAGTTTATGCTCTTTTTTGGATTTTTCTATGTCAGACCTTAGGTCTGCTGTCAGTGACTCCAGGCACCTCTTTGCAAAGTCGCAGAGTTTCTCCTCCTTTACTCTGAATTTTGCGATGCTTCGGAAAAACTCTGGATTAACAAGCTGTATTTCAGCCACAACAGCTGTTAATGCCAGTGTATTTCGGTCAACCCCGACTTTGGTGCATGCCTTACTGATACTCCCTTCTTTCTTGAAGGCGTGAAGAACTTTATTGTACCGCTTCAGTACATCTTCTGGGGTTGTTGCTGTAGAAAGAATAACAAAATTAAAACCAGAAAAAACAAGACTTGCATCAAACTGATCAATTTCCAATTAAAACACACACCACACAAACATATAAAAAAATCTTGGTGTTCTTGAACTGCTAGCATTTTTTACAATTAGTTTCCTATCATACAAATCATGTTCGCATTTCTCAGACATTTTCTAAATATGTTACTGTTCTAACAATATTGGAAATACATCCATACTAGCGGTCAACTGATTTTTTCAGGGACGATATCAGTACCAATTGTAGTCAGAGAGATTGATAACTAATAAGTGCAATGTGTTATATGGAGTAAATACACATGAAAGATAGAAAGATGAGATCCGAAAACAGAACATGCGCTTACCACGTGAGCTGTGCTTCGTATTTGACCTGGTAGCTCTCTTGGTCTTCTTTTTATGACCTCTTTTCCTCTTCCGAGTAATGTTGCAATCAGATGACTCTGAAGAGGAGCAAGAACTCAGGGACTCCTCATCAGTGCCACTGGTGCTGCATTCAGTGCTGGAGTCCAAGAGTTTCTTCACTTTCGTCTTTACCCCTCTGTCTAAGAACACAAGAACACATTTAGTGAGACAAAAAGTCAAACAAGCTTAGAAAAGTATTCAGCATTTCATGATTGATGTGGAAGTTAAAAAAAATCCCATTCAGTGATTACTAAATTATTTAATAAAACAGTCAATAGAGCAAAACAGATATCTTTCTTACTTGAGAGTTTTAGGACAGTTTGACGGAGAAAATCTCGTTCCTCTTCAAGTGCCTTTATTGCCTGGGCCATGACCATCAGCTTGTCTTTGTCCTCCAAGGAGGAAGACTCCTCATGTCCTCCTTTATAAACAAAGTAATATCAACAACAGATTTTTTATGAAAAAGTAATAGAAAATCAGCGGTATCAGTTTTCATATATGAAGGCCAGTATCACGGATATTAGTAATTTATACTAATGTTTTGATGAAAACTAAAAAAGTCCAAATTTAAAAAAATTGTCAGGCTTCAAATACTAGAATTTAAAATAATTCTCACTTAAAAACATAATAAATGTCATATTTACCTGTACCTTTCCTATCATATACAAGAATTGAATAAGGTTTTAAAAACACTGCACTGCATAAATTAAAAATAGATGAATCTTAGTACGCTACAAGCTTTCTTTAGTCAAGAGCAATGAGTAATTTTCTCTGTTCCCTTTGTTCTTCGGTTAACTTTACTGACAGAGATAAATCGGCTGCTGCCACTAAGACCTGCAACTGCTGACAGGATCTCACGCATTTCATTCTCTCACTACTGTACTCTTTACTCGTTAGATATTATTTATTTAATTTAAAGGGTTAGTTCACCCAAAAAATGAAATTTTTGTCTTTAAGGACTCTTCCTAATGTTGTTCCACACCCGTAAGACCTCCGTTCATCTTCGGAACACAGTTTAAGATATTTTATATTTAGTCTGAGAGCGTATGCAAGTGTATGCACACTATACTGTCTATGTCATATGGACTACTATGATGATGTTTTTATTCCCTTTCTGGACATGGACAGTAAAGTGTGCATACACTTGCATACACTCTCGGACTAAATATAAAATATCTTAAACTATGTTCTGAAGATGAACGGAGGTCTTACAGGTGTGGAACGACATTAGGGAGACGAGTTAATTACATAATTAAACATTTTGGGTGAACTAACCCTTTAAGACTGTTCCTCGACAAAACAAATATTTTGGTATAAATGTGTGTGTTATTGTTCGTTCAAGCGCAATACTGGCGTGCAAGTCTTTTTGAGTGTTGTGTGTGTCAGGATGTTCTTTTTTGTCTTGTCATGCATGAATGGTTAAAACAATTTGCGTGGATAAGAGCACAATCGTATAACTAAAGGATGTACTACAGAAATAACAGATGCTGCGTTAATTGCGTTAAAGCTGGACAAAAATTAAATGGCATGCATTTGAGTTAACTTTGAGAGAACTACATGTCATACATTGTTGACAGAAAAAGTGGACAAGACCTCAGCTAGCAGCCAGCTGCGGTTTCATAAATTTAAAATGCATACAACCTGGGCTGCGTTTCCCAAAAGCATCGTAAGCCTAAGTTGATCGTATAACAATTGCCACCAATGGTCTCTATGATATGAAATTAGGCTTACAATGCTTTTGGGAAACACAACCCTGTTTAGTTCCCAATAGACCCTTTTACAGCCCACGTGATCAAAGAGTTGCGTGCGAATTTTGGCAACGGAAGTGGTGTTGTTCCCTAGTGGTTCTAATGTGTGAGCAACTCCGAAAGTTTATCAAAACGGTTTCCCAGCATCAAAATGTCTGGCTGTTGCGTTTTCGGTTGCACTAATCGCTATTCCACCAACGGGCTTAAGTTTTATAGGATTCCGACAGGATCACGGCCGTTTCAGAAGAACCGGCGGTACCTGTGGCTGCAGGCGAATAATGCATTGATTGGAACGAGGACATAAAAATGCTCGCATAAAAAAAAAATCATTTGTAAAACATTTACTGCACTTGAAACTTAATTATTTATAATAAACCTCCCAACATTGGCTGCCACTGGTGTGTATGTACCCCCCATCCCCAGATTATCATATCAATAATCACAATTTCATTTGTAATGATTTTATTAATAGTTTAATTGCAAAATAACCATCTGAGAAATGTATGCAAGCAACATGGTTGCTATTAAAGTACTATAGCATTACAAAATTAAACTTTAAACAGAAGTGTGTCGACATACAAACTATACAAATCAATAACAACATAAAATGTAAGGAAAAGGATAAATATATGTATGTCTGTGTGAAGAATAAGAATAAATGTAGAAAATTGTATTGGACATTCTGTACATGCCCACAGACAACGTATTCATAAGCATCCAGTGATTTATATGCTTGTCTCGGGTGTACACGCTCGGTTTCTCAACTAAATATACGTATATATCCGACCACTGTATATCTGCTAACATCTTCTATCCACTCCACTATAGTACACGGATCTGGTAGCCGAATAACATTTGATAAAATCAACTTTTTAAAATAACTTTATCGGTTTGTGTTGCTTAATCCGCTCACGTAGCTTGACATGCTGCTGATTCTCGCCACAGCTTGTTGCCAAAATGCGCGCGCATACGTTGCTACGTCATCATTGTATACAAACAGTAAAAGGGTCTATTAAGTAAATACAAACTCACCTGCTTCTGGAGATGCCACTTCAACAATAGATAAGTCATTATCATCGTCTTTTCCATGGTATTCTTCATCTATTTGCTTGGCCGGATCATCTTGTACAAACATAAAAGGATAATGTTATCGTCTGACAAATGTAGCCAAACTGATGCAATGTTGCATCAGGGACATTCATCAATACTTAAAGGGTTAGTTCACCCAAAAATGAAATTAATTTCATTAATGAATCACCCAAGCGTCGTTCCACACACGTAAGACCTCCGTTCATCATCGAAACACAGTTTAAGAATATTTTAGTCCCAGAACATATGCAGTCAATGCCCACTATACTGTCCATGTCTAGAAAGGGAATAAAAACATAATCAAAGTAGTCCATATGTGACATCAGTGGGTTAATTAGATTCTCTTGAAGCATCAAAAATACATTTGGGTCCAAAAATATCAAAAATATGACCGTGTTCCTCCAAAAAGATTCAAACGGTTAATGAATCAGTGAATCGATCAATGATTTGGATCGCGTCAAACTGCCAAATTGCTGAAATCATGTGACATTGGCGACCCGAAACATTGATCGATTCACTGATTCATTAACCGTTTGAATCTTTTTGGAGTAAAACACGGTAGAGAAGACAATGCTTAAAAAAGTCGTAGTTTTTGTTATTTTTGGACCCAAATGTATTTTGGATGCTTCAAGAGACTCTAATTAACCCACTGATGTCTCATATGGACTACTGTGATGATGTTTTTATTCCCTTTCTGGACATGGACAGTATAGTGTGCATACACTTGCATACGCTCTCGGACTAAATATAAAATATCTTAAACTGTGTGTGAAGATGAACGGAGGTCTTACGGGTGTGGAACGACATTAGGGAGACGAGTTAATGACAGACATTTCATTTTTAGGTGAACTAACCCTTTAACGTGAAAAGGCTTAGCCTAAAATGGCTCAGTGTTCCAAAACTATAGTCAATGATAATCAATTTTTAATCTATGTATATCTGTGTGGGTGTGTGTGATGTAAGGTTTGCACCATATTTGCCCTAAACTAACAGTGTTGGCGATTACGAAAATATATATTTTTAAAGTTTCTGTAATAGTTAATCTACACCAGGACACAGTAGTGTTTCTAAAGCTTAAATATAATAATTTTACAAACAAATTTGGGATTTAGTGGATTCAAAGACCACACAAAATGTTTTATGAAAAGCAAGTCTTTGGGAACAACTTGAAACTATTTGGAAGTCAATAACAACAGAGGCTGTGGAAAAGTACATACAAATTCCAGGAAGAATGCAAACTGTTATCAAGACCAGGATAGGCCATACAAATCATTACATTTTTTTGGTTATTTTGTGTGATTAAAAAATATTTGTTTCACTTAGTTATTTGCATAAGAAATTACAAGAATATTTTTAGTTTTTAAACCATTTTTTGACAGAATCCGAAAATACATTCTCTTTATTTTGACAGGTGACGGAGGTGTAATACATTTGACAAGCACTGTATAGAGGGCAGTTTTACCTTATTAAAACCTGTGTATCTGCGTTTTTCAAATACTTAAATTACTTTATTCAATCACAATTCTACAAACGGTTACTACCACCATCAACAAAAACAATTTTTACACTGCAAAGGTGGAACATAAGCTGCATCTGACATGATATTTACTGTGTTTATTTACACATAGTGGTTAATGATGCTCATGTACATTTCATAAGATAAATAGCCTGTAAAAAAATTATTCAGTCATTATATTATATAAGTCAATATAGAGGTAAAGCTGCAATATTAAGACAAAATCATTATGGTTGATTATTGCTCTTGAAATTTTAAGGATGATTATTAATTTATTGGTGGAGAAAAAAGCATATCTGACTACAGAAAAAACAAAACAAAGCTAAGAACCGTTAATGAAATTGTTTAGGCCTATTGTTTTTTTTAAAATTAGAAATAAAGACAACATAGAAATATAGTACTAGTAAGTTAGTAGCACTAGCATGAAAACAAAATGGTTATTGAAACTGGGAATATATTAGAAAGCAATCAAAAAACACTGAAGCAGTCCATGACTTCAGTCTAATCCGAGTTAGCGTTACGCAAAATGAATCTCTTGACGTTACTTGCATCTTTTCTCTCTTTTTCTGTTATTTATGATAGGCTAATAAGAGATAATTCAGAATTTATTCAGTAAGCGCATGCAAACCTCATGACGTGATGACTAATTAAAATGTCTCTGATTGGACATCATAATGTTCAACACCGCAAACTAAGTGTAAAATAAATAATCATCATAGTGGTACTACTAGCTAACATTAGGTCATAAGAAGAGCTGACATGTTAAGTTAGCTAACTTAACTGTTACCTTTATCCAAGAGGTCCATGGCATCAGGTGCGCTGCCTTGGAGGCAGTTCCTCTTCAGAGAAGCCCCTTTCTTTCGTGGCATACTGTCGTGTGGATGTAACGTTAGGTAAGTAAGAGGATTTAAATTGGTAATACAAATGGGAGACTAACGTTACCTGTATGCTGTAGAAATACTCCTAAATCCTGTTCAGTCTATGATCCTGATAGTGATCAAGTTGGCGCCGGACGGTTCAGAATGCAACAGGCCAATCAAAACCAACTTACGTCAATGTCACGTTTCACGTAGGCACTAGGCAGCCATTTACCAGCGTCGCGCCAAAAATTTCAAATCGGACAGTAAATCTAGATGGCTATGTGTTCAAGGCAATTAAATAAGTTAATACGCCTGTGCAGTAGTGGAAAACATAGAAAAAAAATAATAAAATGGCTACAGAAGAAAGGCTTGCTGTGCAAGGCACCAAGTTGCCGCCGCTGTGGAAAAAAGATGCGAATTACAACACACAGTGGACGTGATGGTTATATATGGTAAGTAAGTTAACTTCAGGCACATAGTTTAATTCGTTATTTGAATAGCCTAGTTAACGTTAACATAATTTTAGGGAACCTCCTTCTTAGATTTACTAATATTTTGCACTGTTTTCTTAGGACATGTCGAAGAAACACTCATCGCAGAATTACACTCTCCATTCGCCATGGATCACTGTTCAATAACTCGAGAGTTGCTCTGGTTAAGTGGATGGAGTACATATACAGGTAACGTTAACGTATGATAGCCAGGCACTGTTTAAACTGTATTTTACTGTGTCGTTGTTACAGTGTAATTATATGTTTAAGTACTGAGTAATATTAATTAAGTAAGTTACATGCACTTACTATAAGTTAGGGTTTGTTTGGATAATCATGCATATTTAAATGTTGATACTATTGCAAATATTGTAAGTACAAGTATGTAACAAGGACACTGTAAAATAACTTTTTAAAAAAACCTGTCAAAAATAAGCCGTTAATATCGCGTTAACGCAAATTCATTTTAACTGCATTATTTTTATTAAAGCAGCGCGCATTTCCTGTTTGCCACATAAAATACCGGCCGTTCAATAGGGAGCGCTCATCTCTTAAAGGGGCCACACTATATTCCGACTGGTGGAATATGGACCTCCCCCGGGTATGGTGTGGTACTGGTGGGCTCACAGGTCCGCATGACAGCTTTCACATTACCAATTTTTCATACAAACTGTGCCCTGTGCTGAATTAAACTGCCAGTTTAAAAACGTTCTTTATTTATATCCAAATGAGAGAAGTGACTGCTTATTCTGGTCCTCTCCAAAAGTAGAAAA
This sequence comes from Pseudorasbora parva, assembly GCF_024679245.1. Taxonomy (NCBI): domain Eukaryota; kingdom Metazoa; phylum Chordata; class Actinopteri; order Cypriniformes; family Gobionidae; genus Pseudorasbora; species Pseudorasbora parva. The sequence goes on from NC_090185.1 coordinate 44,574,922, forward strand.
AATAACTCACTATTCAAGTTTTAATGTACAACTCTCCACATTAGTGTGTTATAGAAGTTTGCAATGACATTCCACCTAGGCTACTCCAAATTACCCATTGTTTTTAACTTGTGTATTACCTAAACATACAACTAAGACTCAGCAATTATACCTAAAATAACTTTTTTAAGAACATATTACTGTTTAAAAGGCCGCTATTATGCAATTTTATTAAAAATAATAATATTTATTTCTAATCGTCTTGTATTAATTAAATTTTTTGTCTTTAAAGGTTTTCACAGGGTCTACATCTAAGACAGATTGATTTGATGGAAGACTGTGTTGCCAAAACATCAACAACATTGTCCAGAATGAACAAATTGCTCAGAAAGGTAGCTAAATTTAGCTAAATTTAAAGGGGGGGTGAAATGCTGTTTCATGCATACTGAGCTTTTTACACTGTTAAAGACTTGGATTCCCATCCTAAACATAGACAAAGTTTCAAAAACTAATGTTGGACGTTTGATGGAGTATTTCTGTGTTAAAAATACTCCTTCCGGTTTCTCACAAGTTTCGGCGAGTTTTTTTCGAGTATGGGTCTATTTGACGTTAAATAGAGCGGAAGGTCCTTGTATGGGCTGTACGGGCTCTTCTCCCGGAAGGGTGCGCGCGCGTCACTAGAGGGAGAGAGAGGAAATGCACGCTGTAAACAGTCTCTCAGGTGCAGATCCAGTCGTCCGTGAACACTTATGTGGCACGCCGTGCTACACTTTATTCCTATGGGTGACGTCGAGCGACTTCAGCGCTTCAGCACAGCATTCCGGGAAGGCAGCGCTGCATTTGAACCGATTTGAACGCAGAAATGACGGGAAGCTTCAAGGCATCGCTTCAGTCGCGTCGCAAAGTGGATTTCCACGGTCACTGCTGTCACAGGACTTCACCAAATCATACCAAAGAAGTGTGTTTTTGACAGAGCGGTCCTGCTTTGGAAGATGCCGGTGAGTAAATCAACTTCAAATGTCTCTGCTATTGGCTACCGTCGCATGAGTAAACATCAGTAAACGATACGATCGCGTGCTTCGTCATTCAAATGCGCTAACGGTTACTCCATTGTTGTTCTGTATAACGTTACACTATTCTGACTCTGACGTGCAAAACCGTTTTGCTTGCTACCTCTAAGGTCTAGTCACATACAATAGTCCATAAACCGAATCATGTCCTCATAAACTGCACACAAAGGCCCCTAAATACAGTACATACCACAGAGATGGACATCCTGATGTTGCCGTTTCTCCTGTTCAATTTATTTCAGCCTCAGATTTGATTGTGGATCATTATCTGTATTAGCTGAGATAGATGGGTTTCTCCACGCTTGAGGACGTCACCGCTTTGCGCGCTCATCATTCTTTAGCTCCGCCCACACGATACGCCTCCAGGCGCTCGGTTTTTTCCGGAAAGACTCGGTACAGCCTATATTTCTTTTATAAATATGATAAAACTAAAGACTTTTCGGAGATATGAAGGATGCAATACTACTCTATAGGTACTCAAGATTGACATGAGATTGACTGAAACTGAGTGTTTCACCCCCCCTTTAATAACTTTTCAGTACTACATTGCTCAGCTAATTGAACTGTAATTAATATAGTTTATACACTGTAAAAAAAATTGTTTTGTTTTTTGTTGGTTTAACTTAAAAAGGTAAGTAACCTGGTTGCCTTAAAAAATTTTGTTTATTGAAATAAATTGTTTTGAGTTGATACAATGAAGGAAATTTGTTCAATAAACAGAAACTAAAAATATTATTGTATCTGGACCACATAAAAAATTTGATAAATCATGAAAATAGCACTATTTGGCATGTTTCACTGCGTCATCAGAAATCAGACACACACAATTACCCAATATGCTTACAAAATCTTTGAATAGTATTTTAATAAAGGTTGTCGAATCTCTAAAAATGTTCATTGTATTAACTCAAAATTTTAATTTCAATGAACTCAAAATTTTAAGGCAACCAGGTAACTTTTTTTCTAAACAATTTTTTACAGTGTACTAATATCCACATTTTTTACAGGTTTGCATTTATGCATTGAGTAAACTGAAAAGAAAAACAGGTCTTAGAGTTGGCGGGAAGTCAAGACAGAAGTTTGTGGCCATAGATGAGTCTAAGTTTGCTCACAAGAGAAAGGTACATCTGACATGAGAAATACAAACAGTTTGTTTTTTACCATGTTGAAATGCTAAAGTTGAAATTCTAAAGCGATATTCACTAATACCACATGCAATTAAAAGACGTGATTGAATGATGTGAACCAATAGCTGAACAATTAATTTCTACTGTCAGAGGTGTAAATGGAGTAAATGTAATTAGTTACTTTACTTAAGTATCTGTTGTAAATGTACTGAGTTTCAAATATTAGCAACTTTTACTCTCTATTTGACAATTTTACTCCAATACCTTTGTGATAAGTAATGTAAGTACGCATTACATTTTGCATTAGTGATGGGAAGTTCCGAGAAATGAATTTCACGGAAATTCATTTCATTTCCTTCATTCAACCGGTTCTTTCGGACAGTTAGTTTCAATGAAACGGTAAAAAAAAACAAAAAACGGATCAACGGTTCTTTTACGTCCTTACGTAATGACATCATTTATATCATCCTGGCGGATGAAAATACATTAAAACACATTCATGTAAAGTATTTGTAATCATAACTTAGTATAGTAATAATTATTATTGTCATCATCATCATCATTTTGGATAAGTTTTTTTCATTTATGTTTTGCAAAAGCACTCAATACAGCCACTGTCGTGCAAACACTGATGTTTTACACGTATTAAATACACTTACATTGATATAACATAAACTTACACAAATCCTTGGTTCACCTGTGCTCATGTTATCAGCATCAGCTGTCCGAGAGAAACAGCTCGGTTCAAGAAGACGCTATCACGCATGCTCAGTATCTCAGCTCATCGGTTCTCAGAATCAGACATGTCCGAAAGATCGAACGTGTCCGATAGAAATGGTTTTCGATTCTGTACTGGTGATCTGAGAACCGCTGCAACTCGTTCCTGACTCGAGAACCGATGTAGTAGGATAGGCCTATGTGTGCTGAGCTGCGAACTGCAGCAAGCTGAATATTCTAATATCGAACCTACTGTTTTGTATCGACTTAGAAATTAAATAAGAAAAAAGCTGTTCCTGAAAATATTGTGCATTATTGATTACACAAATAAATGTTTAGTTTGACCGTTTTACAATCCATAGTGTTTCCAAACTTTAAAATAATACAGTGATAAGACAGCTTTATGTGATGATGTTTCCAAACGTGATTTTTTTTTTAATATACTTGAAACCTGCATTTCGTTCCTCTGAACAAATAACACGCATGCTCAGCTCTTTGACTTATCGGTTCTAAGTATCCGACATGTCCGAAAGAAACGATCCGAGAACCGCTGTACGTTCGGTTACACGCGCAACGCTCAGTATCAGCTGCTTATGAGTTCATCAGTTCTCGACCGGCTCACTAAAAAGAACCGGTTAAAAAGAACGATTTGTTCGCGAACCGGTCATCACTATTTTGCATGTCACCTAACTTTTTCTGCAGCAGTTTATTTCTGCTATAAAGAAGTGATATCACTATCTATATTCATGTGTACTGAGCAATGGCTTGAATGACCACCAAATGGTCATGGGGAGATCAGAATCCAAGTGTATGTTTTATCAAACACAATCCAGGTTTAACTGCTGTTAACATTTGTTATGTTTCTTGTGTTTATGCACTTTCAGTTTAATCGTGGCCGCTGTCGTACTACTTGGCAGAGAAAAAAAGGCTGGGTGTTTGGGATGATGGAGGTTAAAGGAGTTCGCCGCCTACCAGTCTTAAAGATGGTAAAGGACCGTTCCAGGACCACATTGATGCCCATCATTAAAAGGCACATCAGAAGAGGGTCAGCTGTTTATAGTGACAATTGGAGGGCATATCTGAATGCGCTACAACCACAAGGATACAAACACCTAACTGTAAACCACAGCAAAAATTTTGTTGATCCCCAAACTGGCTGCCACACACAACATATTGAACGGGCCTGGCTAGCCATCAAGGCACAGGTATCAAGATTCAGGGGTAACAAAACTAAAAAACTATTGAAAGAACACTTGAAATTCATCCAGTGGCACTACTGGCTGGCAAGAAGAAATAGGAAAGGTGCTTTGGGACAGTTGATCCATGATATTAGAAAAGCATACAGGTTTAGATTTAAATAAACTAATATCAGCTGAAAATGCATGATGTTTTGATTTTCTAGATGACCTCTCTTTTTTAACTTTGCTGTGACCTTTTTCAGATTCGTAAATCTGAAGAAAAAAAAAACTTCTTTGGTTGATTCTGGGATATTACTGCATAGCACTTTTAAAGATTTACCATTTATTTCCTTTATTTTTTCCTTTAATTTCTAATTTTTAATGAGACATTCTGGTGACCAATTTGCCTTTACAGTAAATTACAGTATTCTGTTATTGTGTAGTGTACACAGTGTAACTGTAATTGCAATGCTTGCTACATTTTAAATGCCACATTAAATTGAGTATTTAGAAATGAGGTTTCAGTTAATATTATAATGTTAATATACATATAATTAATGTACATATACAGTAAATTGTGGTTGGTATCAAGTATTTCACACTTTATATTAAGTTCCGCAGGAGTTACCATGTAAGTACACTGTTAATACAGTGTTTCACAGAGGTTTGGGTTTTGCATATTACACAGTTATTATGAATGTTTTATACTTTATATTAAGTGGACAGTTCCTCAGGAGTTACCATGTAAGTACACTGTAAATACAGTGTTTAACAGGTTTGGGTTTTGCATATTACACAGTTATTATGAATGTTTTACACTTTATATTCCCTTACGAAACAAAAATATATTGCAATATACTAGAATTTATATTGCAATACATTAGAAAATATATTTCAATGTATCAGAAACTTCCTCATATATTTAAAAATATATAGCAATATATGGATGGACAACCTATTGCTATATATTGATTCATATATTAAAATACATTGATATACAAACAAAACTGAATTATTTCATGTATGTTTATTGAAAAAAAGTATTTTTTGTGAGTTAAGCAAGCTCCTGCATATGTTTACAGAGGTTGATTAACAATAGCCCAAATCAGATGGTGCATGACATTCAATATATTTTCTATATTTAGAAAATATGATGGTGCATGACATTCAATATATTTTCTATATTTAGAAAATATTTCTATTAGGGCCGGGACTTTAACGCGTTAATTAAGATTAATTAATTACGTGACTTTAACGCGTTAATTACGTGACTTTAACGCGTTAATTAATTACGCAAAAAAAAAAAAAAAAATTTTTACCACACTTATTTTTGCACCGCGGAACGTTTTTCAATGAATGAGTTTCGACGGACCAATTATACTGGAACACCAACTAGCGCTCCGGAGTCACGACAACAACGAACCATGTGAACATGAACGAAGCTATGGAACAAGCTGATGAGACCGCTTTGCTCGGCCCCGTGGATGGGAAATTTTGTTTTAAAAAACGAAAGAATGGAAGCGTCGTCAAGAGCATGGTTGTGTAAAAGCTGTACAACAAGGAATTCGCGTATCACCGCAGCACATTGAGCCTCAAATATCACAAAAATGCTTTTGCTAAACTGGCAAACATGCACTGGTCTGCTGGACTGAAATAAATAAACAATATTTTGTTGATTAAGCTTATGTATTCAGTCATTATTCAATGGTATACTAAAAATACATGTGAAAAATTACTTCTCATTGTTCTCAGGTCAAATATTTATATGCAATTAAAATGCGATTAATTAATTACAAAGCCTCTAATTAATTAGATTAAGTTTTTTAATCGAGTCGCGGCCCTAATTTCTATATTATATTTTAATCTGTTATATTTTAAAATATATGACAGACAGTGTACATTAGATTATTTCATATTTACCATGTATACAATATATATGATAATTATATACTATGTAATATAAATCAATATATTTAAGACATATGTTCCCATATAAATCTGATTATATTATCCAGTACATTGAGGTATATTATCTCATATATTTTTACATATATATTTACATATATATACAATGACTCTTCCAATATATAATTTCATATATTGTAGGATATATTTCAATATACATAGCAATATATTGAATAGTATAATGATATGTATTTAGTCAATATATGAAAACGGCAATAATTGCAGTATTGTCCCATATATTGCAATATATGACTTGCATATATAATATATTATTATATAATATATCATATGATATATTACCATGTAAATTTCACAATATATGGAGACACATGAAATATATTGTCAACTAATATATTGAGAAATATATTGTCAACTAATATATTGAGAAATATATTTTTGTTGCGTAAGGGTTAAGTGGACAGTTCCTCAGGAGTTACCATGTAAGTACACTGTTAATACAGTGTTTCACAGAGGTTTGGGTTTTGCATATTACACAGTAATTATGAACGTTTTACACTTTATATTAAGTGGAAAGTTCCTCAGGAGTTACCATGTAAGTACACTGTTAATACAGTGTTTCACAGAGGTTTGGGTTTTGCATATTACACAGTAATTATGAACGTTTTACACTTTATATTAAGTGGAAAGTTCCTCAGGAGTTACCATGTAAGTACACTGTTAATACAGTGTTTCACAGAGGTTTGGGTTTTGCATATTACACAGTAATTATGAACGTTTTACACTTTATATTAAGTGGACAGATTCTAAGGAGTTACCATGTAAGTACACTGTAAATACAGTGTTTCACAGAGGTTTGGGTTTTGCATATTACACAGTAATTATGAACGTTTTACACTTTATATTAAGTGGACAGATTCTAAGGAGTTACCATGTAAGTACACTGTAAATACAGTGTTTAACAGGTTTGGGTTTTGCATATTACACAGTAATTATGAACGTTTTACACTTTATATTAAGTGGACAGATTCTAAGGAGTTACCATGTAAGTACACTGTAAATACAGTGTTTCACAGAGGTTTGGGTTTTGCATATTACACAGTTATTATGACTGTTTTACACTTTATATTAAGTGGACAGTTCCTCAGGAGTTACCATGTAAGTACACTGTAAATACAGTGTTTAACAGGTTTGGGTTTTGCATATTACACAGTAATTATGAACGTTTTACACTTTATATTAAGTGGACAGTTCCTCAGGAGTTACCATGTAAGTACACTGTAAATACAGTGTTTTAAATAATAAGGTAAGACTGACCTTTGTAGACTTTATATTGTTTACCGTTGCTGAGGAGTTACCATGTAGGTACACTGTAATTCAACATTAGTCCTGCCAGTCATAAATACATGGTATAAATATAGGAATCATCCTGGTTTACATATAGGTTCAGTGTATTCCAAACTGGTAACTGCAGTATTGAATTTCATTTGGAATTGGAACAACTTGATTAAATACATATTGTTGTTACAACATGTAGTTACATAATTCCTGTTACATGTGTACTTACTGAAGTAAAAAAAGTGTTGTTACCAGTGTACTGTTACACATTTGTACTTACGCATACCATTCCGTGAGTTGTTACATATGTGTAAGTACACAAATATTACACCTGTAGATACTATGTACCAGTGTGTACTTACACTGTAGTTACATACTATGTACACATGTAGTTACCATGTAAGTGCACAGGTATTAGGGCCACTTAATATAAAGTGGGACCCAACCGTGTGCTGCTGATACTGCGTGGAGAAGATCATCCTGGCAAATTGTGAAGAAATATTTGCTCAAGGTATGTATAAATCAAATATATTTAATACTAATTAAAGTGTGCTGTGATAGGTTAAAAAAATACGTTATGTTGATTGAGATGCTAGTTATATTGCGAGCAAGTTGTTTCGTGCATGTCTCTGTAGTTGCGCGCACAACGTTAGCCTTCTTTAACTGATCATTTAAACTTTATTTCTATATATATATATGTGTATATGTATGTGTGTGTGTGTGTGTGTGTGTGTGTGTGTGTGTGTGTGTGTGTGTGTGTGTGTGTGTGTGTGTGTGTGTTTGTGTGTGTGTGTGTGTGCACATTGCTGTTTGGTGTTACTACGTGTTTGATTATAGTTGGGCTCGTTATATGAATGTTAGCCAGTTAGATTTAATGGCGGGAAATCACTTGAATAACGCTGTAATGTCCTGCCATTAAATCTAATCTATTCTGTACAACATTTGAACTTGCCTATTAAGAGTGAGCCGATGTTCGATTTCTTAATGCCTCGCTTGTCTCCTCTGCCGCACCCGTTCAGTCGGCGGGCGACATTCGTGGTGAAGACCTTGAAGCAGATTCTCCATGCGGTCTTCTTCATTGTTGGCCCGCCACTGATGGATAATCTGTTCACCTTCAACAGGTACATTAAGTAATATTTTAGCATAATGCACCTTTTCTGTACTGTACTAGACACTACCTGTCAAAAGTTTGGAATAATTCATATTTTTGTAATGTTTTTGAAAGTATGATGATGTTTACCAAGACTGCATTGATTTTCATCCATGTAGTAAAAGGTAATATTATATTATTTATATCAACTGTTCTCTTTGAGAAGTTTTTGAAAATAATTTCCTGCTTTTTAAGCTGAATTTTCAGAAATGCATGATCTTTCAGAAATCATTGTAATAGGCTGGTTTGCTGATCAAGAAACGTGTCTGATTAATGTCAATGTTGCTTCTCAGTTTTGTGTAACTGATAAACTACCATTCAAAAGTTTAGGGTAAGTAATCATTTTATTCTGCAAATATCAAGTAATGATGCTGAAAATTGAGCTTTGGTTAGAATAAATTGCACATGTACAATATATTCAAATGGAAAAGTTATTTAAATTGTAATAATATTTCACTCTTACTGTTTATCACTGTATTTCTGATCTAAATGCAGCCTTGGTGAGCATACGAAACTTAAATACAAAATCGTAATTTTAGACTTTTGGCATGTAGTGTGTAAAACATATCACTATATATCATTAGTAGTTGTAGATTGAAAATGCCCATGATTCTTACCATTCTCTGCATAAACCCTCTGTCTAATAAACTTTGTTCCAGCCGGTCTAGATCTTCAGTCGACACAAGTGGAAAGATGCCATCCTCGTCATCATCCTGGATTTGGGGTAAAAAGCGCCTGTTTCCCACTAGAGACTGGACCAGTGAAGTCAGGTGGTTTATCTTCACGTCCATCTTCTGTAGTGTTTCCAGAATTGCCCTTTCTACAGCTGCAATACAGAAGGTCATTTAGCTTAGAGTTCAATATTTGTTGCTGTTGTTTTTATTGATGAATGACTTACATGTGCACTGACTCGAGACTGGATTTTCCAGACCCACACCAGAAGTACCTGTAAGTAAAAATGTACTGTCAGGTTTTCAATGTTAGACGTATTCTCACATGTGCCTCTGCCTTGGTGGAACATGTCTGGGTTACATTTCACCCTAAATAATGTGACACTCTCACTCTTTTCCAGATTTGCTTAAAAGAACTTGGGGAAAATGGGGAACTTGGTAAGCAAAAACTAAAGTAAGCTGCTGCTGATGGTTTTCATATGTAAAAGAATATCATTTGTAGGTACTCTGCTGATAACATACTCTGCTCTCTTCCTTGGTGGTCACCCGAGGGTCTCAGGACAGAAAAGGTTTTCACTACCGATTGAACAGATAATGTCATTTTATATATATTAAGTATTTGATTGTTTTTAAATGTTGTGAATATTTGATTTTGTCATGACCATTTAATGCTCTTTCAAACCAAATCGGTCAAACCTGTCTGACCGATACCCGATCTGGCAAAAGAATACGGATGCTGAGTATCGGATCGGTGGGTCCCTAGTTATCTGTTGTTGTTTTTTATTTTATTTTTTATACTTACTCTGTGATCTTCCTTGGTAGTCACAATCCCCTGAGGGTCTCAGGACAGAAAAGGTGTGCTCTATGGATTGGAAAAGATCATGTCATATAAAATTAGATTTTTTTGAAGTGCTATGAATAATGTTTCTTACTTCCTGTTCTATTGTAATTAATGCTCTTTCACCTTGTGTGTTAGGTGAATCAATATCCCAGCTGGCTCCGTGATAGTCTGTCTGAGAGACGCCCACTGGAGCTGAGAAAGGTGGAGGAGGTAAGATTTGCTTGTTACCAACACAAATTAATGCATACAAATGTGTAGCTGATTGAAAGTTCAGAAAAGAATAAAACCAAAGAAGAAAAAGGTACTTTTACCTTGTGTGTAGGTGAATCAACACCCCAACCGTCTCCATGGTGGTGTGCCTGAGAGACGCCCACTGGAGCTGAGAAAGGTGGAGGAGGTAAGTTGCACTTGTAATTTATGTAAGGTTACTAGACTAGACATGCGAAACACTATTGGATAATTCTTATAACTGACATTTCTCTGGGCCAGTCAGAATCTTAGTAGCCTGACGTGGTCATACTCAGTTCTAGTCAGAATATGAGTCTGAAACCGCTCCATTGGGTTGTGATGATGAGGCGTGTTTCTTCTGAACCAGGAAAGACATAAATCGGTTGAAAAACACCTCATCATCACAACCCAATGGAGCAAACCAATCAGAGCAACGAAGCGACGCATTGTCAAATGTCAACAGACAGAGCTCAACTGCACTGTGTTGCCAAGTCCGTGTTTTTTCCGCGGTTATGTAACTATGTCCAAGGGTTGAAGCGACTATTATGTGATATATAGACCCATAAGTGCGAATTTTAGCAGGCAACCTTACCAAAATAACACACATTTTGCCCCCAAAACATAATTTTTCCCACGAGAACCCCACGAGAAGCTATTTTTTAGGGCTAGTAGGCCTAGTTGGAGGGTTTTGTTGTAAAAACTTGGCAACCCTGTCTGCACACACGCTGGAATACACGATCTTTGCCGGTGTTGTAAAAAAATAAAATAATTTATTGATACACAGAGTACTTACCCAACATGATCATCATCTTTGAGAGAAATGTTGAAGGTGATGCAGATACAAACAAGCTCTCCGTTTAGGATTCGAGTAAATATAATCCAAGCCCCTTTGATGACGTGATGATTACGGTACTGTTGATCATCTGTCTGTCATCGGCTAAAGCCCGCCCTGATGATGTCATTGGTCTGAACAGTTTCTGTTCGGGGATGATTACTCCTCTATGGAGCGAGTCCAGACGGAATTACCCGACCTAAAAATGGTGTGGGAATCTTAGCTCACTTGCGGCCGAATCTTGAAGCACACAGCGTCAACTGACTGAGCATATTTATTGACTATAAAGTAGCCTATCATATGAATAAGTGCTAACTGACAGCTTTTGAAATGTTTATCTTCTGCTCACCAAAGCTGCATTTATTTAATCAAAAATACAGTTAAAACAGTAATATTGTGAAATACCATTACACATGAAAACATCCCTTTTCTATGTGAATATAGTACAGTGTGATTTATTCCTGATTAAAGCTGAATGTATCCTCATTACTCCAGTCTTCAGTAGCCGCGTTTCCATTACCCTTCAAATTGCGCAAATTGAAATTGCGATTTCAAAATACGCCCAATGGAAACGAGGCAATTCCGCAAAAACTCCCATATATCGCAAAAAAGTTTTTACGCTCTCATGAGATGGTTTTTCAGGCAATTCGAAAAAGGACATTTTCGCAATGGAAACGTTTTTTTCGCATTTACATGTCACCTGTTGCGGTGACGCATTGCTGCAACATAGGGCCTATATGTTATATTTTCCACTCAATTGTGTCGTAATAACAAGATCATGTAGTTAAAAGGACATATATTTTATATATTTATATATTATATATATATATATATATATATATATATATATATATATATATATATATATATATATATATATATTAGGGCTGTTTCGAATGCCATATTTTGAGCTTCAAAGCTTAGGTGGCAATCAATATCGAATATTTGAAGCTTTCGGTGGGTGGGGCTAAATATATAATAATAGTGTCGGTTTGCATTTGTATCATCTTTCACGACTTCACGTTTCGCTCTTCGGCATCGTAAATGTGTTGCGGCAGACCCAGTGGAGTGCAGTGTTGCATTTGGTGCAATATGATCAGGTGGCACAAATTCTTTAAATATTAATAAACATTTAATAATCTTTTAAATAGAACAGTTTCCTGTAAGCATTACACGGGCAGGTTTATGCTCCGAAAACGGACAGTGCATACAAAACACAAAGTCTGTTGAGAGCAAGAACTTTAATAAGGTATTAATAACGAACATTTCTTTAAAACAAATGAATGTGTTACTAATTTACTAATTAAATTAGTAACACACAGTGATTTAAACGAACTGTAATAAATAAAGAACACGGTAGCATGCTTATAAACAGTTGAATAAGAATAAATGAATTGTTTTTAAAATGACACAAAATGTAATATCTATTACAATTAGTTTTATTCTATATAAGGGATTTATTTTGTCTTATTCTGACTTTTTGTTAATTTAAATCTTTAAAATGCGCGATGCTTTTATTGAAAGCATGTGGCGGTGTTTTTTTTATTTATTATTATTATTAGCCTGCAGTTCGTTGAACTAGCCTACATTAATTTATTATTCGTAAATGTAATAATTACTGACACCGTAACGGGTTGGCTATTTAAATTTAAAGTAATTGTAATAAATTTTATTCATTCCCTTATATAGAGTAAACTGTAATAGGTTAAATAGAACAAGGTAATGTTAGCCTAGCTAGACAGCTCACATTTCAATGAATAAAATATTTAGGCTCTTTCAAACACTTAGCCTATATAAATCGCAACCCAGTGGTTGGAAACTATTGTGAAACTACCTATACTTGTTTCATGTTGTGTGCGAGGAAGATGAGTTTGTCCACATTTTCTGGTAAAGGGGAACTTCGGGTCTTGTTGACGATGTAGCCAGCTTTTGAGAAAATGCGCTCTGATGGAGTTGAAGTGGCCGGAACGCAAAGAAGGTGTTTGGCTGCAAATGCCAGTTTAGGGTAGCGGTCACTGTTTTGCTTCCACCATGCCAGTGGGCCCGACTGTAATTTAGTAGCATCTCTCAAATACTGCTCCATCTCTGTCTTTGCGCTGTCTCCGTGTTCTTCTTCCTCTTCGTCATCAGCCTGCATCAGCATTGAAATCTCCTGCTGTTTTTTTTTCGCGGGTAGTGGTGGCGCATCCGTCTCCCTTTCTCCGTGGCTTGCTGACAGCACTTCTCCCTTGCGAACGATCTGTTGCTGATGCAGAGGTTCAGCTAGTCTGACAACCTAAACAAATAGCATTTTCTTAGTCTAATCTATGCGTAGCGCACACAATAATCTTAGTGGCATAATCCCAATACATTTTAATTATTTACTAAAAATATAAGTCTAACCTCAATGTATACCAGGTCCTTCTTCTCATCCTCAAGGAATTTAAGGTGCTTAAATCTCACGTCTAGTGCTGAAGAAAGGAGATAGATGCTGGTGGGTTCCAAATTTAACAGTTCCCATCTGCTGTCAATCTCCTTGACAAGGGTATTCTTCATTTCTCTGATGACAGGGCTGTCATCCTCTTCTGGTGACAGGTGGCGTTTCTTCAGGTTAAAGAGCATTGGCACTGTTGCCGACAACGACAAGTTTGCCTCCTGTGATAGTAGTTCTGTGAGTGTGAGCAGGGGCCCAAGTAATTCTGATGTCTCTTGTGCCAGTTTCCACTGGTCTCCTGTCAAGTCAAGGGTGCGATTTCCTTTCTTAGTGATGCTGGGATCTGACAAAACAGCTGTCACTGGCCATCGCTGCTCCACCAGTCGGCTAAGCATTTCATACGTAGAGTTCCAACGAGTAGCAACATCTTGAATGAGTTTGTGTTGTACAACGTTCTGCTGCGTTTGTTTCTCTTTCAAAGCAGCTGTAGCCTTGGCACTTTTTTTGAAGTGCCCTACGAGATTCCTGGCAGCTGAAACTGTGCGACGGATTCGGTCCAGTTTCAGAGCTTCATTTATGCATAGTTGCAGCGTGTGTCCTGACCCCTTGAACGGTTCCCCATTTCTCCGGTTCTTTATTCAGCGTCTCGGTGCACAGCTTCATATTGCTGGCATTGTCGTGAACAACGGCTATTCGCTTGTAATTTGGAATTGCGAATGCATCTGCCGCGTCTCCAAGCTGTTGTGCAATGTTGACTCCTGTATGGCTTGACTCAAATGCTTTGGTTTCCAAAACGAAGGCAGAGAGTTCCCACTCCTGAGTTATAAAGTGACAGGTGACCGCCATATACGCCTCCATACTCACGGAAGTCCAAATGTCCGTTGTGAAACTTAAGGCCGTAGCTTTTTCAACGAGAGCATGAATTTGGCCTCGCAGATCGCTGTATTTAAGAGACAGGGTGTTTGAAATACTGGAACGGTTTGGGACAGTGTAGTCTGGCTCCATTATCTTCATTAATTTTCTGAAGCCTTCGCCTTCAACTACATTAACGGGCCTCATATCCATAGCGACAAACTCCACTATGGCATCTGTTATCTCTCTCTTTCTTTTCTCTGTTAATGGTTTTCGGAATTGCAGGATCTGCTGTGAAGTTTTGGGTGTTGTTGAGCATGTTGATGGCTGCGATACCTGTGGATGTACCTATAAACAAATTATTATTAGCCTGTGCTGCTTTATGTTTTTAAATAGTGTCGTATTTGCAATTAGCCTATTTATCATAGCAAATTAAGCGCATAAAAGCAGTTTTTTTGTGTTTTTTTTGCCGCGAGCTACTTACAGAACTCAGGTGATTTTTCAAACTTGTGGTGCTGTTGTGGTAGGCCAGTTTTAAATCGCATATTTGGCACACTACCTTTGTCTTGTCATCCTCACTTAATTTAAAGTGCTCCCAAACAGCTGAGGTCTTGGGCATTTTGTACCTATTCAGTATGAGATGAAATAAATCCCTACGTTCGCCAACGGGTGGTTCAAGCATGAGTGAGAATGAGTCCGCGACGGAAGCCACGTGTTGAAAAAAAAAAAAAGAATATTTGAATCTCAAAACTGAAAATCGAATTTCACCTCACCGAACGAATATTCGATTATTCTAGTACAGCCCTAATATAAATATATATATATATATATATATATATATATATATATATATATATATATATATATATATATATATATATATATATATTTTTTTTTTTTTTTTTTTTCATATATTATTTTCTCCTAATAAGGACTACAGGCTATATATACTGTAATTAAAACATATATTCAAGAAATGTATTAAAACAGAAAGAGCTAGTCTGTATTTTCAGCCTTACTCAAAGGCAGAGGAAACAGGCCAGTTACGCACATCAATCCATTCCAGACGATCTTAGTTTGCTTCTTATCTAATAAACAGGCAATTCATTTATGAAACATCGATCAAAATAAAAATACAATTTACACAAAACTAAATATTTTTTTAAGAAAGATTTTCTAGAAAATAAAACTCGAAGTGATCAAAATCATGTGACTCCCCAGGTCTCAAACATATTGAGATTCTTGCGCATGCTGCTCACACGTAGCCTATTTAGTTTCGTAGTTAGGCTGTTTTCTTTAACCCACGGCCGATAAAAGCGCAGACGGTCTCATTTTTTCCTTCTTCCTTTAAGAGAGATGAAACAATTCACAATACTCTGTCATTTTTAGCTCTACAGATGAGTTCAAGACATAATTATAAACTATAAACTGTCTATTTTTATTTGTGGACTCGGGGAACTAATTATTTTGCACTCACTCCAAACGCTGTCTTCATTAAAAAAAATTATTTCGTTTATTAAATGCCAATTGTTTCGTTTCCAAAGCATTTCTAAATTCAGTTCATATGTCCAACAAACGAAATATCTAGACAAAATAACGAAAGTGGTAAAAATAAAAAATAAAATAAAAACATTTGAGTTACCATGCAAATTCAAACATTTCGCTCTTCTCGGGTTGCTATGCGTCAACCTGGCGCGTAAAAGTTGATCATTCTTCACAGATGACGGTTTCGGTTTGGAGAGAAGACGAGAGGGAGTTCTTTATTAAACTCATAAAAGACAATATAGGATTACAGTAATAATGGATTCTAAACACAGAAACGCTACATTATCATCTGACACACACACACACACACACACACACACACACACACACACACACACACACACACACACACACACACACACACACACACACCTTATATCCGTGCCACTTAAGTAACCTAAGGGGCTTTCCTTGCCATTAATGCTTGGATAACACACACGTCTCCTTCCAATAAAAATAATGGCTAGTGCGGTGGATGGGATATACAACCAAGTGCTATCGTTTTGGACTGACCTATCGCGAGAGGAAAGTCATATGTTTTAGTCGCATAACTGCAGCTATGGAAACGCAGCTAGTGTCTCATGATCCTTCACTAATCACTCTCATATGAGAATCTGATCATCAGCACACATTTATGATTATTATCTGTGTTAAACAGTTGTGCTGCTTAAAAATGTTGTGGAAACCATGATACATTTTATTTTTCAGGATTCTTTGATGAGAGTTCAATGGACAGCATTTATTAAATAAATTATTATCTTTTGTAATGTTAAAAATATCACTTGTGATCAATTTAATGTAGCCTATGTCTGATCAACAAAAGTATTAATTTCTCTCTTTTTTAATTTTACCACAAAGGTATGAATGGTATGATGGTTTCCGCAAGATGAAGCCGCACCATGAGCAGCAAAACTGTTTTCAACACTGATAATAATCATAAATGTTCGTTGAGCATCAAATCCCAATATGAGAATGATGAGTGACACTGAAGACTGGAGAAATGATGATAAATTCAGCTTTGATCACAGAAATAAATGACACTTTACTATACATTCACGTAGCGAACAGATGATGTACACCAGAATAATATTTCACTAATATCCTAGATATAGATATATCTATATATAGATTACAACCTTTGCGTGGGAACTGGCGTACGTACGTTTCCAGATGTGTTTTGTGCATACGCACGCTTTATAAATGAGACCCCTGGACTAGCACCTGGTTCTTACTGATGGGAAAGGGGTAATGTTGGTCTTCATTTGAGCATTCCCACCAGACAGATACAACTTAAATTCACCTTGAAAGCTGGGCGGACGCTCACACCGGGTCTGCTGTTGGTCTTCCAGATTCCTTTGTTGCTGATTGACAAATGCTGTTGATAGTGGGGCTGAGGGGTCATTAGCTACAGTTGTGCAGCTGTATGTTTTAACGTTTACATAGTTTAGCAGTTCTTAATCCTGTTTCTGCATGGGAAATCTTTTATTTCACTCAGGAACATTCATTCATGGATTCGCACAACGCAACTGCCTGCAGTCTTCACACACAGATGACACTTACTAGAGAAATGTAATGTGATCTACCTCTATAAATAATAACATTTAAATGTAAGAGATTTAAATTAAGAAATTCTGCTCTAATTTGAGTGCTGTTTTTTTTAAAGTACCAGTACTAATAAAATGTCATATCGTACCGATTTTAAAAGCAGGGTATCGCGATACTTTTCTAGTATATCATGCAAAATCGCAGCTTACTCAGCAAATGTACATCCATAACATTTGAATAATTTGGTTTTCTTTTATGCATTTCTTTCACCAGAATATAAGTCAACATGTAATCTGTATTATTCATAGCAATTCTTTAATTTAATTTTACATTGACTTTTTTTGGGGCACATTTTGGAATGGCTGGAGGTTTCGGTGCTGGTGGAGCACTTTCTGTGTCTGCAGTTTTTCTTTTTTTAAGGGGTGGTGGTTCTGGGGCCTCATCATCTGTTGAATAGATGTGATCGGAGCATGTTTTCTTTCTAGGAAAACAAAGACACAATATAAATCAGTCAGTTAGACTGCCTCTGTGTCAAGCTGTCTTACAGAGGATCCTGGATTTCCACCCCTGCTAAGCCAGTGTTTTACAATTTCCATTGGCCTAAAGTGAATTGGAAGCAAAGGCCAGCATTTTTTTAATGCACAGAAAAGTATTCTTGACACTTTATTAAAATTGTGGTTAAATCACTGTAGTCATATTACACTATTTTAACAAAATCTTTACCCGCTATTCAATTACATAAACATTCAGTTGAGCCATTTTAAATATAGTTGAAACAAGCTAAAGGATGATTTTTCATGTTAAACTATTTACTTTGTCTTTTGTGAGGACTTACTTGGGAATCCTTTTTCCAGCAGTTTCTGATTCTGAACTTATATCTGATGTGTAGCTGGCCTTCTTCCAGTTGCTGACTACATTGTGAAAAGATGCTGAAAAATGAAATGCTGGTACGGTTACATTTTTGTTTCTTAAAGCTATATGCAAGATCACGTTTTACTGTATAGATAAAGGATGTACAAAGATTTTGAAAAATGAAATCTAGGTATAATTGGTGAGAACATCCATAATTTACTCTTAGCTGACTCGTGCAGGATTCTTGCCCTGTGTCGGGTCCACCCTTTCTCTGGCTGTGGCGGCTCCAGTGTTCTCACACTCATCCTGTCACGGTCTTTGTATGGTGGACACCAGGAGTAGCCACCTTCATACCAGGATTTGGCAACTGGGCCCGTTGTCCCCTCTCCCTCAAACTCCACTATTAGGTACATTGTTTTTCTTCTTTTTCTTTTTTAAATTAATATATATAACTGCAAGCCTGAAAACCATATTAATTATTAACTTGGATAATAATTAACTGTACAATTGCATAAACTATGGAACAAAAAGGGCTGAAATAATGAATCGGTGTGTAATAGAGGAATTGAAACAAAATGATGCCGATATGGTACAAGAGAAATTTAGTTTTCTATTTCCTCGAGCTTGCAGAATTTGACAGATGTGGAGAGGTCATCAACTAAATGACTGCCGAGTGTAGAGGATGATAGGGGATAATCAAAGAAGGATTCCTGGTGGGTGAAGGAACTATAAGCTACATCAATTTCGTCCCTGAATGAAATGATGTTTTGTAGGGATGTCCCGATCCAATCACATGATCAGGAATCGGACGTGCTGGCTCCTGTGATACATTACAACAGCCCTAATATCACCCGTGTATATTCGCCAGAAGACGCGAATGAGAACGCGTGCGCTAATCTGTCTCTGTGCATCATCCGAAAGCGCGCACTCGTCTCACAGCGCGCAAATATTGGGTTCTCTTTCAAGACTTCCGCCTAAACGGACCAACTCACACAAGATGATGATTTTTATTTCATTTAAAGTGTTTGTTTTTTAAATAAGTTTAGTTTTAGTTAGTTATTTGATGCTATAAAAACGGCTGTGTGATGTCATGATTGACAGCTGAGATCGACGTCTTCTCTGAGTTAAGTTGTCACTGAGGCACAGGCTTTTTTCGGGATTTTTGGGAGCAGATAATTTAATTTAATTTAATTTCCATAAATGTTTATTTCACACCAACATAATTAATTGTTCTGCATCTATGAGAGTCTGGGTGTGCTTTTGATATCGTCGTTGTACTTCCTGCTCTGTGCAACTCCGGTCCCGGACTTTTTTATATTTACTGTAGCACTAAAATCCAAAAGTGAAGAATTTATGTTTATTTATTACTTGATTGTTCAATCTCACAGAAGTGCTCTGTTTGTTAGAGTTGTTGAATGTTAAAATAAGGTGAATAAAATAAAAAATAAGGAACATCCTGGTTCGTTTTTTCGCTCCTCTTTATTGTTTTTTTATGTATTATAGAAGCATCGGATCGGGACTCGGTATCGGCAGATACTCAAAATCAAATGACTCGGACTCGGGGGCAAAAAAACCTGATCGGGACATCCCTAATGTTTTGTAGCTTAGCAACTTTACCGCCGATGACAACGTGACTGTTCGCCTGGTCCAGTTTAAAGGTATAAAGACTTGTCCTTAATTCTTTATATGGGCTTGCCTCATGAAAGGATGCCGGTAGAGGAACAGTCGTATGCTGTTTTTTGAGCAGATGTGGCCTGGTTCTGGTTCTGGGTTTTTTGCAGCTTCTTTGCATCTCTGAGAATCTTTTTATTATTTGACTCAAAGGGTTTCCTCAGAAGTCTTTTGAGTTTGTTTAGGTGATTTTCATATTTAAAAGCACTGAAGTTATCTAGGATGCCATGTTTTTTTACATCATCTGCAAGATGTATAAGGGAGTGTGCATTGTACGATAGGAATTGTGGACCATACAGTTGACCGAAGTGAGTGACAAAGAGAACCAGTGTGTCATTGGCATAATCACAGTCATCTTCAATCAAACTGTTGTTGGACAAAATGGAGATTCCCACAAAAAGCAGCAAAAAGTTGATCTTTCATCATGACAGGTCCGGTATATAGTAAAAACTGCCTGAACTCTGTTGCCTTCCACCTGTCCATTTCTCTCAGTGCTCTTGGTTTCCGTGCAAACTCCATGGGCACATTGCTCTGAGCATTCACTAACCTTTCTGTTAAGGTGTTCATTTGAAATCCTGACAGCCCACAAGTGAGAGGACCCATCTTCAGCCACAAGTGGAGAAGTCTCCTCATGATTCCTAGGCACACGAGGTGCATGTAATCCAGGGGGAAACCGGAGACCATGTCGAGGGACGTTTCTTCAAGGGGTGACATGCCATGATGGTGATCAGAATCTGTCTTGTTTTTAAAGCTCTCATTGTTTCTCAGAGGCATGTCATTTCTTGGAAATGTCATCCTGTTTTCCAGGTACACTCCATCCTGTGTGCATTTTTCGCATCCATGAAAGCCTGCGTGATCTTTAACCTTTTTTAGGAATGCACGAGCAGGCAAGAGCTGTAAAGATAACCTCACTCCTTCAAATTCAAACCCTTTTTCTAATTCATTTACTTCAGTGATGAAGTCTTCAAGGTATTGACTTAGTGAAGTAGGTTTACATGTGCCACAAAATAACCCTATCGTCACTGGCTCCTCTTGTCTGATGTTTCGCAGTGTTCCTAGAATGGGCCAGAACTGTGTTGCTGAACTTTTGAATAGAGGCAAACCGTCGATGTTGACCTGACGCTCCAAGGTGTGAATTTTGCTCAGAATGTCGACGTTTGATGTAGCACCTCTGTAATTGAATTCAGCACTCCCAAATGGTAATACTGGCCACCAGCCTTCTCTTGTATTTCAGGGTTTAAACGCACAGTTCCCAGCAATGTCCTTGAGTCTTTTGGCAGATTTAAACTATGCTGACGGAGCATGTTAAGTAATGAATTCAATGCCACATGAGTGATTTTGTGTTCAGTAGCCGTCTTCTAGGGAAGTTTGATCGGTTTCAGATCCTGACTCTGTGTCTGATTCACTGTCATAAAGGTCACTTGCCATATTGATAGCTTCAGTCTCATCAATATGAGAGACACAGTCCATAAATGTGTCTTCATCAATTTGAGTTTGACAAGTGTTACTCGAGTCGCTGTGCATGCAACCCAACTCATTCCCCCAAGTTGTCTGCAGTTGTTGATCTACCTTCTCCTTTGCTTTTCTTCTCAGTGTCCAGTAGGATGGTTCATTGCAAGCCATAGTATTAAGACCTTAACACAAACAAACCCTTTTTTTTCTTCTTCTTTTTTCATCACGGCCCTAAGATATTACCAAGATAATTAACACAATTGATGTACATACCTTCAGTTTACTGTGGATGGATGGTTGTAGATATAGCTTTCTGTAGTCAAATTAAACAAATTACTTAGTTAATAAATGCTGAACTTTGAATAATTCAATTGTTTTAATGAAATTGTCTTGTGTACTTCATGATTATATAAATATTGAGATCTATCTATGATTTAAATCAAAGATTGAATATGAAAATATTCTGTAGCATGATGAAATGAGAACTAAACCTATATTTAAACTAATATTTATTCTCATGAATTACATTCTTGGCCACCAGATACAAAATCAAAGTGCCGTCTAAAGTTTGATCTGGTAAAAAGGACACAAAATATGTGTTTTACTTTATGAAAGTTTATTTTAAAAAATTAAATAAATAAATAAATGAAGTGTTATTTATTCCGATGATGAAGAGTTAAAATACTATTTATTCCTGGGAAGGTTTTAATGTCACATGATTCTTTGGAAATCAGGCTAAAGTTTTTTGTTTTTGTTTTTTAAATCAAAGCCACTTGAGCCTTTTTTCCCAAAGAATCATAAAACATTAAAAACTTCACAGGAATAAATAGCATTTTAAAATATATTCAAATAGAAAAGGGCTTTTTTAATATACTTTTTTTTCTTTTTTTGATACATTGAGTGTTGGTTTATATTGAGCACATATCTAAACAAGTGTCTTTGGATATAGAAATTTTTGTTTTCCGTCTCGCGAGAAGCGAAATCGGATTCTCTGTTTTTAGAGCACGCGATTGGCTGTTTGCTGGTGATGTCACACCTCAATGTGCGCGCGCTCCAGTTGAAGCTGGAAACGGAGACTGCGCTAGGTCTGTAAGTCAGATTATCATCTACACGAAGGTAATCATGTTTAACAACCTTTTAACTGTGCATGGTAATTAATAGTAGGTCTTGCATAATGATCATATATGTTAAGTGCTTGTGTAACTTAATCAAAAATTAGAATTAAAAAGTTTGGGCCACACGTGATTAACGTTAGCTGTTTGCCGCAGGTGTCACACTTACAGGTGCATTCGCTTCAGAGTTAATCGCAAACTCAGTATTAGACTTGAGGTGTAATTAACATTATGAACGTTTGAGAAACCGTAGAACTTGATCTAAACTAGGTTTGATGTATCTGGATTTGACAACTGTAACCTCTGAAACTCAGAGCTGGCTCAGCTAGACGAGGTTGAATCCAGCTTCTTATTCGCAGCTTCTTATTGACGCGATCCGGTCCACCTTAAAAGACGCGACGCTTCCGCGTCTTTGGTTTCTTATTCACGCTCATTTTAGGGACCGTGCGGTTTTTCTCTTTTTCACGTTTTTTAAGGGATTGTGTTGCTTTTGTGTCCATTTTCAGAATAAAAGAATAATTGTTAGCGAAGATTGACTGTAAACATATACATATACATTGCACATACAATATAATTACAGTAGCCTATGCCTATTCTATACATTTCAATTATTGCACTCGAATGCTTTAAATACATTAATAAATCAATAAAAGGTAAGGTAGCTAGAGATGAATGCCAGCTCCAGCTTGGATCCAGCCTCTGAAGACTTCAGATGAACCAACACCAGATGACACCTACCCCTGCAAGCTCTCCAGAACATCCAATATGGATGAAATACAAAATCTATAATCATGTTACTTTAAAATGAGAACTAAATTTGCTTAAATGGATATATGGTATTTGTCAATACTGTAATTTGTAATCTTACAACTGTACTTTCTGATTTAATTGATTAATTAAACTGACTTGAAAGAGCCATCACATTGTGGACTCATTTGGGGACGTAAACAATTTCACTGGTGCTTTATACCCATCGTTAATGAATATCTTCATAAAAAAAGCTAATATTTTTTACTGTAACGTTATGAATTTATGAACCAACGAATTTGAGCCTTTGAATTAATGGCACCTGTGGCCCATTTGGAGGCGCTATATCTCGGCTGCCTTTATGGGTGCGTTCAAATTCGCACTGGGACATTATACCCAGTGTGCCTGACTGTCACCATGCAGAATTCCAGACATTTTTACTGTAGCATTTGGAAGTTATGGATCCATTAATTTGACATATAGTCTTGTTCAAAATAATAGCAGTACAATGTGACTAACCAGAATAATCAAGGTTTTTAGTATATTTTTTATTGCTACGTGGCAAACAAGTTACCAGTAGGTTAAGTAGATTGTCAGAAAACAAACAAGACCCAGCATTCATGATATGCACGCTCTTAAGGCTGTGCAATTGGGCAATTAGTTGAAAGGGGTGTGTTCAAAAAAATAGCATTGTCTACCTTTGACTGTACAAACTCAAAACTATTTTGTACAAACATTTTTTTCTCTGGGATTTAGCAATCCTGTGAATCACTAAACTAATATTTAGTTGTATGACCACAGTTTTTTAAAACTGCTTGACATCTGTGTGGCATGGAGTCAACCAACTTGTGGCACCTCTCAGCTGTTATTCCACTCCATGATTCTTTAACAACATTCCACAATTCATTCACATTTCTTGGTTTTGCTTCAGAAACAGCATTTTTGATATCACCCCACAAGTTCTCAATTGGATTAAGGTCTGGAGATTGGGCTGGCCACTCCATAACATTAATTTTGTTGGTTTGGAACCAAGACTTTGCCCGTTTACTAGTGTGTTTTGGGTCATTGTCTTGTTGAAACAACCGTTTCAAGGGCATGTCCTCTTCAGCATAGGGCAACATGACCTCTTCACGTATTTTAACATATGCAAACTGATCCATGATCCCTGGTATGCGATAAATAGGCCCAACGCCATAGTAGGAGAAACATGCCCATAGCATGATGCTTGCACCTCCATGCTTCACTGTCTTCACTGTGTACTGTGGCTTGAATTCAGAGTTTGGGGGTCGTCTCACAAACTGCCTGTGGCCCTTGGACCCAAAAAGAACAATTTTACTCTCATCAGTCCACAAAATGTTCCTCCATTTCTCTTTAGGCCAGTTGATGTGTTCTTTGGCAAATTGTAACCTCTTCTGCACATGCCTTTTTTTAACAGAGGGACTTTGAGGGGGATTCTTGAAAATAGATTAGCTTCACACAGACGTCTTCTAACTGTCACAGTACTTACAGGTAACTCCAGACTGTCTTTGATCATCCTGGAGGTGATCATTGGCTGAGCCTTTGCCATTCTGGTTATTCTTTTATCCATTTTGATGGTTGTCTTCCGTTTACTTCCACGTCTCTCTGGTTTTGCTCTCCATTTTAAGGCATTGGAGATCATTTTAGCTGAACAGCCTATCATTTTTTGCACCTCTTTATAGGTTTTCCCCTCTCTAATCAACTTTTTAATCAAAGTACGCTGTTCTTCTGAACAATGTCTTGAACGACCCATTTTCCTCAGCTTTCAAATGCATGTTCAACAAGTGTTGGCTTCATCCTTAAATAGGGGCCACCTGATTCACACCTGTTTCTTCACAAAATTGATGACCTCAGTGATTGAATGCCACACTGCTATTTTTTTGAACACACCCCTTTCAACTAATTCAACTAATTGCCCAATTGCACAGCCTTAAGAGCGTGCATATCATGAATGCTGGGTCTCATTTGTTTTCTGAGAATCTACTGAACCTACTGGTAACTTGTTTGCCACGTAGCAATAAAAAATATACAAAAAACCTTGATTATTCTGGTTAGTCACATTGTACTGCTATTATTTTGAACAAGACTGTATATAAATTATAGAACCATTTCAGAACAGGTTACACAGACCCTAAGGTAAACAAAATTTTTAAGAAAGAAAGAAACGTTACATGTAGGTTTGGTAACACTTTACTTGAAGGGGTGTGCATAAGACTGACATGACACCTTCATAATCATGACATGACACGTGTCATGAATATGAAGGAGTTTTTATGCATGTTTATGACAACTGTCATTAAGTGTCATTCGCTTAATTATGTCATTTTTAATGCAATGATGACATTTCGGAGTTGTCTTTATTATGACAACTTGACATAAACCAATACATCATAACCTGTCAGTGTCTTTGTCATGACAACTTGACATTACCAAGACAACACAACCTGTCATAAACAGATATGAAATGACATAGCAGATTAATTATCAAATTTAAGAAACTACTTTGCTTTTTGGGTTTACATTACATTAGTTGCTAGGCAACGTGGGGAGAGGATGCTGGCGTTGTCTGTTCGCCGCTTCTCCACCCACAAATCATGTTAACTTTACTATTAAATTTAGATTTTATTTTATTTTCTTAAGTTTGTGACTAGTCTAACAGAGCTACTATTGGGACTGTTGCTGATTGCTGGCAGCCACTGAGAGGACGTTGTTTGCCGTTTTTTCACCGCTTCTCTTCTGTTTTTGTTTGAATTTGTGGTTGGTTTTGGTTTGAAGGACATTTGATGTTGCTCGCTGCGGCTGCTCTCTCTTCTGGGTGTCGGCTGCTCACTGGTGGTCTCCCTCGGGCTTGAACTGCATGGTGGCTGAAGTTTGCTCCATGCTAGCGTCATCAGCGTCCGGCATGATGTTGAGATGTAATTTTTACTTGTTATTCAAGTATTGTTATTTTTTCCCTTTGTTGCACTTTGAGATTCTTCGGAATGAAAAGTGCGTTATAAATAAAATCTATTATTATTATTATTATTATTATTATTATTATTATTAAACTGTCATGTGGTTGGTTTTGACAGTGGCTGTCATTAGGCTATTATAATGTCATGATTTTTTAATAAATTTAATTCGTCATTTACATGTCATTAAGTGTCAATACTGTGTCAAAATATTTTATAACATTGTCATGAATATATTTCTTGACCTAAACTACAGTGGGACAAGTTGAATTTGTCATTAACATGTCATTAAGTGTCAATACTGTGTCAAATTATTTCATTACATTGTCATGAATATATTTCTTGACCTAAACTACAGTGGGACAAGTTGAATTTGTCATTAACATGTCATTAAGTGTCAATACTGTGTCAAATTATTTCATAACATTGTCATGAATATATTTCTTGACCTGAAATATGGCATCATAGAGGAAATCGTACAGAGTCATTAAAAACTATTAATATAACTCAAAATGATAGAGTGGCATAGACATATACACCTATATGATGATGCCTATGGTGGCACCACTGGTAATGTGTACGCTGTAACAGTTGTTGACAGAGCCTCAGTCAGGTTAGTTTGTTTAGATGTTTAATGTCAATTTAGTTTGCAGTAAGTAAAAACAATTCACAACAACGTTATTTTGGGTTTAATATACTTTATTTAAACTTTCGCTCACTCTTTAACAAATAGTTTGAGTTTATTCTTACCATTCCGTTTGTTATGGTGGAGTCTCGTGTGCTGGTGCACCGTCAAAAGGGGTTCAGGCGGAAACGTTGGCCCTATATATAATGTTCCGGCCTAGGCTCTAGTCGCAACCATTCCTTGTTCAGCCCGGGGTGGGGCTCTAAAGACTATTCCTCTTATTTTTATACATCGAAAGATAATTTATAAAGTGAAGTCATTTGACAAAGTGTTATTTTTCTGTGTTTGTTTATGTGTGCATATGATGTTGATATATATATGTTTATTTTGTGTGGCCATTATTTGTGTACGTGTTTTCCCCTTTTTGCGTTAATTGGTGCTGGTCACCTGTGTATAAATTCATGCCTTGTGTTTTTAAGAGTCAGTTCTGTGAGAGGGCAGGTCTTAAAAATTAAATGATTGATTTTATTTCTCGAACTCCTTTTCATATTTTTAAGACATTTGAAATTGTCTATTATCTAACCTTCTGTTGAAGCTGGTGGAGGAAACTTAAAAAATAAAATAAAACATTGTGAACTGAAAAATATTATTGATGCTGTTATTAAAAAATAATTTGACAGCGTATTAACACCTAATTACATTTTAATGACAAATTAAACTTTTGCCACTGAAAATTTTTTATGACATTATAATGGTCAACATCAAAACCAACCACATAACAGTTTAAGGTTAACCCTATAAGCTAAGTAAGTTTCTTAAATTTGATAATCTGTTATGTCATGTTTATGACAGGTTATGTTGTCTTGGTAATGTCAAGTTGTCATGACAAAGACACTGACAGGTTATGATGTATTGGTTTATGTCAAGTTGTCATAACAAAGACAACTCCGAAATGTCATCATTTCATTAAAAATGACATAATTAAGCGAATGACACTTAATGACAGTTGTCATAAACATGCATAAAAACTCCTTCATATTCATGACATGTGTCATGTCATGATTATGAAGGTGTCATGTCAGTCTTATGCACACCCCTTCAAGTAAAGTGTTACCGTAGGTTTTTTTTAGAACATTTATTGTGCAAAAATTGAATTATGCTCTGATCGTTTAAAAGGGGGCCATGTCCTTACACAAGTAAAAAAATATGGCTCTGGTAATGTCAATCCATTGTGGGCTCTTCCTACTGTAAGGAGCACCTTTTGAAAATGACTATTGGATGGAGGCAGTCCCGTCACAAGGGCTGAGCCCAACCGATAAAGGATTTTTAAGGCCGATACAAATATTTGATTTAAAAGCCGATATTCCCGTCACTATATATTAAAAAAACAGAAACACTTAAAAACTTTACAGATTAAAAATAACAAATCACCATGAAATCATGTAGTTATTATTAGCCATATTAATATATAAACACAAAATACACACACGTTTTATTTGTAAAAATAAAATATAGCAATTTTACCAGAATAATTACAAATGAGATATTTTCCCCAAATCGTGCAGCCCTAAAATGAGCCTGATCTTGACCCGAGTAACATAAAAAAACAACACATTTCAGTATGAAATCATGTAGTGAAGAGTTCGGTGTTTCTCCCAATCACCATATGACATCCAGAACTCTGGAAAAATAAATACATAATCAAATACATGAGAGAACATTGCTTCCATACGTTTTTGCCCAAACTTCAAAGGCCCGTTTAAATGATTCAAACTAAAGTCATATCTTAACTTTAAGGTTACGTTTATCATATAAACTACCTATATACAGCATGTTATAAGCATGTGTTTGGGGCAGAGGGGCACACGGTCGCATTTGCAGCAGATATATGCTGCCCATTGTTAAAGCATGAGACAGACAGGCGTCGGAGGAGAACACTTTTAAAGCTGACTGAATGGATGATTTTCTCCGTCTGTATTTGCAGTACACAAGCCACGGTTCAGCTGTGTGAAAGCACAACGGCTGCACGCTGCTCCCGCTCTCCACGCGCACCACGTGCAGTGTTAAAACGGCCATAAGAGCGCACACAACAGATGTGGCACTGGTCTTTCTAAAAGGTTGCGGGTAAATTGCGTCATCAACATGCGTTATCGTGATAATGCAATAGAATTAAAATGTCTATCGTAGGCCAATTTTGTATCGTTTATATAGCATATCATTTCTATTGCCCATTACTACCACTGATTTATTTATACCGTACAAGAGTAAACCGGTCAGTCCATCTCAAGAAGTCCAAAAATTAAGTTGGTTCAATTTTGAATTTTCTAAATGGTTTTGACTGATTACATTAGTGTTGTCACGATACCAAAATTATGACTTCGATACCATTTTTCAGAACCGATCCAATCTGATATTAAAAATTCTGAATATCTGTCGATACCGATCCGATACCAATGCAGTTTGGTTTAAAAACTCTGAATATCTGTCGATACCGATCCGATACCAATGCAGTTTGGTTTAAAAATTCTGAATATCTGTCGATACCGATCCGATACCAATGCAGTTTGGTGTAAAAACTCTGAATATCTGTCGATACCGATCCGATACCGATGCAGTTTGGTTTAAAAACTCTGAATATCTGTCGATACCGATCCGATACCGATGCAGTTTGGTTTAAAAACTCTGAATATCTGTCGATACCGATCCGATACCGATGCAGTTTGGTTTAAAAACTCTGAATATCTGTCGATACCGATCCGATACCGATGCAGTTTGGTTTAAAAACTCTGAATATCTGTCGATACCGATCCGATACCAATGCAGTTTGGTTTAAAAACTCTGAATATCTGTCGATACCGATCCGATACCGATGCAGTTTGGTTTAAAAACTCTGAATATCTGTCGATACCGATCCGATGCCGATGCAGTTTGGTTTAAAAACTCTGAATATCTGTCGATACCGATCCGATACCAATGCAGTTTGGTTTAAAAACTCTGAATATCTGTCGATACCGATCCGATACCAGTGCAGTTTGGTTTAAAAACTCTGAATATCTGTCGATACCGATCCGATACCGGTGCAGTTTGGTTTAAAAACTCTGAATATCTGTCGATACCGATCCGATACCGGTGCAGTTTGGTTTAAAAACTCTGAATATCTGTCGATACCGATCCGATACCGATGCAGTTTGGTTTAAAAACTCTGAATATCTGTCGATACCGATCCGATACCAATGCAGTTTGGTTTAAAAACTCTGAATATCTGTCGAGACCGATCCGATACCGATGCAGTTTGGTTTAAAAACTCTGAATATCTGTCGATACCGATCCGATACCGATGCAGTTTGGTTTAAAAACTCTGAATATCTGTCGATACCGATCCGATACCAATGCAGTTTGGTTTAAA
This sequence comes from Pseudorasbora parva, assembly GCF_024679245.1. Lineage (NCBI taxonomy): Eukaryota > Metazoa > Chordata > Actinopteri > Cypriniformes > Gobionidae > Pseudorasbora > Pseudorasbora parva. The sequence goes on from NC_090185.1 coordinate 44,605,165, forward strand.
AACTCTGAATATCTGTCGATACCGATCCGATACCGATGCAGTTTGGTTTAAAAACTCTGAATATCTGTCGATACCGATCCGATGCCGATGCAGTTTGGTTTAAAAACTCTGAATATCTGTCGATACCGATCCGATACCAATGCAGTTTGGTTTAAAAACTCTGAATATCTGTCGATACCGATCCGATACCAATGCAGTTTGGTTTAAAAACTCTGAATATCTGTCGATACCGATCCAATGCCGATGCAGTTTGGTTTAAAAACTCTGAATATCTGTCGATACCGATCCGATACCGATGCAGTTTGGTTTAAAAACTCTGAATATCTGTCGATACCGATCCGATACCGATGCAGTTTGGTGTAAAAACTCTGAATATCTGTCGATACCGATCCGATACCCATGCAGTTTGGTTTAAAAACTCTGAATATCTGTCGATACCGATCCGATACCAATGCAGTTTGGTTTAAAAACTCTGAATATCTGTCGATACCGATCCGATACCGATGCAGTTTGGTTTAAAAACTCTGAATATCTGACGATACCGATCCGATACCGATGCAGTTTGGTTTAAAAACTCTGAATATCTGTCGATACCGATCCGATACCGATGCAGTTTGGTTTAAAAACTCTGAATATCTGTCGATACCGATCCGATACCAATGCAGTTTGGTTTAAAAACTCTGAATATCTGTCGATACCGATCCGATACCAGTGCAGTTTGGTTTAAAAACTCTGAATATCTGTCGATACCGATCCGATGCCGATGCAGTTTGGTTTAAAAACTCTGAATATCTGTCGATACCGATCCGATACCGATGCAGTTTGGTTTAAAAATTCTGAATATCTGTCGATACCGATCCGATACCAGTGCAGTTTGGTTTAAAAACTCTGAATATCTGTCGATACCGATCCGATGCCGATGCAGTTTGGTTTAAAAACTCTGAATATCTGTCGATACCGATCCGATGCCGATGCAGTTTGGTTTAAAAACTCTGAATATCTGTCGATACCGATCCGATACCAGTGCAGTTTGGTTTAAAAACTCTGAATATCTGTCGATACCGATCCGATACCGATGCAGTTTGGTTTAAAAACTCTGAATATCTGTCGATACCGATCCGATACCGATGCAGTTTGGTGTAAAAACTCTGAATATCTGTCGATACCGATCCGATACCCATGCAGTTTGGTTTAAAACTCTGAATATCTGTCGATACCGATCCGATACCAGTGCAGTTTGGTTTAAAAACTCTGAATATCTGTCGATACCGATCCGATACCGATGCAGTTTGGTTTAAAAACTCTGAATATCTGACGATACCGATCCGATACCGATGCAGTTTGGTTTAAAAACTCTGAATATCTGTCGATACCGATCCGATACCGATGCAGTTTGGTTTAAAAACTCTGAATATCTGTCGATACCGATCCGATACCAATGCAGTTTGGTTTAAAAACTCTGAATATCTGTCGATACCGATCCGATACCAATGCAGTTTGGTTTAAAAACTCTGAATATCTGTCGATACCGATCCGATACCGATGCAGTTTGGTTTAAAAACTCTGAATATCTGACGATACCGATCCGATACCAATGCAGTTTGGTTTAAAAACTCTGAATATCTGTCGATACCGATCCGATACCAGTGCAGTTTGGTTTAAAAACTCTGAATATCTGTCGATACCGATCCGATGCCGATGCAGTTTGGTTTAAAAACTCTGAATATCTGTCGATACCGATCCGATACCGATGCAGTTTGGTTTAAAAATTCTGAATATCTGTCGATACCGATCCGATACCAGTGCAGTTTGGTTTAAAAACTCTGAATATCTGTCGATACCGATCCGATGCCGATGCAGTTTGGTTTAAAAACTCTGAATATCTGTCGATACCGATCCGATGCCGATGCAGTTTGGTTTAAAAACTCTGAATATCTGTCGATACCGATCCGATACCAGTGCAGTTTGGTTTAAAAACTCTGAATATCTGTCGATACCGATCCGATGCCGATGCAGTTTGGTTTAAAAACTCTGAATATCTGTCGATACCGATCCGATACCGATGCAGTTTGGTTTAAAAACTCTGAATATCTGTCGATACCGATCCGATACCAATGCAGTTTGGTTTAAAAACTCTGAATATCTGTCGATACCGATCCGATACCGATGCAGTTTGGTTTAAAAACTCTGAATATCTGTCGATACCGATCCGATACCGATGCAGTTTGGTGTAAAAACTCTGAATATCTGTCGATACCGATCCGATACCAATGCAGTTTGGTTTAAAACTCTGAATATCTGTCGATACCGATCCGATACCGATGCAGTTTGGTTTAAAAACTCTGAATATCTGTCGATACCGATCCGATACCGATGCAGTTTGGTTTAAAAACTCTGAATATCTGTCGATACCGATCCGATACCGATGCAGTTTGGTTTAAAAACTCTGAATATCTGTCGATACCGATCCGATGCCGATGCAGTTTGGTTTAAAAACTCTGAATATCTGTCGATACCGATACTAAACCGATCCGATACCAATGCAGTTTGGTTTAAAAACTCTATGGAGAATTTCTAACGCTCAGTCCGCATTGAGAAGGTCAACACAAGATATATCGACGCTTAGTGTATCTGTGCAGTATTCTTATACGCCGTTTATTTGAACAGTTTGACATTTCAGTTACTGTGTGTGAAGAACAATAACTAGTCCAGTGTTGTGATCTAACAGACACCCGGTAGAAAGTAACAGAATATTATGCGCACAGTATCGAATTTGGATCGGTCCGGTCTGTCCGATACCCGATCCGGCAAATAATGGCGGATCGGAGCCGATACCTATCCTGAGTATCGGATCGGTGCATCCCTATACGATACCAGACTAAAATACCTCGATAACGATACAAATCGATAACACGGTAAAAAAAAAAAAAGATATAATGAATAATATGACAACAGAACTTATTATTCATTGTTTTATTTTATTTTTACTAATTACTTATTGACTTATTCCTTATTTGACTTATTGACTTGTCCAGCATGTTCCTGCCCTGGTTTTGCCCATTTCCTTCTGTTATTGCTATAATAACTGCATGCCAGTGTGAAGATCCTCACAGAGGTCATCATTATCAATCATCTTATCATTCACTAACCTTTCACTTCTCAACGGGGTGGGATGAACAAAATCTTATTTCATGATACCAGTAATTTCATATTTTTAAAGTGTAATTTTATAATTATAATATTTTTAATTGTATCTTTGTTTTTAAAAATAAGCAACAAAAAAAAATGCAAATGACAAACAAGATAACAAAAGCAGTGCTTTATTTCTCATCTACATTAGGTCTATTTAACAGAAGCAAGTCAAGAAAGAACTTAAATAATCAAATATAAAACTGCTTCCTTAGTCTTTACTCTATAATTTAACTATACACTGATTCTTAATATATTTCATTTATTTAGCCGAGCATGTGGTGGTTTTTCTATTGTTCATTGGTGTTTGATTAACATTAATCAGAGAATATTAGATCTGGCTTCAGACCTGCACGGCTCTCATGACCTCAGCTGTAGATGTCCACTAAAGACAGATCCGACTGTGTTTACCTCAATACTCGCCAGACCGTACATATTTACATATTTTTGACCATTCAAAACCAAATAATAATCTGCGAAAGAACTGAATGGCGATCGCATGTTTGTTGTCTGAAAATGCGCGCCTGTGTGCGAGTGTGTGTGTGTGTGCGTGCTTCAGGTCAGAGTCCGGCTCCCGTCCCGCGCCGCGCTTTTTCTTCTCATGCGCGCATATTTCTGTTGCTTTCTCTGTCATGCGCTGCGCGTCTATATTTAACTCTTCTGCTTCTAATGTTTATTGAGCGGCTGAAGCAGAGCTCTCACACACGTCCTGACACCTGCTGTAACACACATCAACGCACATTAAGAAATACAGCTCAGGCGCTGTCCTCCTTAAAGTAGCGCTACTAATAAAAGTCCATATCGTACCGTTTGTAATAGCAGGGTATCGCAATACTTTTCTAGTACCGGTATATCGTGCAACACTAGATTACATTTACTGTATGTATTGGTATAAATTCCAGAGGTATAAATTGGTATACATTTCTTTACTGTATGTAAAGTTTTCCTCAAACTTAATTACACAAAATCAGCTTTGCGTTGATTGCATTATGCTGTTGAATGGAAATATATTTTTTAATAATTTTATATAATCAAGTAGCCTACATACAAATGAGGGAAAATTACTGAAAATTAAGTTAATGGATCATGCATTCTGGGTCAATATACAATACACACATCTCACTTTATGTGCTGTTTCCAAATGGAAACGCTCCCACACCAGATGTAGTACGAGATTTTTGATAAAAAAGCATTGTCATTTCATCATTGCAATATTTTAGAGAGGCATACATTTTAAGCTTTGATAATTGCAAACGTTTTAAGTACACTTGTTTAGTATACAAAATATGACATAATCTTGCTCCCACTCCACTGCATGGCTTTTTTCAAAGACTTGGCAGTGGAGGTGATACACGGGCCGATGTCAAAGGAGACTGCGTGATGCCATTTAGGCGCACCACTTTTGGGCGAAGCGTTATGTCAGTAATAAGTGGTAAACTCTGGAATAGCTTGTCCCTTTCAATAAGAGAATGTCCTACATTCAACACCTTTAAAACTCACTTAAAGCAGTGGCTTCTTGAAAACCAGAGGTGTACTCATATTTAACTGTCATACATTTATCAATAGTGCATGTACACTTACACTGTAAATCTGAATGTAGTATAGAGGTGAATGAACAATGTCTTGCCATTTGTGTATTTTTTATTTTATTTTTTAGGTGAATGTGAATGATGTTGAATGATTGTTGGCTGTCTCTGTTATTTTTATGTTATCTGCCTATAGGGACTGCAGACGAAAAATAGTTATTTTTATTAATTCTGGCATATTTACATTGTGAATTTTTATAGCCTACAACATTGTTCATGAATATGCTTGGTCTATTAAATAAACTAATAAAATAAAAATATATATAACCTATGGATATATATCTAGGATATATCTTCTATATATCTGTATAATTCTATATATTTTATAATTCTAAGTTAGCCTATGTGAATGTGTTACTATGCACAATAAATCTCACTTAGGCTTTATCACAATCTCTCTCCTCTCACTAAACCCACGATGTGAAGATGGATTATCTTCCCTTTTAAACTGTGGGGAATGAGGTTCATTGAGATGTGTGACTGTGTGGTTTGTTCCCGCCCCTTTTAATCAAAGCAGTTTCGACAGGCGCACCTGATGAAACACTTCAGCGCTTCGTTTAGCTGTAGTCACGTGACATGGGTGAGTCGAATCACAGCTCGGAGCAGCGTTTCGAAAACATCTGCGCTTCGGGATCTCGACACAGCGTCGAAACGACAGGTTCGCGTCAGCCATCCCTAGTTATTCTTTTTGGGTTAAAATAAAGACCCGCTTTTTCATTCGATGCTGGTGTTCCTTGTGCTTTGGCTAGCTCGGTCCCTTACAAGCCGCCTGTACAATTTTCAGTCCAACCGCAGTGATTTTTATATAATCGGAAAGCTCATGTTTTGTTTTCTTTACAGAATTAACATGCGCTTGGAATTGAGAAATCTCAACGTTACCTGCGTCCTGATGGATGGGTTCTTTCCCGCGGTAATGCAATATATTTTTTTCTTCTTTTTATAAAATGTTGCGTCGCTGCTGTTACACACAACTGCAAACTATAAGCTAAGTGAATGGGTAAACACACTTCATGAAGTCAGAGGCGCGAGCCGAGTCACACATGAGACAGCCTATTGCCTAACACAGCTGTCAATCAAACTCATCAAGCATTATGCAAAAACCATAGACTGTAAAAAACACATTTTATTTATTTCAGTATTTGAGATGTTATAAAAAGTTTGCAATTACGTTAAAATAAGTTAAACAATTGTTATTTAACAAATATTATTATATTTGTATAAAATAAACTGGGGGGGCCTGTCATCATAGTGGGCGGGCCTCTGCCCGTCAGCCCCGTCCGCTGGCTATGCCCCTGGGTGACCATTTGGAGCACATTACCGGATTTCAACTTTGAACTTTGCAGGTGTTTGGTAAAGCCACCTGTACAATTTTCAGTCCAACCGCATTAAGTCTTATATCATCGGAAAGCTCATGTTTAGCAGTTTCACACGAGCTCCACACGAGCTTGTACGTTGTTAGTGGCTCAAGAGAGCAGGGGTCTAATAGCCCTTGTCGAGGTCACCTTGATCTAAAAGTTCTCTCTAAATAAAAATCTTTATATATCAGCCAAATCTTAAGCTATTTCCATTTGTTTTGTATCAAACTAAAGCTGAGTATTTGTAGTTTACAGAAATGTGAATGGGTTTACTGTGTGTTGTTCCTAACGGGAAAGAGAAGAGGTGCAGTTGAACCTGTTTCAGGGCCTTGAATCGCTGCAGGTGTTTGGTAAAGCCGCCTGTACAATTTTCAGTCCAACCGCATTAAGTCTTATATCATCGGAAAGCTCATGTTTAGCAGTTTCACACGAGCTCCAGCACACTGTTGTACGTTGTTTTTGTTTGTTTAAGAGTATTTGTACCAGTGAGTTGATTTTGATTAATTTCACCATTAGCCTAAACAGTGACACGGGAGTGCAGTGGTATCAATAAATAGCTAAATTGCCTTTTTGTCTCGCATGTCCTTTTATGTTGCTTGCCCTCTTCCCAAATAGCACTTTGAAAGCGAGGTTTGTAACAGTTTTGTGTTAGTGTGTGTGTGTGTGTGTGTGTGTGTGTGTGTGTGTGTGTGTTGATTGTTAGTGAAGGCCCTGACTGAAACCCCATGGTACGGTACTGGCTAGCATGAATAATCTGTATACAGCACTTAATGTACGTGTTCATTTTTGGGCGTGGCTTCCCAGCTCCAGTTGTTTGGCAGGGGAGGCATGTGTTGGGGAGACCTCCTTCTCTTCTTCCAGAGTCCCTGTACTGCATATCAGCTTCAAAATTGGCCTGCATCTTCTTCCATACATTCTCAGATTCCCAGCAAGAGAATTCTAAAGGGGAAAAAATAATAGAAATGGTTAATGCAATAATATACAGATTACATCCCAACCTATCATTTAGTGAGCTATATAGATCTAGAATCCTAAAACACCAGTGGGGGGAGTGGGGTGATGAGACCAGGCTAAGATTCTCCCCAGGTGATGCCGTTTACCCTGGCCTCAACCAATATTACATAGTTTACTGTAAAGTGGTTACACTCAGTACAGACAGTACATACAGTGAGGAAAATAAGTATTTGAACACCCTGCTATTTTGCAAGTTATCCCACTTGGAAATCACGGAGGGGTCTGAAATTGTCATCGAAATTGACATAATCTAAATAAAAAAATTCGGAAATCACAATATATGATTTTTTAAAATTATTTATTTGTATGATACAGCTGCAAATAAGTATTTGAACACGTGTCTATCAGCTAGAATCCCAGCTGGCATTTTAACATTGAGCCACTGTTGAATCAACGTCAGGTGCCAGTGTTGGATAACCGTTGAATTTTATTTAGATTTTGCTAATCTAATCAACGTTGAAATGGCAACGTCTTTCCAATGTCACGTTTCTCAACATGGGTGAATTTGCCAACATTGAAACAATATTGATTTTAGTTTAGATTTTGCAAATCCAATCAACTTTGAAATTTAGACAATCACTGTAAAGTCCTGCTTTTCAACATAAAGTCCTGCTTTCAACTGTTTTCACTGAAGTATTGATGTGTTCAGCAGTAACACCAAACACCTTGAAATGGATACATAAACACTAAGTTTGCAAACACGCCCAGTCAGCTTGGAAGAAGTTAATTGGTCAAAGGAAGAGCAGGAAGAAGATTAATAAAGACGTTTCACTGACGTAGGAAACATGCTTTATTACATAGCTGCAATTGTGCCAACCTTTCACATCAATTGTACACATGTCAAACTTTTACTTTACCCAAAAATTCTGTCATTAAAGGGTTAGTTCACCCAAAAGTGAAATTGAGGTCATTAATGACTCACCCCAATGTTATTCCAGACCCGTAAGACCTCCATTCCTCTTCAGAACACAGTTTAAGATATTTTATATTTTAGTCCCAGAGCATTGTGGCGATCCGAATCATTGATTCATGGCTGTTTGAATCTTTATTTAAGGTTTGAAAACAAACGCAGAAGAGAACACAATGCTGAATAAAGTCGTACTTTTTTTAATTTTTGGACCAAAATGTATTTTCGACTCTTCAAGAGACTCTAATTAACCCACTGATGTCTCATATGGACTACTTTGATGATTTTTTATTCCCTTTCTGGACATGGACAGTATAGTGTGCATACTGCATTATGCTCTGGGACTAAATATAAAATATCTTAAACTGTGTGTGAAGATGAACGGAGGTCTTACGGGTGTGGAACAACATTAGGGAGAGGAGTTAATGACAGACATTTCATTTTTGGGTGAACTAACCCTTTAAATGACTCGCCTTGTCGCTCCACACCCGTAAGACCTTCGTTCATCTTGGGAACACAGTTTAAGGTATTTCATATTTAGTCCGAAAGCTTTCTGTCCCTTCATTGAAAATGTACGTACGGTATACTGTCCCTTTTTATGTTGTTGTTATTTTTGGACCAAAATGTATTTTCATTGCTTCAAAAAATTCTATCCAACCCACTGATGTCACATATGGACTACTTTGATGATGTTATTATCTTTCTGGTCCTTCTGGAGATGGACAGTATACCGTACATACATTTTCAATGGAGGGACAGAAAGCTCGGAGTAAATATAAAATATCTTAAACTGTGTTCTGAAGATGGAGGTCTTACGGGTGTGGAACGACATTAGGGTGAGGAGTAAATGACAGACATTTCATTTTTGGGTGAACTAGCTTTTTTAACCTAAAAAAAAAACGGCCCAAACATTGGGCAACATTAAACACAGCTGGTTAAGTCTTCCTTTCTTGTTACTTCTTTCTGCTACCGCCACCAGTCCTCTCAGCTGCAAATTTCAAGTCTTTGGCCATGTATTCGTCTACTTTCATTGGCTTTAAGCTCAAGACCGCATCTGATGAGAAAAACAAAAAAAAAACAGATCAGTATTAGCAAACACTACTCTCTCAAATTAAAATATTTAGCAAATATCAACTTTTGTGGCATTGCCAATGATCAAAGTATATAAATTAGTATTGATCAACATGCAAAGTCATTGATAATCATGTGCTTGAGCGAGCAACAAAAGGCAGTTGGTAGTAACCCTTGCTTCAGGTAGAGAAGTTAGTCTAGAGCCCAGAATGGAGTATTTTATATATATATATATATAAAAGTTTGGACACATTACTATGTGTAATGTTTTTGAAAGAAGTTTCTTCTGCTCATCAAGCCTGCATTTATTTGATCAAAAATACAGTAAAAAAATGTAATATTGTGATATTACAATTTAAATATTTGGTTTTCAATTTATTATATGTTAAATTACAATTTATTTCTGTGAAAAGCTGAATTTTCAGTATCATTCCTTCACCGTCACATGATCCTTCAGCAATCATTCTAATATTCTGATTTATTATGAGTGTTGGAAACAGTTCTGCTGCTTAATATATTTGATGAATAAAAGGTTTAAAAGAACTGCATTTATTCAAAATAAAAACATTTTCAAATAATATAAATCTCCTTTACTATCAATTTAACACAGTGTTTCTCAAACTTTTTCAGCCCAAGGACCACTTTATCTTCCAATTTTTTTTCTGAGGACCACCTACAGAATCCCACTCTAACACGTCCCCCAAAACCAACAAAATAGGAAGGATAAGCTAAATTTAAGTTTAATATGCAACTGTTTCAAGTCAAAAACGAATCATTCAAACACAAATGCAATGATTTGATCAGAAATTATTGTATACATTTTATATATAAAAAGTCTTCCACATAAACCTGTATTTAAATTTTACAAAAATGTAACAAAAAAAAAGTTAAGGGTTAGTTACTTTCAGATTCAAATAGATGGTTGGGTTAGGTATGGGGACAACTTACCGTTAAAGGAGACTTTCAGGTCGTTTTTCCAAATCTCTGGAAAAAAGAAGAAAGAAGAATGTGACGTGCTAAAGATTTATAGATATTCTTATGCCTCTCCCTGATTGGGTAACGGTAGTACAAGACAAAAACATTCAAACTGATCTAATATGTATAACGTTAGCACACACATACACGCCGGTGGAACGACGGACTAACGGCAGTTCGCGGTTAAACTAGTCTGCCCGTAACGTTACACTTAACGGCGGTTCGCGGTTAAACTAGTCTGCCCATACGTCTACACACACACAGATAAGAACGGCGTTTGACGGTTAGCTAGTACTAACTCCGGTTCGCGGTTTAACTACGTTAGTCTGCCCATATAAACACATTATTAATTAACACAATACGTATATGGACCAGAGTCAGGCACACTCAACATTTATTTAGGAATTTTCTAGTTATAAAATGTGACTTCAAAAACTTTGCTTACCGTCTGAGCTGTTATGCCCAAATTCAGTCGAATCGGTCCAGGTCAGAACCTGCGAGGCTGACGATGACGACACAGACCCACTTCGCGCACGCGCACGCGCAAGCAGGTGTTGTGTGGAACCGTCAGAGCCTATTGGCCTTTGTGTGATGGACAGTCGCCGTCCTCCAATCAAGCCATACATCTTGTATTCGTGTGTGTGTGTGTGTGTGTCCGTCCATTTGTGTGTCTATATATATATATATATATATATATATATATATATATATATATATATATATATATATATATATATATATATATATATATATGTATATGTGTGTGTGTGTGTGTGTATGTTTGTGTGTTATTTTTTTAATTTTAAGCGGTCTGTTAATTTTTTTACAGAGCTGTGTAGGATATATATATATATATATATATATATATATATATATATATATATATACACACACATATATATATATATATATATATATATATATATATATATAGAGCTCTGGACGAAAAATTAAGAGACAACTTAATATATACAACTTAATATATAAAAATAAAAATGCACCAGAATGCAGGAAATCACATCTACAAAATTTAAAATTGTATGGGGGAAATGTATATCCCCAGACCCCCACACAAACAGCCCCACATATAATATTTTCACCAGCCGCCACTGCATATATTGTTCTTGTATGGAATGACTAACCAAAATGATCAATCGGACTTGCTGTCAAAGTAAGCCATAAGATGTAGAAAGTGCTCAACAAACGTTTAATTCAGAGTTGATATTTCAACGTTGTATCATTATTCATGTATCAACTCTTTTTCAACAGTTAATTGATCAGCATTGTTTAGACGTTGTTCCAACGTTATTTTTCTACTGATATATTTCAACAAAATTTTTAAAAGTCATGGTTGTAAAAATAATGTTGATTTGACGTAAAACTCAAAACTTGTTGATATTTCTATGTTGAATTCTTAGTGAGTTAACAACACCAATTCAACTATTTGGTGTTCAACGTTGTTTTGACGTTGAAACAATGTTTTTTCATAAACTGACATTATTTCAACTACATTTAAACGTTTAATGTCAGTTGAATGCCAGCTGGGATTCTGACCCTCAAAGACCTGTTACTCTGCCTTTAGTATTATCCTAAATTAGATGCACCTGTTTGAGGTCGTTAGCTGCATAAAGACACCTGTCCACCCCATACAATCAGTAAGAATCCAACTACTAACATGGCCAAGACCAAAGAGCTGTCCAAAGACACTGGATACAAAATCATACACCTCCACAAGGCTGGAAAGGGCTACAGGGAAATTGCCAAGCAGCTCAGTGAAAAAAGGTCCACTGTTGGAGCAATCATTAGAAAATGGAAGAAGCTAAACATGACTGTCAATCTTCCTCGAACTGGGGCTCCGTGCAAGACCTCACCTCGTGGGGTCTCAATGATCCTAAGAAAGGTGAGAAATCAGCCCAGACTACACAGGAGGAGCTGGTCAATGACCTGAAAAGAGCTGGGACCACCGTTTCCAAAGTTACTGTTGGTAATACACTAAGGCATCATGGCGTGGCCTAGCCAGTCTCCAGACCTAAACCCAATAGAGAATCTTTTGAGGAGCTCAAACTCTGTGTTTCTCGGCAACAGGCCAGAAACCAGTCTGATCTAGAGAAGATCTGTGTGGAGGAGTGGGCCAAAATCCCTCCTGCGGTGTGTGCAAACCTGGTGGAAAACTACAGGAAACGTTTGACCTCTGTAATTGCAAACAAAGGCTACTGTACCAAATATTAACATTGATTTTCTCAGGTGTTCAAATACTTATTTCCAGCTGTATCATACAAATAGATAGTTAAAAAAATCATACATTGTGATTTCTGAATTATTATTTTTTTAGATTATGTCTCTTACGGTGGACATGCACCTACGATGACAATTTCAGACCCCTCCATGATTTCTAAGTGGGAGAACTTAAGTACATAAGTGTGTTGTAAAATATGTGAGATTTTTTTTTTACTCAAACACACAAATACACAGTAACCTGCATATTTTTCTTACAAATACAATATACAGTTTACATCTCAACCCAACACAAAGTTGCACATTCAGTAAGATATATACAAAGCAGATTATTGGTTAGCAGATTATTGGTTGCTTTCTCAAATATTACATGGCTATATTTTTAGTGCTAGCAGTCAAAAATAAAACTTGGAGAAATACTGAAATACTGCTGGTCATCTCATGTTTTTTATTTCTTGCTGATAATCAGTAGGAGAGTATAAGCTGCATTTTTAATTTGCAGGGTATAAGGTGGAATAACATTCATAGCATAATACTCACTACTCTTCAGTACTTTTAAAAGGGCTACTTTTTACAACTAGTAAAACAGTAGTATTTAGGACAGGTACGCTTGAGTATGCTTTTCCAGTACTCTTTCCACCACTGGTCTCAACAAAGATGGCATATTTGATGCTGACTAAGGGTAACATATAGCCTAGATTCAGGCCTTTCACTGGTGTTTTGTTTTATAATAAAATCAAAAAATCACACTAAAGGTATGTATCAAATTTATTTTTATTTCCGAAAAAACAACAACAACAAAAAACACATCCAGCCACTCCAGCTCCAGGACATAGATGTAGTCTTGTAACATAAAACAAGAATGTACTGGTGAATGAATGGCCTGATGTGTTCACTCATCCAGCCAGTCGAGGATCAGTCCTTCTCCTCAAAAAGACTTGCTCTTGACGCCGTAGTCAATCAGCAGCTCCTCGCACACACGAATGTCTCTCTTTGCCTGGAACAAAATCACATCCCTCTGTCCTTCAGGAAAGTTCATCATGCAGTGGACCGGCCTCAGGTTTGCTCTCTTGGAGGAATGGTTGATCTTCCGGCCCATGGTGTTTTCTGTTGGGTGACACTCGCAAGGGAAAGTCTCAGCGTCCACACAGAGGTCCTGACCAGCATAGTGGAAAAAGAAAAGGTAGTCTATGTCACCGTTGATGGACTTAACCAACTTCCGGCCCTCTGCTCCTGTGATTACCTTGCCATGGTAATCACAAACGATGGAGCCCATGGCAAAGGCTTTGGTGGCAACAACTCCTGTGGTCAAAAGAAGGTGGATTTAGTATTCACTCCAGGAGTACAAATATCTGCTCACAAGACAAAACTGGTATGTATTTTTATGTATTATGTTTAAATACCATGTCCTTTTGCACCAAAGTCCTTGAGGGCCAGACCTGTCCACTTTTGGTTCTGGACCATAGTGATGATCCTTGGATCCGACTCCACCTGCACCCTAGTGACGGGTCTCCACTTAGCCACTAGGTCCTGGGGTCGAGGACAGTTGCCAGTCCAACCCTCTTTTTGGATCAGCAGTGACACCTTGCTGACAGTCGGGGGGCGCCTTGAACACTGGGCTGTCAAAGACAAATGTTAAATTAATAATCTTTTTAATATTCTAAAAATGTGAATTATGTCACTTTGATTACAGAGATATGTATTCATTTTTTTAGTAATAAAGCACATCAACTCACACAAGAGGTGCTCCTCCCGTTTGGCAAGCTGCAAAGACCTCCACCTGTCATAGAACACTCTGTCAGATGGAAACCCTGCAGCGGTCCTCTTCTTTTTCGTGGGCGGGCTGCTACTCGCCGCCGCTGGAAACTGCAGGAGAAACGCTCCAAAGTCCCTGTCATCCTGGTCAGCTGCGCCTCTGCCTCTCTTCTGTTTCTGACCTCTCCTCTCGTCGGCCGGCTCGTCAGAAGAAGAGCTGAAAATTTGAGAAGATTTCATGTTCAAACTCTGACAAAAAATCTAGACAGACCTGGGAAGTAGCTGACAAACAGAAAATATATGAATGTTGCATGTTTTCGATGATGACACATACCATGCCATAGTACTTTGGGCTCTTCTGGCTTGCTGGCTCGAAAAGCTTGGCAAATCGTACCTGCAATGAAGAAAAAATCTCAGATTAATCCTCAACAGATCCCCCCCTGTAGTACATAAGCCATACTATCAACTTAATCATTTTATATTTCTATGTACAGTGTGTATAAATGCATACACTATTATACATGATTCTGCTAAAACGTACTGTTCATGCAGACGCCTGAGGTCGTTTGTGACGTTGCCAACTGGCAGCCCTTGTTTGGACAGGAAAAATCTGCCCTGGTCGTCCACACTGTCCTGCAGACATCCTGGACGAATCTTCTGGAAGTATGTGTCCAGCATCTGTGGAGATCACATATGAAGTTAATGCATTAATGAAAACTTTAAGAGATCTGACTTCTGACCCTGATGAGATTCTCCCCAGGTGCTGCATCCCTGTTAGAGAACTTACAGCAGAGTCCTCCTCTGTGATGGAAAATGTTGACCTCTGCTTTGTGGATTGCACCTCCATGTGAATTCGGCCATCAACATTTGTCTTGTTGAGCCAGTCTGAAGCCTGGAAAACAAATAAAGAACACAGTGAGTGACTGACTTTATACACACTGAGGAAATACTGTAAAGTAAAAGTACTGTTGTGTTTCCGTGTTCGATCTGACTATCAGTGTCCGTGGAGGCATAAAGAGAAGCGCACAACAAAGAGGATCTGTTCAGGAACTTTACTTAACCTAGTAAGCAACACTTTACAATACTGGGAGATTGTATGCTCTTGCCAAGCGCTGATGGGTTTGTTTACAACCATCCGCACCGAAGCCTACGAGCATACTGACGCTAAGCATAAACAAGCAGTGAACTAATCCCCACATAATGATGTAGCCACATCTGATTGGTTAATACAGAACACGTTACACATACAGGTAAAATAACTGTAACAACAACGTATTTACTTAACTAACACTATAGTACTTACTTTAAATGCCATCACTGCTTCTGGTCGCTGGAAGTACCTCAGGATCAAGATGGCTTCGCAGAAGTACCGGAACAGCGTCCTTTGGTCTTCTTCCAAATGCTGCTGGTCCAGGAGCTTCCTGTGGATGCCCAGCATGTCCGCCTGTGATACTCTGAGGACTCTTTGACAGTCTTGGAGAGTCGGCTGAACGGGCCTAGAATGATTAGATGAAACAAAAAACAAATAAGGCATCGTTCCAATATTACATTTAATGACTCTGCATTAAATGAAAAGTGATACTAGTGAATAACAACTCACTTTGCAGCGCCTGGTGGTCTGTGACGGGATTCAGCCTGTGCGTCCTGTGCAGCCTTGGGGTCATTCAAGATCAAAAAATGTCTTTCACGCAGGTCTTCCAGAAGAGCCTGTCTGGATGCCTCATCGGGGTACCGCTTGACCATGGCATTGTAGTCCCAGGTTCTGCCTCGGAGGGTCCAGGCCTTCATGGACTTTTTGGCTCTCTCCACCTCTGCTTTCCTCTCCTCATCAGTCTGGTTCTTCATGCAGACCCTCAACAGGTGGTTAGGCAGCATCTCATGTGGCTTGAAACACTGCAGACAGGAAATGATGCGACGATCCTTGTCACTGTGAGAGAAAGAAAAGGAATCCCGAGAGTTTACTCGTGAAAGCTATTCTTAATATTTGTTGACTCTATTTTTACACTTAATATACTTTATATTTAGTGGCCCTAATACCTGTAAGCTTGCATAGTAACTACATGTGTACGTAGTGTGTAAGCAAAGTTTAGAATAAAATCAAATGTTTACAGTTTATGTCAGGTATATCAAATGATCTGAACTTACCACTTGAGAGACATTCTATGAAAAATCTTGTTTCAGCGAGCAGAAAGAGCAGGAGGAATCTTCAGTGTTGCCTTCACCCTGTTCTTGAAGAAGTGAGTAACTTGTGCCTCTAATCCTCAACTTTATTGACCACTTGAAGTCCCACCCCTTTTTCTGCATAAGGTGATACAGTCTTTTAAATTTGACCTGAATAGGCCTAATTACAGGATTTCAAATCACTTAATGGGCAATCTACACAAATAAGGGGCCATCTACACGAATTAGGGGCCATTTTCAAAACAAAATTGGGCCATCATGGTTATGATCATTGGGCCATCAATGGTTGTGATCATTGGGCCATCAATGGTTGCAGGGCAATAAAATATATTATCACTCTTGTAAAACTTCTCCAAATAATGTGAGGATGAAAATTATGCATTTATACAAATATAAAATTATGCATAAGATCAATACAAGTATAACATTTTGAATTGTATTCAGGTTAATAAAGTTGTAATGAAACCTTTGATTAATACTGTAATTGATAAAATAGTATAAAGTCAAACTATGAACACCCGTCTCTGGAAACCACAGGGAGATGGATTACGCACTCCAGGAAGAACTACAACGTGCAGCCACTCCACTGCATACTGAAGCTTCAGGGAGGAGACAGGCACGTCCTGCTCTTTCAGGCCACCAAGGACATTGTGAAAGATGAGAAGATTGCTTTGACCACGGCATCAAGAAGAGGTCCTTTTGTGGCAATGAAGTGGAGCTGGAGTTGCTGGACGTCTGATTTCTGAAAGATTCTTGTTTTATATCACAATACTGGGAGCTTGCGTATGGACTATCCCCAGATAGCATGTAGTAATCGGCCCGAGCTTGGATGCCCCGCGGCGCCGGCGGCTCGGACACGGCGTCGGCGTGTGTTAACCGGGCCGATTCTGGCCCGCAGCTCGCTCTGGCACGTGCAGTTCTGTTACGGCTGGAAAGCACTGGCCCGATTCCTGTTCACCGTAACTGGTCCGATTCTGACAGTAGAGATCTGGGCCACTTCTGTCATTGACTCGGCATGTTCTATTTGCATGTAGCAATAATTAATGAAATAGTTTTAAAAAGTGCTTAATTTCCTGACAGTAGGCTATCTTGTTTTAGCTCCTTGTTAAATATTGTGAATTTGTCCAAAACATACTATCTCCTGTAAAACTTAAATTGAAACAATCAGTTCATTTTGCACAGAAGTTTAATATTTATA
Source organism: Pseudorasbora parva (assembly GCF_024679245.1). NCBI lineage: Eukaryota > Metazoa > Chordata > Actinopteri > Cypriniformes > Gobionidae > Pseudorasbora > Pseudorasbora parva. The sequence continues at coordinate 44,622,631 of NC_090185.1, forward strand.
ACTATATAGCAAATCTATTTTGTTGTAATAAATCATACAGGGCATTCTTTAAGGTTTGTGTTTTTTAAACATGCATGCAGCCAGTGATTCGTCACTCACAGCAGTGGGAGGGGTTTCATTGTAACTGCGGTGATCATCGTGGTTGTTTGTTTGGACGACAACAAAACAATGGATTATTTAGCAAGACATAGCCTTACGAATATGGTAAGAAAAAATAAGAAATCATCGATGCACTTTTATTTTCGAGTATTTTATGTAGCAGACACTCTGAAAGGGACGAACTTTATGTGAACAGCACGTGTGGGACTGAAGCTAACCACATGCAGCTGCTAGCTAGCAACTTTCTTGCATGGAAATATGCAGTGATAGCAGTGCTCATTAATACAAAACAAAAAAACTGTTGTTTTTAAATGTTTTAAAGCTAAATCGCCTAAGTGATAGCAGTGTTCATTAATACCAAAAACAAAAAATTGTTCCAATGGCCATATGCAGATAAACCAGTTGCACACATCGATTTTTTTATTTATTCCAATGACGGCTTTAAAACCAACTCAGTTAGTGCCATATTATATTCTAACATTATATATTGTGTTATTACCACTTTATTTAATATAAATGTTTATTCAATGTATAATATAGGCCTATAGCATCTAGAGCAATACACAGCAAATTTCAAATCTTGCGTAATGATGACGTATTTCCGTAGTTGATACTGATTGGATGGCGGTCACTGAATGGACGATAAGAAGATGCTAAGAGATTAGGTTTCACAACAGTTGAATTCACAACAGTGGCTGTGACAACATTTCGACGCTGATTTCAATCCCAAAGGTAAGGCTTTTTACTACTTAATTTGCTCTTTTTACTACTTGATTTACTGTTGATACTGACTTGCTATTTTATATTATTCACAATGTTAAATTGTAATTGCTAACTTCAAGTTATTTTAAGAAAACAATTCAACGATTTGAAGTTAAAGTTTACATGCATTTTGACTCAGTTAACACTAAATATGGGTTGTATATTCGATTGAACTACTGTAGAGTGTCTTGCTTTAAAAAAAAACATTATTCACAATTAAGTTGTAACTGTTTTTAGTAACGTAAAAATGTTTAGGTCAATATATTTTTAGAAACCATGCTGAACGAATTAGTTGAAGTAACAGTACTAGCTCTGTTAACAACACTAGTAAAGGTGGTAAAAGTTTTTTTTTTTTTTTGCTGAGCTAACTTAAAGGTAAAATAGTAGAGTGTTAACCCGGTGGGCCTTGCTATTATAAAACATTATTCACAACGATAAATGGTAACTGTGTTTAGTAACAATTATTTCAGTCAGGTTTCTTAAAATAACTTGCCTTAAATACTATTAAGTCATTAAAAAAGTCTATACTAATTGCTTCTTTTAACACTAGTAAACAAGGTAAAAGTAGTTCTTATGTACATTATTTTTTTTATTTTAATGTGTAAAAATGTGTACCTTGAATGCAATGTAAGTCACTTTGGATAAAAGCGTCTGCCAAATGCATAAATCTAAATCTAATTTGTAACTGTGTTTAGTAACTTAACAGTATTTTAGGACATTATTTGGTTACACTTTCCAAATAAGGTTCATTAGTTAACCGTAGTATTAACTAACCATGAGCAATACATTTGTTACTGTATTTGGTAATCTTTGCTTACTTTGGTTAATAGAAATACAGCTGATCATCATTTGTTCTTGTTACTTCACAGTGCATTAACTAATGTTAACAAATGCAACTTTTGATTTTAATAATGCATTAGTAGATGTTGATATTATTATATTAACTAAGATTAATACATGCTTTAGAAGTACCGTTTATTATAAATATACAGTTGAATGTTGACTCTGTGTGACTTACTATTTTAAAACATTATTCACAATGGTAAATTGTAATTTTCATTGTATGCCGTACAGGCTGTTTTTAATGGGCTCCAAACACTTATCCTTATTTATTTAATTATAGTTTTATGTGGGGTCAGTTAACGGTTAATGATTGGTTTATTTAATGGCCCCTGTTAACAGTTCTGAAAAAAAATGGTAGAACAGATCCTGATTTGTGTATAAAAAGATGCACATTTAAATGTAAAGAAAACAAAAGTACAAGTTCTGGGCAATTAACAGCACATCAGCATGGATCAACACAAAGACAAAATTATAATGTCAATGTTTTATACTACAAATGTGAATAGTAATGTTTTGTTGGTGTTAATGGTGTTAATGGGCTATTGCAAGCCATGAACTGCTGGCTACTGATCTTTCTTCTGGCTCTTTAAGTGGTGCCCTGTGCTCAAGAGATTATGTTTATATCTGGGGTTTCTTGAAATGTATTTGTGCATTACATTGATTTTAACAAAGCTAAACATTGTTTTTGTGCTTTTGTTTTGACAGACCACGACAAGATCATTGAAGTTGCCAAGCTCTGCACAGAAGTGGCCATTCTGTGTAAGTCATGTCTGAAAACTATGAGTTTTATACTGTGAATTCAACATTCAAAAAAAGGCAAGGGCAAGTGTTGCTCAGATTTTAAGGTCTTTGCAAACTCCTAACTCTAAGGCTAGTGATGACACTGCTTATAATCAACAGATTTGTACTAGTAAAAACATAGCCACTAAAGATAAGGACTTTGACAATCATGATGTGGTGGTGTCGGAAGACTCTGGTAATTTAGATGATTATGATGCAGTGATGTCGGAAGACTTTGCAAGTGATTCAGAGAATAGTGATGACTATATGGAGGAAAGTCCTGAGGAAGCTTTTAGAAACGCTCTAACTGACTGGGCCATAGACTTCAGAATCACAATGGTTGCATTAACAGCTCTTCTGTTAGTCTTGCGTAGTATGCATCCCAGCCTTCCAAAAGATGCTCGAGCATTGCTTAAGACTAACACAATATATAGAATAGAACCAGTAGCAGGAGGTTCTTTCTACTATTTTGGCAATCTTAATACATTGTCTGGTATTCTTGAAAGAATATTGCCCCAGTTACCAAACAGACATACGCTGAGATTGCAGTTGAATTTTGATGGCATTCTGTTGCACAAGAGTTCAAATATGCAACTGTGGCCTATTTTAGGCATATTACAAGCCACAGCCAAAAAGCCTTTTCTGATAACAATATTTGGTGGCATTTCAAAACCAAAAATATTGGCAGAGTATTTAAAAAGCTTAATTGACGAAGTTAAGGTCCTGCAGTCAGGCTTTATTTTCAGAGGAAAGGAACTACTCCTAAACATTTGTTCTGTAGTTTGTGATGCCCCTGCTCGTGCATATGTTAAGGGAGTTAAGTCTCATACAGGTTATTCGTCATGTGGTAAATGTGTACAGTCTGGTGTCTACATACAAAAGCGCATGACTTTTCCTGAAACTAATGCTGCCCTAAGAACAAATGAAACATTCAGAAGCATGTGTGATGAAGACCACCACATAACTAGATCTCCATTTACTGAACTAGATATAGACATGGTATCATGTTTCCCTCATGATTATATGCATTTAGTCTTGGTGTGATGCGAAGGTTATTAGATCTATGGACAAGTGGTCCTCTCAAGACTCGTTTGCCATCACAGAAAGTAGTCAAATTTTCTCAGAACTTACTCTCCATTAAGAATTATGTCCCATCAGAATCTGCTCGTAAACCAAGGTCGATTGAAGAAAAAAACAGGTGGAAGGCTACTGAACTAAGACAGTTTTTGCTCTACACAGGATCAGTAGTTCTTCATGATGTTGTTTACAATAACTTTATGCTTCTCTCAGTTGCGATTTCAATTCTGATTGATCCAACCGTGTTCTGTAATGTGTGAATATGCAAAGGTATCACTAGTGGCTTTTGTGGAGCACTTCATGAAGCTCTATGGCAAGGAATATGTGGTATATAATGTGCATGGCCTTGTTCACTTAGCTGATGATGTGAAATGCCATGGTCCACTTGACAACATTTCTGCATTTCCATTTGAGAATTATTTAGGGCCGTTAAATAGATTGGTCCGACGGCCATGTCATCCTGTTGCCCAGATTGTACGCAGGATATCTGAAATATCTAGTGGTGGTTCTAAGATCGACCCTTCCAAAAGTTATGTGCGAAAAGAGCATTGTGATGGTCCTACTTTGCAGTTTGTTAATGGAGAAGTGAGACAGTATAAAGAAATATTTTTCCCTGATTTTTGTCTAAAAATTTCAAAAGGCGATAACTGTGTCCGAATTGGTTCCAATATTGGGTTGGTACAGAACATCTATATCCAGAACAATGATGCTTACATCGTATATGCTGAGTTTGAGTCTGTCCGTAGATTTTATGACTACCTAATTGATTCTTGCAGGCTTGGAGCTTATCTCGTATCTGATCTTTCTAAAGAATTTAAATGTGCCAAAATTGACGGGACACTTAAAAAATATGTCATACTTCCTTTTCAAAACAAGTTTGCCTGTCTACCTTTACTGTATTTAAATTGACATCAACAGCAGTTCAAGTGTGTGGTCTTAGGTTTGAAATGTAGCATAGATATATTTAAACATAATTCACCTAAATCCCACATTCAGGCTTGTGGAGTGTAACATAACAGTATTTTTGAAAATAGATGGATTAATGTGCAATTTTGGCAGTGCTACATACAGGTGAGTGGGTCTGTACAAACCACCTGCGGTAACACACTCTCTCTGTGAACTAGGCACCTAGTTCTACACACACTGTTGTGTACATAATCATACAAAATACTCTTACATATGTTTGTTTACATGCTCTTTACATGCATAAAATAAATCATCTTGCACTGTTTCCAAGCCAGGTGATTACCTTATAATGTTGCCCTTATAAGGTTATGTGAAAGTATTTGTTTATTTTTATGTAAAAGCATTAGTTAATTTTTATAACAAAATTTTTATTGATTTTTTTAATGTATAGGTAAAATGTGTAAAATGGAACAATTTTTTTTTTTTTTTTTTTTTTTTAAAGATTTCTTGGGAAAATGTTCCATATTGTGGAGTTCATCGTGACAGGTGTCTGAAATCGCTATCAAATCACAATCCTACTGACCGTCAGCAGCTGGTGATGTCATCACCGTGCGACCAGGAAGTATAAAAAGGCACCGTGCCAACATGATAACATCCTTTCGTCTTCAGGGACTGTTTTGTCTGGTTCGCTAGAAAGTCTTTCTAAAGTGAAATCAAGTGCACACGTAAATCCAAGGGAGCGTACAGGAAGTGCGCTGATCCGTGTCCCAGGTTTCTCACGCCTGGGGACACGCACACCCGTTGTGTGCTCTGCCTGGGGAAAGAGCACACGCGGGAGGTCCTCGAGGGGGCTTCCTGCGCAAACTGCGAGCGTTTTCCGACTGAGGACGCTCCGCTCTCGCTTGGCCTTCTTCTCGAGGGAAGAAGAGCCAGCATCTGGGAGCGATCCGGCTCATTCCGAGGCTGAGCGGCGCCGTTTGTCCTGGGGCTCCCAGATGGATCTGGCTCATCGTCTGGAGAACACAGTGCTCACGGACGATCAGCCTGGTCGCGAGAGCAGGCGGACGGACGAGGAGTCAGATGGAGACTCCTCCTCTTCGTCAGCCCGTGCTTTTCCAGTCGATCAGAGGATGGCTGTGGATGAGAAGGAAAATGAGGCAGAGGCCAAATCCTCCCAGCCATCCTGCCCCGTGTATGGGGAGCTGCTGGATGTGATGGGGCGCGCGGCGCTGAGACTTCAGCTGCCGTGGCAGAGAGCCAGGGGAGAGACCGCCCGCCCGGACAGATTGGGCGATCGGTTTCTCCCCGACCATAGCCGCCCAGCTCCCGGGAGCCTTCCATTCCTCCCCGACCTTCACGAGCAGATCGTGGGGGAATGGAAGAAACCCTACTCGGCGCGAATCCATTGACGTCAGCGTTTTAATTTTGCTGATGTCGGGGGAATGGCCGAGGCAGGGTATGTGTCGATGCCGCCCATCGACGATACGTTAGCGAACTATCTCGCGTCCGGGCGGCCATCGACACTAAGAGCTCCAGCCCTGCCATTGAAACCATTAAAGACGACTTCACGTCTTAATGGCAGGGCATACACATCGGCGGGTCAGGCGGCGGCGGCCTTGCACACAATGGCTGTGTTGCAGGCTTATCAAGCTGGCCTGCTGAGGGACCTCGATCAGGGGGAGGGCCTACCCCCTGATGCGATGGCTGAGAAGTGCACCACGGATCTCTCTCTCCGGGCGGCCAAACACATAGCAGTCGCCATCGGACGGTCGATGGCGGCTATGGTCGCCACGGAGAGGCATCGGTGGCTAAACTTGGTGGACATCGGGGTGAAAGAAAAGGCTTTTCTCCTCGATGCCCCGGTCTCTCGAGCTTTTCGGCACCTCCGTCGAGGCGGTGGTGGGAAGGTTCAGAGAGGCGAGGGCGCGCTCAGCAGCGTATAGAACGTGTATTCCGCTGAGGTCTGGGGTGGCGCCCAGGCAGGAGGGTGTCCCTGGCCCATCAAGATCCGAGGATCATCAAAAATAAAAAATGGGCCAACGCAGTAGCGTGGCCTCTCGTGCGCCCCCTCCGTGGAGGAGTAGGACGTGGAAGAGGCGGGACACCCGCAACAGGAGGAGGGACATCGGGGAGAAGAACCGCTTCCAGCGCCGGAAGCGAGGTGGTGAGTCTCCGCCCCCGAGGTCGCGGAAGTGATGTTGTGTCCCCTCCTTTGTTTTTCTGTTGTTTTTCTTTTTTCTCCCCGGGCGCGCTTTACACCAGGCCGCGCAGGCCGATGATGAGCGGAGGTGAGACTCTGACGAAAGCCTGCCAGGCCGGTGTGTGCTCTGCCCGCACACAGTGCATCTTCTCTGGGAAAAGCGGGATTTCGCGGCCGCCTCCTCGGCCTTACATGTGAGAATAAAGCGCCCCGCCCTCAGGTTAGTGCGCCGAAGCATGCATGTTACATGAAGCGATGAGGCACTGAAGACAGCGGGTGAGTCCCCTTTTAGGGCAAGCATTCTTCTTTTCAATGCCGTATGTTTGGACTCTATGCTTCCCTGAGGGATATTTAGTCTACAAAAGATGAAGAAAAGTGTAACAGTTGGAGAAGTGGGCCTGTAGTTCCCCGGTAAAGGTGGCTAGAACGATGTTTGTATAAACACAGTGTGTTTATGTAGGCTGTATGTTTGCTAGTGTAGCAACAGTAGATTATAAGGCTGTTTCTCTTCTGGATATGTGTAATATGAGCAGTAGAGGCCACCGCACATGCCGCGGGCATGTAGCGGCGATATATACTGATGTATGTTCTCCTGGCGAACTTTTTTTTTTTTTTAGCTGTAGCCACCTCTGGGTAGTGTTGGCACCTCTGCTAGTGAAATATCTAGATGAATATGTGAGGTTAGGCTAGCACATGAACTACAGTAAGGTCTGTCCCAGTCCTTTTTAGGGCCATAGTTTGTGGGATTATCAGACCGATGCTAGTGCATCAGGTTGGCCTAGGCTGTTGATGGGATGGCGGTGGCGTCTCGCGGTGGCATATCGCCCTGGCAGTTTCCCCGGGCTCCTGTCGGTAGTCCCGCAGGAGCTTTGTATCCCTATCCGGCCTCCCCGCAGTTAGGGTCGTCCGGCCAATGCCCACCCCCCTTCTGCATTTGGGGGTTGTTATTAATGCAAAAAGGTGTATAGCAGAATGAATCGCGACTCAGCCAGTGGTCGTGGGGACGGGGTAGGCGTCTCTTCGCGGTGCGCAGTTAGACTGGTTTTGCTAGCCCCGCCCCCCAGAGCTAGTGCGGCTGCCACTTCTGGGCGGCCCCCCGGCTTGGTTCAGGAAATGGCCGGTTGTGTGTGTTCAATATCTTTCACTTTTTGCTCTGTGTCTTCTGCTTCACCTTTTAGGGCTCGGGTCGAGCTGTACTTCGCAACCTTCGGAAAGCATGGGTTGGTAGGATGCTCCCCTGGAGCTGAAACACTGTCACGGCTGACGCCCTTGTGCGGACGGCGGCCGCCCTGGAGTAAGTTGTACTCCCCTCGCTTTAGAGGGTTCAAGGCATTTTATGCTAAGTGCACTGCTGTGGGCATTGTGTTTTAGGTCCACGCTGGTAGGCGCTGCCTGAGAGACTGCGCCGTCGCAGAAGGCTGCTATGGGCCGCTGGGGCGGACCGACTATAGAAGGCTGGCTGGCGGGAGACGCCAGCCGAGGCAGTCCGGGCAGTTAACTCTGGGTCAGGTGGTAGGCCTCCCTGCGGGTGAGTTCCGACATCGTGGCCCATGTGAGCGGGGAGGGTTCTCCCCAACGATGTCGGCTGCAGCAGAAACCTCGTCATAAGTAGGCCCCTAACGGCCTCCCTGGGGATGAGTCCCCAGGTAGTGACTGGATACCCAGTCCTCATCAGCCAGCAGACAGCCACTGTCAGCCCGACTTTGATGGTTCGCTGAGTTTCAGCACGCCTCACATGGCGTCCCCTGAGGGGGTGACCTAGGGTTCCGACCATTGGTTGACAGGATCTAGGCCTCCTGTAGGGTGAGCCCCGGTTCCCAGGTCTTGCAACAGTATGCGTGGGTGCTAGCCAGGCGGCTAGCATGGTCTGCTATCAGGGACGGGCCGCTTCAGGCCGTCCTGTGGTCGTTTCCCAGCCCACCTTCCTGCGGCTCTTAACAGCTAGCACTAACAATGCCAGGTAGAGGCGCCTCCTGGCCTCCCTGGAGGGGAAACGGTTCCCCTAAGCGGGAATGTATAACTGGCTTTGTGCTGACAGCTAGCAGCTGCCCGCCGGTGGGTCCCGGCCTACGCCGGTATGACTCAAGGGCGGGATCATGCCCTAGCACGACGAAACTCCGTTTCTGCTGCGCAGTCCCTTCAGGACAGGGACTGGCTAGCCTACAGCATGGTTTACCTACCAAGCTGGCTTAAGAGCTCCCCTCATCGAGGGTCGTCTGTAAGCTTATGGCCGCTTGAGTCTGATCAGATGGGAAGGCCCCCTCTCGGGGCCTCCCGGGTAGATCAGTCCATAGGCCTTTTTTATGCCTCCTGAGCACCCCTGTAATAAATGTGTTCAGTAGATCCTAGGATCGAGCAGAAGAGACTCCCCTCGATGGCAAGGGTAAGAAGCACTAAGCTGAGTACTGCTCTCCAGGATTCCCGTCTCCGAGTTTCGGTCTGAGGAGGACATTGCCAGTTTGCAGTCCCTCAGTCTAGATGCTCATGAGTAAGAGCGATGTCCGGAGGCTCTGTTTTGACAGACAGGGTTGGCCAAGCTGGGGTGTCCCACAGAAGTGATGCCAGGTGAGGCCTCCCTGGTGGCATTCGGTGAAGGTTTTTCCCGAATTAGTGACGGCTGGTGGCGCCCTCGGGTCCCCTAGCCACATTCCCTTGAGGGACTCCTTCCTTCGAAGTAGTAGGTCCCAGGCCCTCGAGTAAGCCGAGAGTAGGAAACCTCAGTTAAAACTTGTTTAGGTTCTCTCTTAGGCATATAGCTTGGGCTATGACCGTAGGGAATGATGTCACTGGCAGCCTGTGTGGCTAGAGGGGGAGTGGTTCAGACTTTCTGCGAACACTCGTCCAGGCAGTTCTCACTGCCAGTAAGGGGCATGCACTCCCCTCAGCATGGCGGCATGGGTATATCGTTCCCCGTAGCGTCAGCTGACGCAGCGCGAGTTCCCTTTCGAAAGGGAACGTCCCCGGTTACGTATGTAACCTTAGTTCCCTGAGAACAGGGAATGAGACGCTGCGTCACATGGCCATGCTTCAAGGTGTGCCTGCCCACAGTCCCTTCAGACGAAGCGGATGTTGTCATGTTGGCACGGTGTCTTTTTATACTTCCTGGTCGCACGGTGATGACATCACCAGCTGCCGACGGTCAGTAGGATTGTGATTTGATAGCGATTTCAGACACCTGTCACGCTGAAGGCGTTCCCCGTAGTGTCAGCTGACGCAGCGTCTCGTTCCCTGTTCTCAGGGAACTAAGGTTACATACGTAACCGGGGATGATTTTTTTTATTTTGGGTTAACTGTATATGTAAATTGTACATATATTGCGCTGATACATTATAATCTGCAAGTTTTGCTATTTAACGTTCTTTTTTCTTCATGTATACGATTAGGGGAAATAAAAGAAACCACTCTAGTGAGGATGATGAAGATAATTACTTTGCAAGCAAGAGACTGGAAAAAACAGTCAGAATTGAGGATCACTCAGAAGTTTTTGCAGCACCCCAAATACCGTCACCACCACGGACTATGGTAGAACCTCTGAGAACTCCATCCAGACACACAGATGGTATTGCAAGTCCTACCACCTCTAGGAATAATTTACGCCCATGTACCAGTGCAGTTGGAGATGGAGACAGAACATGTTGCAGCTCATCATGTGTTTGTAAGTATGAACGTCATCTTTTTAAAGGCCTAATTTAACTAGGGATTTAAGAGTCAACTGACTACCTACCAAAACACTAGACAAAAATACACAAAAACAAGCTTCAAGTGCATGTATGCTTATTTTTATTTGTTTTTTGCAGCCCTGCTGACTGAAGTTTTAAAAGCACAAGAGGTCATCAGACAACAACTTGCCATCATTCTGAAGAATCAGCAGAAACAGAACAGTGCTCAGTCGCAGAGTGATGAACTTCCAGACATCACCACATTCAACCTCCCTTTGTCAGATTTATCTGATCTGGAAAGGCTTGAAAATCAAATAAAGGATCAGCCAGAACAAATGAAGAAGTTGGTAAGTTGAAGTCCTTGCATTGTTCACACAATTTGTCTTGTATATATTATAATCACATTGATACTCTGTTACTGTTGTATAGTTATTTTGCCTGTAACACTGTTTAATGTTTTTTTTATTTTATTTTTTATCTCTTCTTCAAAGGTAACCTATTTAGGAACTATTGGTGGGTTTTCGACTAAAGAAGCTGTGTGGTGTATCCTGGGAAAGCTTTTGACAAACTCCTTGGCTAAAATAATTAACTGGAGTGGTGCAAACCAAAAAGTGGCATTTCGTGCATTGGCCCTCAGGACTATTGTAGTCAGTAAGTTGATTTTATATACATTCCAGTACATAGAGGCTGTATACATCTGTCGTGTAAGATTACTTTCATATGAATGTTGATGGTGTATTATATATATATATATATATATATATATATATATATATATATATATATTTTTTTTTTTTTTTTTACCAACATCTTTTCTTTGTTGCGCAACATAGTATAACTGTATAACTAACTGGTTTTGAATATGTTTAGCTATTTACAGATGCAGTGAGGACAAATGCCCATACCAAGAGCTCCACTGATAAAGAGGTGGAAAGGTATATAACAAGATGGCTACAACTTGCTCCTGACAGAGATGGAGGAAGGAAGGAAAGAGCGAAGTCGAACGTGTTTAATGTTTAAATTACTTTAATCAATCATTTAAAAAAAATTAAAAAAAAAATATATATATATATATATATATATATATATATATATATATATATATATATATATATATATATATATTTGTAATCACAGGTATAAGTGTTTAAGATGTTTCATATTTTTCATTTTTGCACTATTTTTCATATGCGTTTTTTTTTAATTAAACTTTTTTTAGATTAAACTTTCTTGACAAATAATTGTTTTAAGATAGTTCTTGATATTTGTGCAGTTTAATTTTTTCCCCAATATATTCTAGTTTAAAGTATTTATGTATTTATTTTCAATAGGTTTCTTCATACTTGTATAATTTTATATTCGTTATATACAGTCTTGTTCAAAATAATAGCAGTACAATGTGACTAACCAGAATAATCAAGGTTTTTCGTATATTTTTTATTGCTACGTGGCAAACAAGTTACCAGTAGGTTCAGTAGATTCTCAACAAAACAAATGAGACCCAGCATTCATGATATGCACGCTCTTAAGGCTGTGCAATTGGGCAATTAGTTGAAAGGGGTGTGTTCAAAAAAATAGCAGTGTGGCATTCAATCACTGAGGTCATCAATTTTGTGAAGAAACAGGTGTGAATCAGGTGGCCCCTATTTAAGGATGAAGCCAACACTTGTTGAACATGCATTTGAAAGCTGAGGAAAATGGGTCGTTCAAGACATTGTTCAGAAGAACAGCGTACTTTTATTAAAAAGTTGATTAGAGAGGGGAAAACCTATAAAGAGGTGCAAAAAATGATAGGCTGTTCAGCTAAAATGATCTCCAATGCCTTAAAATGGAGAGCAAAACCAGAGAGACGTGGAAGAAAACAGAAGACAACCATCAAAATGGATAGAAGAATAACCAGAATGGCAAAGGCTCAGCCAATGATCACCTCCAGGATGATCAAAGACAGTCTGGAGTTACCTGTAAGTACTGTGACAGTTAGAAGACGTCTGTGTGAAGCTAATCTATTTTCAAGAATCCCCCGCAAAGTCCCTCTGTTAAAAAAAAGGCATGTGCAGAAGAGGTTACAATTTGCCAAAGAACACATCAACTGGCCTAAAGAGAAATAGAGGAACATTTTGTGGACTGATGAGAGTAAAATTGTTCTTTTTGGGTCCAAGGGCCACAGGCAGTTTGTGAGACGACCCCCAAACTCTGAATTCAAGCCACAGTACACAGTGAAGACAGTGAAGCATGGAGGTGCAAGCATCATGATATGGGCATGTTTCTCCTACTATGGTGTTGGGCCTATTTATCGCATACCAGGGATCATGGATCAGTTTGCATATGTTAAAATACTTGAAGAGGTCATGTTGCCCTATGCTGAAGAGGTCATGCCCTTGAAACGGTTGTTTCAACAAGACAATGACCCAAAACACACTAGTAAACGGGCAAAGTCTTGGTTCCAAACCAACAAAATTAATGTTATGGAGTGGCCAGCCCAATCTCCAGACCTTAATCCAATTGAGAACTTGTGGGGTGATATCAAAAATGCTGTTTCTGAAGCAAAACCAAGAAATGTGAATGAATTGTGGAATGTTGTTAAAGAATCGTGGAGTGGAATAACAGCTGAGAGGTGCCACAAGTTGGTTGACTCCATGCCACACAGATGTCAAGCAGTTTTAAAAAACTGTGGTCATACAGCTAAATATTAGTTTAGTGATTCACAGGATTGCTAAATCCCAGAAAAAAAAATGTTTGTACAAAATAGTTTTGAGTTTGTACAGTCAAAGGTAGACACTGCTATTTTTTTGAACACACCCCTTTCAACTAATTCAACTAATTGCCCAATTGCACAGCCTTAAGAGCGTGCATATCATGAATGCTGGGTCTCATTTGTTTTCTCACCATCTACTGAACCTACTGGTAACTTGTTTGCCACGTATATATATATTATATTCAAGTAGCCATTTTAAGATGTTTCTTTGCTTGTGCATTTTTAACAAAACATTTTTATTCAAGTTTCTTTGAACTTGTGCTGTGTTAGTCCCTTTATACCTGTGCACTTTCATTATTTTTTTGGTTGTGCTTTAAATTGTTTCTTGATAAACGTGCAATTTTCTAAATAAATATAGTTTTTTCATATTTCTGGTCTTTGTTTTTATATCATTTGCAACAATATTCGGATTAATAATGTTTTAATGTATGTTAGAATTTTCTTTAAAAGTTGTATTTTAGGCTAAACGTTTTGTATCACATTATCCATTTGCTGTCATCTCAACACAAAAGTAGTATATAGGTTATTCAAGAAACATCAATAAAGGTAGACATTTCATAATAACGCGGCAAGAATGAATCGGGCCAGCTTTGGCGGGCATTAAGCATTAGTGACGGCCCGATTCCGGCTTGATTGCGGCAGCGTCGGCAGGATAACGGCAGCCGCATCTGGCCCGATTGATTCGGGCCGGAATCGAGCAGTGAGTAAACAGGCAAACAGGTAAGTATTCGGCAGGCGAGAATCAAATCGGAACTGGCCCGAGTGTATTTTGCTATCTGGGATGTTCAGTAAAAACTTTTGGATTTTAAATAAAAAATAATGAATAAATGCTGTGTTTGTGGTATGCAACAGCGGATCAGTTGCCGACTGCAAACGCAGCATGTGTGAAATCACAACAGGGTGTGGGGCTCCTGCAACGCACACGCAACGCAACACGCACTGCAGACGGAGTATGTGTGAAACGGGCGTTAGGCACAATCGGCTTCAGAACGTGCATGTAATCGCACTCAAAGTGTTCTTTTCCTCTCTAGGCAGGTATTTTTTTAGGTTTATTTATCAAGATGTTCTTTTATATATTTGTGTGATGTTCTGTATTTCGATCGCGGCTTTAACATGTTATGAGAAAACGGTTTATTAATGTTTATCCACCACATTTCCTTTTAGGCTATTTAAACCTAAATAAGAAAGCCATTGTCAGTTCATCTGTCAGTTGGCAGCCAGTTTTGGTCGCTTTATTAAAGAGTAACTAAACCCTATACCACCTTTTTTTAGTTAATGATCTGTAAGACTGGGGCTTTATTAATGCTGTTTATTGATTAGAGTAAATATTTTGACATTTGGGTATAAAGTGTTTTAATTCTATAATATATGGTGTAAAAACGTCTTAGTGCTGCCCTCTTAAGGTTGAACGGTGGCTACTGCAGTTGAATTTTCCTATTGGACGTTGTGGTACTTCGTGACGTAGGATGGTACTTCCAACGGCTCACTATCCACGCCCCTGGCATGAGCTCACCACCCTGAAAAATGTTTTTCCGTGATCACATGATGAGAACCGCTTCAGTCCAGTATGACCACTCATGTTAAATGAAGTAGAAACATTATGAATTAAACTTTCTCTTCACTTGCTTTCAACATCCTAATGAAGAAAATACAGATAAATAATGCAGTTGTAAGTACATGTTAAGCTTTTCTTCTGATAGTTTTGCCACCTGTCATGTCTACAGATAATTTTCTTACCTCAGACGCTTTCAGACAAACCCTGACACGCAAATGGTTGCCGTGGTAACAAACAACAAATCCGTAACGTGCTAGACTGCTGGCGTATGTAGTCTAACTTTTATTTAATGCATGAGTAATATTTAATATGAGGAAATCTGTTGTAATAGGCTATTAGGTTTGAACTTATCGGTCCTGCGATTTTTTTAGTGGCATTCAGTATAAGGATATGGCTGTTCAGTGTTCATAGATTAGTTAGTGATCTCATTCTCTCTTGCGCTGCTGCTTCGCTAGCATGAATGAATGAATGAATGAAAGCATCGTCGGCATCGGGAGTTAAAGCAGTTTGAGCCAACAAACTCTGTGTCTACAGACATTTCACCCTCCTCCACTTCAGGTGAAGGTGGTGGAGAAAAGTCCTCTACTTTAGATGACTGCTCTGTTGCAAAACTACTGTCCTCACTCCAGTCACTATCAATCTTTGTGAGTCTGACAACTGTCAAACAAGTTGTCACTACGGGTCTCAGGTGCACGCCCCCCGCTCAGCGCAGCCCTCGTCTCGTCCCCTCTGTCTCCGCTGGGCTCTGCCCACTTTTGCTGCATTTTTCAAAATATTGCCAGAGGGCGGAGTTAGGCTGTGAACAGGGGTTTAGTTACCCTTTAAAAGTTGTTTCAACCCATTCACACACACACAGATGATTCGACTTATCAGTCGACCATAGAGAGATTCAACAATTCTGATTGGATTGTCTAAATCCTTAGTCGAGGACAGCCCTAGTAACGACATGTAAAAGTTGTATGTAATCATTAAGCACGTCACCATTCTCAGCTCCAGATTTACCAGTAAGCTTCTCCCAGGCAGATGAGCACCAAGATGAACACCAACATAACATTCAAGGTAAAAGAGCATTAATTAGTGTATGTGTCATAGGTTGACTCAGTATTTTTGTTTGTTTTTAATCAGAGACATTTGGGCCTTATTGTGTGCAGTGTTGTGTGATGGTGTTTACTGTGTGCATTAATATATTGGCACTCTGAATTGTAGTGGTTATGTACTGTGCATCAAATTTGTAGTGGGTTTTATTTCTTAATTTGCCCTGCTTGGCCCTTTTTAGACATTTATTCATGGACAAACCTGGCAACCTATTTCCTGTTTTATTACTATGCCCATATTTGGACTGTGCTTCCTCCCCTGCTAATGCAACTTAATTAATTCATAAGTACTTGCCACCATGCTCCACCTTCCTGCCCATATTTGCATGACACTTCCTGTGACTGAGTAACTTTATTGTTGCATCTGCATTGGCTGCTGATAATGGCAATTAGCAACTTATTGTCTAACAGCCGGCCATGCTTAGTTTGAACGAGATAAAAACTGGTTCTCTGGAACAGAGTGGGGACTGGTGACTGCTGATCTGCTGCCATTTTGTGTTGAGTGCACTTTCCTGCTCTGCACATGAAGCCCAAGTTCCCAGGCATCTTTGGTTGACCACCGGTATACTGCAGCTGGATTCCCACAACGCTCTCTAAAGCCTCAAACCTTTCTCAACGCTCTCTCATGTTGCCTAAAGGGCCGTAATTATATTTTATTACCACATATTGTGAATGGGGGTCCATTTTCTGTGGTGTTGGTGTTCATGATGATCACTTGTTTTTAGCCTCAGCAATACCTATCTGATGGTTCCAGTGGCTGGCATTGTCCCGAAGACTGTGGCTATCCTCGATCCTCCCTAAACGCTCTCTAACCCTCGAACCTTCCTCAACGCTCTCTAATGCTGCCTGAAGGGCCGTAATTATATTTTATCGTACTACAGTGTAAGTGTGACCTGCTATCTGTGACGTTAGTGGTCATTCTTGGTGCTCTCTTCTAGCCTCTGGATTATCCATCTTGGGCTCCTGGGCCCAGTGTTGCTGTGAAGACTGTCTCTGTGACACCGGGATCTCCCACAGCATTCGCGGTTTGTTGCTGAGTGCCATAACTTTCTCCTGTGGGTCGGACGACTGCCGTGATCTTCTGGACGTGTCTGCTTGACTTCTGTTGGAGGGAGGATCGTTGGAGCGACCTGCTGCAAAGTCACCGAACTTTAACCTCTTCCCAAACAGCTTCAGAGACATCATTGTAGTTGACTTTTTTTCCTTTAAGTAACACGGTTTCTAGTAGTGCTTGCTGTCCCAATAAAGACTATTTGTTGTACCCACACATGGACTGTCTGTTTTGTTTCTCTGGCTGGGACCTGATTTATTTTATTTAACGTTGGTCACTAGGTGACAGTCTTGTTCTGGGAGTAGTCGGCAGGGTCCCAGCAGCGAAACACAACAGCCATGTCTGACCCTCCTGGTAGCGTAGCTAACCGAGAGGCAGAAGAGAATTTGGCTAGTGGAAGTAGTCAGGGAACAGCCCATTTATTGGTACCATGGTTTATGGGCGGGCCATGGATACCCCGTTTTAGTGGGGAGAGGGGAACATTTAACTCATGGAGATCTCAGGTAGAAGCTATGCTGAGGGCCCAGGGGTTAACAACACAACAAGGGGTGGATTTTCTGTTGGCAGCACTAGAAGGGGAGGCAAGGCGCCAGGCACGGTTATTTAAGGCAGAGGAGACGGCCGACACTAAAGCACTACTGGACACCCTACAGAAGAAGTATGGTGATGGAGGAAGTCGAGCCCAGCGACGGTCCAGGTTCTTCAGCTGCCGGCAAGGTCAGGATGAGGGAGTAGAATCCTTTATATTGAAATTACAGGAACTCTACTTCGACTGGCAGGGACGTGGGCCAACCCAAGAAGAAGAGGGGGAGTACCTGTTAGATCAGTTCACCTTGAATTTAAGACCAGGCCCAATCCAGCAAGAGATTCATCGACAAGTGCGCCGCAATCCCCAGTTGACATTTGCTGCCGTCTGCACTGAGGCTGTGGCTCTCCAGCATGAGCAGCAACATGGAGAAGACCATGCCTGGGTCAGATGGGCCGCAAAACCTACAGCAGTGGCTTCACCAGTCAACACCCCAAAATGCGATACATCTGACCTGAGTCAACTGAAAAGCGAACTCCAGGCAGAATTTCGCAAAGAAGTGGCAGAGCAATTAAAGGGTTTGAGTGCCTCCATTGTTGAGGAACTTCGCAAACAGATATCACCTACCCCCCTAATGGCCAGTCAGTCCACTGTCCCACCTTTGCCTGCCGTCACCCCCCGATTGTATAGTGGTACAACGGTACGACCAAGACCTCAACAGACACCACCAGGCAGGGGGTCCTTCCAATGGGATGCTGAGGGGAGGCCTATATGCAGGGACTGTGGAGGAGTGGGGCACATCCAGAGGTATTGTCCAGCTCGTCGCAGGTCAACTTCGGGTTTTTAGCGCCCCCTGCCACCAAGGGGCATGTGGCAGGGACGGTCGCTCATTCTGCTGGAGTGACCACCAAGTCCCAGCTTGTTGGAGAATGTCCACGTGTTGAGGTGGAGGCTAATGGAAAAATTATTCCTTGTGTCCTTGATACCGGCTCCCAAGTCACTCTGGTGAGTAAAGCCTTTTTTGCAAGACATTTTGGAGATATTGACATGAATTGTGCCCACGACTCTCCCTGGTTAACCTTACGAGCAGTTAATGGATTACAGATTCCGTATGTTGGCTATGCAGTTGTTGATTTTGCTGTTGGGGGTGTCCAGGTTCCACAGAAGGGAATGGTGGTGGTTGAAGATGGGTGCATGGGAGCAGGCCATGCCATTCTGGGAATGAATGTAATTGCACACTGTTGGGATGAATTGGCCAAGGGTAAACACCCTGGGTTGTCAGCTTTCAAGTCTCTTGTGTCACAAGGAGGATGGGGAGTGGTATGTAGCACGGTCGTTAGTGGTGGTAAGCGGAGGTAAGCTGCCAATGAGGATGTGTAACCCAAATCCTTATCCAGTCGAGGTCCCACTGCGCCGACCATTGGCTAAGGTGACGCAGACTGACGAGTGTGATGTCCAAATGGGACGGGAGTTAGTGGTCCAGCCCGACTCCTCTGGAGTTGTGGAAGTGGCAATTCGAGCTGTGACTAACATTTCTGAACTCTCTACTCTTACAGACCCTATCTTTGCTATTGAGGGAGATGGCCTGAACCCAGATCAACACCAACGCATTCTGCAGCTCTTAAAGAAGTGGAACAGCGTGTTCGCCTTGCATGATGATGATTTTGGCTGAACCAGTGCAGTACAGCATCAGATACCCACGGGTGCTGCTCCGCCTTGTCGAGAGCGATACCGTCCTGTCCCCCCGACCCTTTATCCAGAACTTAGGACCCTTCTACAAGGCATGCTAGATAGTGGGGTGGTTCGTGAAAGCTCCAGTCCATGGGCAGCACCGGTAGTCCTGGTTAAAAAGAAAGACGGCAGTTGGAGGTTCTGTGTGGACTATCGTAAGCTTAATGCAGTTACTCACAAGGATGCATATCCACTACCTCGCATCGAAGAGTCCCTTACAGGACTGAAGAGGGCCCAATGGTATTCCACACTTGACCTTTCTAGTGGATACTGGCAAGTTGAAATAGACCCCCAAGACCGCCAGAAGACCGCATTCACTACCCCAACGGGTCTCTATGAGTTTGACCGTATGCCTTTTGGCTTGTGCAACGCACCAGCAACCTTCCAGAGGCTCATGCAGCGGTGCTTGGGGTCCATGGTGCATGACTTTTTGTTAATTTATTTGGATGATGTGGTTGTGTTTTCCCCTGATTTTGACAGCCACCTTCACCATTTGGAACAGGTGTTTCAGAAGCTGTATGATCATGGTCTGAAGTTACAACCAAAGAAGTGCAAGTTGTTTCAACAACAGGTAACCTACCTGGGCCACGTCATCAGTAACCAAGGAGTGTCGACTGATCCTCAGAAGACCGTTGTGGTGGAGAAATGGCCTGTCCCACAAACTATCAAACAGGTGCGTTCCTTTCTGGGCTTTGCAGGATATTATAGAAGATTTATTCGTGGCTTTTCCCGACTTGCTGCCCCTCTTCATGCCTTGCTGAAGGGAACAGCCACTGCTCAACAAGGAAAAATTCAGGTGAATTGGACCGAAACTTGCCAGGATTCATTTGACAGGCTCAAAAAAGCCTTGGTATGTGCCCCAGTCCTTGCATACGCTGACTTCTCTCTGCCTTTTAGACTGTTTACTGATGCCAGCCTGGAGGGCTTGGGAGCAGTACTTGCCCAAGAGCAGGATGGACAAGAAAGAGTCATAGCTTTTGCCAGTCGGAGTCTGCACCTCTCAGAAAGAAATGACCAAAATTACAGCTCATTTAAACTTGAACTTTTGGCTCTGAAATGGGCCATTACCGAGAAGTTTAAGGATTATCTGTGGGGGGCCACCATTGATGTTTTTACAGACAATAGTCCACTGGTAAACTTAGCCACTGCCAACCTGGGAGCCGTGGAACAACGTTGGGTGAACCAGCTGGCCAACTATCAGTATACCATCAAGTTTCGCCCTGGTAGTACTAATAAAAATGCTGATGCCCTCTCCAGGTTGCCAGGCGAGTGCGTCGAAGCTGCGGTAAGGGTGGTGACTGAACCAGCTGATGCGGTCCATCCTGTGGAGGACATTCACCAGACTCTGGACCAGTGGTATAATTGCCAATTTCAGGACCCAGGGCTACAGCTCCTCTGGACCTGGAAATCTGTAAACAAACTTCCACCACCTCATGAACAAAGAGGGGCTCCCCAATATGTAAGGCGACTCCTGCGTGAGTGGGAACGTATTGTAATCCGTGGCAATCAAATGCAACGCCGATGCACAGACCCAAGGACTGGTGAGGTATACTGGCAAGTGTTGATCCCGGAGCAGGAAGCACGAGGGCTATGGCAACAATATCATGAGAACTTGGGCCATCAGGGAGCAGAGAAGGTCTGGTCAGTTCTGAGGAGACTGTTCTATTGGCCCAGCATGCTGAAGAGCGTGGAGACTTGGACGGCGGCCTGTCCTCGTTGTCTCCGGCAGAAGCCTGGACCTGAGGTAAGAGCTCCCCTGGCGCCTATTTCTACATCCTACCCCTTTGAGGTATTGGGAATAGACTATCTGTCTCTGGGAAGACCCGGGGACCCTTTCCCGTATATCTTAGTCATGACTGACCTCTTCTCTAAGTATGCCTTCGCAGTACCCACCAAGGACCAGTCTGCAACCACTACTGCCAAAGCCCTGTACAGTGCCGTGATCCAGGTGGTGGGGTGCCCAGAAAGGATCCTCTCTGACCGTGGGGGGGGCTTTCAGTCAGCTGTAATGGAACAATTGTGCCAGTTGTATGGATGTAAACAGTCCCGAACCACCCCTTACCATCCTCAAGGTAACGGTGCATGCGAGAGATTTAATCAAACTTTGCTGTCTCTCCTTAGTTCTCTTTCGGAAGCCGAACAGAACCACTGGCCACAGAGTCTCCCTGCATTACTGCAGGCTTATAATAATTCCACCCATGGCTCCACTGGTATGACCCCTCATTTTGTTGTTTTCGGTCGACATGCACGCCTCCCAGTAGACTGGGTCGTATCCTCATCCCCTGCCATACCAAGATATTCTTTGTCGGATTGGGTGAAGCACCACTACAGAACTCCGACACAAGCCTACAACGTGGTGAAGGCAAATGCCGAGAGGCAGCAACAAAAGGACCAGCAAAGGTATAACCGCCGGGCTAAAGTGGATACGCTTCTGCCAGGGGAACGAGTCCTCCTAAGGAATTTCCGCAGGCGTGCAAAGGGCAAGCTGGCACCGCGTTGGGGTCCGGATGTTTGGGTGGTGGTAGCCTGACCTCGAGCCGATCGACCGGTCTATGTAATTCACCCAGAAGGTCATGAAGGCCCCCCTAAGACCATTCACCGCAATAACCTGCGCTGTTGCCCCGTTAACATGCCAAGAGAGGAGCCCTCAGAAGAGGAACCATCTACAAGGCGACCACAGGGCATGTCCTGGTATCCGATCATGGTCACTCCACTCATCCATCAGCAACAGCTTACTGGCCGTATGCCCACCACCACCACTTCAGTTATACCAAATACAGAGAGAGATCTGCTGACTGCAGCTAGTGGAGTAGACCCAACACGACAGAACCCAAGCCTGCTGAACGAAGAACTGATGGGTGAATCGGAGCGAATAATATCACCTGAAACCGTGCCCTGTCTGCCAAGCCTCCCTGTGAGTCCAACAAGTGGGGCTGTAAGGCGGTCACAAAGATCCACCAGGGGGCAGCCCCCAACCAGGTATGGGCACATATAGATAATGTCGGGACGACCATTAGAAAAGTGGGGGGGAAATGTCATAGGTTGACTCAGTATTTTTGTTTGTTTTTAATCAGAGACATTTGGGCCTTATTGTGTGCAGTGTTGTGTGATGGTGTTTACTGTGTGCATTAATATATTGGCACTCTGAATTGTAGTGGTTATGTACTGTGCATCAAATTTGTAGTGGGTTTTATTTCTTAATTTGCCCTGCTCGGCCCTTTTTAGACATTTATTCATGGACAAACCTGGCAACCTATTTCCTGTTTTATTACTATGCCCATATTTGGACTGTGCTTCCTCCCCTGCTAATGCAACTTAATTAATTCATAAGTACTTGCCACCATGCTCCACCTTCCTGCCCATATTTGGATGACACTTCCTGTGACTGAGTAACTTTATTGTTGCATCTGCATTGGCTGCTGATAATGGCAATTAGCGACTTATTGTCTAACAGCCGGCCATGCTTAGTTTGAACGAGATAAAAACTGGTTCTCTGGAACAGAGTGGGGACTGGTGACTGCTGATCTGCTGCCATTTTGTGTTGAGTGCACTTTCCTGCTCTGCACATGAAGCCCAAGTTCCCAGGCATCTTTGGTTGACCACCGGTATACTGCAGCTGGATTCCCACAACGCTCTCTAAAGCCTCAAACCTTTCTCAACGCTCTCTAATGTTGCCTAAAGGGCCGTAATTATATTTTATTACCACATATTGTGAATGGGGGTCCATTTTCTGTGTTGTTGGTGTTCATGATGATCACTTGTTTTTAGCCTCAGCAATACCTATCTGATGGTTCCAGTGGCTGGCATTGTCCCGAAGACTGTGGCTATCCTCGATCCTCCCTCAACGCTCTCTAACCCTCGAACCTTCCTCAACGCTCTCTAATGCTGCCTGAAGGGCCGTAATTATATTTTATCGTACTACAGTGTAAGTGTGACCTGCTATCTGTGACGTTAGTGGTCATTCTTGGTGCTCCCTTCTAGCCTCTGGATTATCCATCTTGGGCTCCTGGGCCCAGTGTTGCTGTGAAGACTGTCTCGGTGACACCGGGATCTCCCACAGCATTTGCGGTTTGTTGCTGAGTGCCATAACTTTCTCCTGTGGGTCGGACGACTGCCGTGATCTTCTGGACGTGTCTGCTTGACTTCTGTTGGAGGGAGGATCGTTGGAGCGACCTGCTGCAAAGTCACCGAACTTTAACCTCTTCCCAAACAGCTTCAGAGACATCATTGTAGTTGACTTTTTTTCCTTTAAGTAACACGGTTTCTAGTAGTGCTTGCTGTCCCAATAAAGACTATTTGTTGTACCCACACATGGACTGTCTGTTTTGTTTCTCTGGCTGGGACCTGATTTATTTAATTTAACGTTGGTCACTAGGTGACATATGGAGGACACATTCATTGCACATGAGTAAAATCTAACACAAAGTAATAATTTTTTATCTGTATAATTAATTAGAGAACACATTCTCTGTCCCGAGACCCTATCAAGACCCGAGACCATCTACATGTCAAGGAAGAATGCAAAGTAAAAAAAAAAAAATGAAAAAAATAATACATTTCAGACATTACCGAGCAGGGTGCGAAATTAAATTTTTTGCTACTTGTATGACCATCCGACACGATTTTTATGCACTGAACTAACGTTTGCAGGTTTTAATTTGCAGGTATCTGACACTATGGCTGGTATACACGGCAAAGTACCCGGCCTTGGCTGGTGACAGGTGCTAATTTCCCACCCTGTTACCGAGGTATAACTATTGTCATAGTAGCTAATGCAACTCACCAACTTTACCTTTCTCAGCACTAATTGGACCAGAGAGTTTCTCCCAGGCAGATGAGTCCCAAGATTCTTGGGCTGAACACACACCTAACAATGAAGGTAAAAAATGATTAATTAGCACTTGGAAAAAGAAATCAAAAGGACAATCACTGCACACAAAAAACAGCCTCACATTAGCTAATTCAAAAATATTTGTACAATCTATTAGATAATGCATTTTCTGTCCTGAGACCTTCAGGTTCCAGGCAAGGAAGAACACCACGTAAGTCATGAGTCTCACTTTTGGTCAATCTTTACAATATAAAATATGTTTGTAGCTTAAAGCAAGACTACAAAACTAAAGCTAAGATACAAAGCAAGAGAGTACAATTCAGTTGCAGCAGTTGAAGAAGTTCCATAAGTAAGCTCATCTCAGAGAGAGCTTC
Source organism: Pseudorasbora parva (assembly GCF_024679245.1). Taxonomy (NCBI): domain Eukaryota; kingdom Metazoa; phylum Chordata; class Actinopteri; order Cypriniformes; family Gobionidae; genus Pseudorasbora; species Pseudorasbora parva. The sequence continues at coordinate 44,646,874 of NC_090185.1, forward strand.
TCTCACGTAGGCCAACAACGGGATCCTTGGCGTGAACACCCACCTAACATTCAAGGTAAAAGAGCATTAGTAAATTAACGAAATCAAAAATCTCACAAACACTGCAAATGTGTCAGCCTAATACAAGGTAAAATGGCATTTTTTTTCTGTATAATAAATTAGAGAGCACATTCTCTCACCCTTCACCCTATCAAGACCCGAGACCATCTACACACCAAGGAAGAATGCAGAGTAAGTACAACAGCAACAACAACAACAACACAAATTCAGTCATTCAGGTATGGCTTAAGAGCCCTCGTGTACCAGGTAATGCACTGTCATGGTAGCAAATACAACGAACTTTACCCTTAACAACTGGTACCTTTATCAGCCCCAGTTGTTCCAGTAAGCCTGTCTCATGTAAATGAGCAAGAGGATGCTTGGGGAGATAACCCATCTAACGTTCAAGGTAAAAAGACACTCATTAATCACATCCACAAAACACAACCTGAGGTAGATTGGTTTAATTGGAATTGGAAAACTATGACTTAAAATATTTATATTACAACTGTGGCATGTTGTAGCTGTAGTTTCCAACAGTGTTGCTATTTCTCATAACAAGTGCAATAGATAAAAAAGAAAGAAAAAAGTTAATATATATATAGCAATAAGAGGAGGGAACGGTCAGAAACCAGCGCAGGAACTGCTGGACAAGGGAATTTTTATAAATAAAACAATGAATAATAAGTTCTGTTGTCATATTAATCATATTATCTGTTATTTGTTTGTTTTTTACCGTGATATTGATTTAGTATCGGTATCGAGGTATTTTAGACTGGTATCGTATCGAAGTCATAATTTAGGTATCGTGACAACACTAATTCAGTCTACACATTATCACTGATTATAATGGGTTCTATTGTCATGGTGTAAGTGTTGTTGTTAAGACATTTATGAGCTCAGTTTCAGTCAATCTCATGTCAATCTTGAGTACCAATAGACAGTGGCCGGTCAAAATTTGTGTGTGTTTACTCGCAGTTTATGAGGACATGATTCGGTTTATGGACTATTGTATGGGACTAAACCTTAGCAGTAGCAAGCAAAACGGTTTTGCACGTCAGACTAGTGTAACGTTATACAGAGAACAACAATGGAGTCTGTTAGCGCATTTAAATGACGAAGCATGCTTTTGAGACCTTGAAGCAGATCTGACACACACACACACACCTCATATCCGTGCCGCTTAAGTAACCTAAGGGGCTTTCCTTGGCATTAATGCTTGGATAACACACACGTCTCCTTCCAATAAAAATAATGGCTAGTGTGGTGGATGGGATATACAAACCTACCAAGTGCTATCGTTTTGGAATGACCTATCGCGAGAGGAAAGTAATATGTTTTAGTCGCATAACTGCAGCTATGGAAACGCTGTCATTTCGCAACAGTTTTTTATCGACATTTAAGAAATATCGCAAAAGTTTTTCGCAAATCTGTAATGGAAACGCAGCTATTGTCAGATCCCTCCCCCTTGTTCTCTGATTAGTGTTTGATTTCTCCCACCTGTTCCCTCTTGATTTCTTCCCTTTATAAGCTCCTTGTGTTTGTCAGTCTGGGTCGGATCCTTGTTATGTATGTCTACGTCTTCCGTTTCCCCGCTGGTATGTTTCTTGAGTTTATTTGTGCTGTCTAATTATGTGTTTTGCCCCTTTGTGGGTTTTTGATTTGTGTTTGTTTCTTTTTGTTATAATAAATACACTCTTTGCACTTGAGTCCTCGCACCTGTTTTCTCGTGGGTGTAACGTGACAGTGAAGGCAATCAGTCAAGGCTAGCGGAGGAGCAGAAGAACTTTAAGACTCTTTTAAAGGGGCAGTGAAACACTCAGTTTCAGTCAATCTTGAGTACCTATAGAGTAGTATTGCATTCTTCATATCTCCGAAAAGTCTTTAGTTGTATTATATTTATAAAAGAAATAATGTGTGTCCGTGTGTCGTGTGGGCGGAGCTAAAGTATGACGAGCGCACACAAAGCGGTGACGTCCTCAAGCGTGGAGAAACTCATGGCTATCAATCTCAGCTTATAGATATATGATCCAGAATCCGATCCGGAGGCTGAAATAAACTGAACAGGAGAAGCAGCAGCAGCAGGACGTCCGTCTCTGTGGTATGGACTGTATTTAGTGGCCTGTCAACATTTGTGTGTGTTTACTCGCAGTTTATGAGGACATGATTCGGTTTATGGACTATTGTATGCGACTAAACCTTAGCAGTAGCAAGCAAAACAGTTTTGCACGTAAAAAAGAAGTTAAATACTGTTTAAGGTTATTTATTCATGACTGTTCAAGCTTAAGCATCAATAATAAGTGATACTAAATTATTATTATATAAATAAATTATTATATGGACTAAAAGCCCATTTTTAAATATATGCAGTGTATGCTATAAGCCCTACTTTAGTTGGGATTTAAGTGTAATAGAGCTGCAACTAACGATTATTTTTTCTGTCGACTAATCTAACGATTATTTTTTCGATTAGTCAACTAATCTAACTATTTATTTTTTTACCCTTTGAAATTTTTCACAATTCTGTGGCACCCCCTCGCATAAGTTACGCTAGAGTTGTAACAGTACAGACTGCTCACAGTTCGCTTTGTATCACGGTTTAAGGTTCACGTTTCAGTGCAGTTCGGTTTTTGGTATGTTCAGGGGAAAAAGGACTATTGTCAAATGAAAATAAAGAAAATAAGAACAGATAACTGTGGTGTGGCAAGCAGCGTGGCGAGGGACCGCGAGAGGTAATGAGTACCAGCTGCGTGACACACCAGTCTCGTCTCGCAGCCAAGGGACGGGAGCATAAAAGGAGGAACGAAGGCAGCGGAAGACGAGAGAGGACCAGGCCTGGACTTTATGTTGAGTTTTGTTATGTGTTTTGCGGGCAGTCGTCCCTTGGCCGCGAGACGAGACCGGTGTGTCACGCAGCTGGTACTCATTACCACTCGCCACCGGCCGCTCTCGCGGTCCCTCGCCACGCTGCTTGCCACACCACAATAACTTAAATAGAAGCAGCAGCACAAATAAATACTATTGAGCAAAGATGAGAATAATATAAACAATGCTTTTCAGGTGGGTCTAACATTAGCTTTTAGGTAGAGAAATGGAATAAAGTAATCAAATGTAAAAAAAAAATGCACATTTAACTGTTTAAATTAAAAAAATTATCCTTATTAAACTTACAAAAGCTATTCAGTCAGGAGCAGAGAGTGATGTCCTTATCTTTAGTTTGACATTAAACAGACAGCAGTGAAGGCTACTGCCTCTTTAAGACCCAAGGATAGTCGTAGTATTATCTGTATAAAGTTCACTTAAGGCACAGAGTAGGCTATGACATTTTGACATACTTTTTGTGAGTTTGTCCGTTTAAGCACAGGATTTGAAAGATAACTCAATATTTGCGCGCTTTGGGACAAGTGCACAGACAGATCTTCTCATTCGCGTCTCCTGGCTACACTCGGGTGATGACGGTGAAAATGACTGATCATATTCGGATGTACGGCAGCACTCGCATGCGTTTTATAAAGTTTACAAAGAGAGACCGTTTTGCCCACGTTTTTCTTTTATTATCGCTGTTGTTGTAGTGTATACCTGAGGAGCCAGCACGTGTATCCATCGACAGAAACATACATGAAGCATTATTTTTAAGTTACAACCCATATTAAAGATGCGTCATCAGGTGTGAGATGACCCGCGGTGTAAGTGCGTCCCGGCACCTTTTGCTCGGGATCCCGGTTGGGAAACACTGGTCTGTATTGATTGACACCGCGCTGGTGTGTTTATAACTATAATGAGCGCCGTGACCGCGCGCTGCCGCGTGATGAAGGCGTGTCGCAACTCTGTTATTCAACTGCTCTGGTTTTAAAAGCTATGTCACACTAAATGTGCCAAAATGCAATAAAACTTGTTTTACGGTCGAATGCAACGCACGTGTGTGTGTGTGTGTGTGTGTGAGTGAGTAAGAGACGTGCAAAAGGGCGGAGAGAAAACTTAAGGAAATGCAGCGTAACGAATATGCGTGCGTCTTTTAAATAGCCTAAAAATGAATGAATGATGAATCAATATGTGCTGGCCGGTATTATGTGGTCGCCACAAATGAGTCTATGTGTGGGAAACACTGTCTGGCCTCTGTTTAAAGTATTCCCATACTTTTGATATTCGTGGTCTGGGTTTTTGTGATAGAATCTTCTCCATTCCCAGGAGCAGAAGCCAACATTACGCGAGATGAATGTGTGACACGACGCGCCGACGCATTTCACAAACGTCAACGTATTTCCGTCATCGATGACGTTGACGCGTCGTTGCAGCACTAAAGTGTAAATATGTTTAATAAGTTTACACTGGCAAAGAAGAATCGTGCTACAATCAATCGTACAAGCACATCTATACAGTATTAAACCAACAGCACACTTAAAATACAACGCAAGAAAATATGAGTTAAATAGTTGTTTCTTATCGGAATTCAAATGTCTCTTCATTGGTCTGTGACCAATCAGATTGTGTTGCTCAATGCCTGCAGCCAATCAGAGGCAGAGCTGCTGACGGTACTCGTCTGGCTGACGCTCACTCGCGAGGTTTGCAGCCTTGCAGGTGAAGTACAATGTTGCGTTACATTATTTATTTAATAAAACACTGAGAGCGGAAAGTACATTGCTCATTCTTCAGACCAGTTCAATTACGTCACATCGCTGCCTGACCTTGATGGTGACGATAAACTGTTTTGGAATAAAATGGCCAAACGTTACGCGATCCCGAAAAGAACCGGAAAAAGTCCTGCTGTTTGGAGGTAAGTAATATGTAATGTCACTAAACGTGAATAAAAAGTTGAATGAACATACACCTTTTTTTGGTTGGAGCGAAAACGTACTACGATTGGTCAGCACGATATGGCCGTGATCTGATTGGCTTAAGTAGACGGTGGGTGGAGTCTACGTATTTGTGGATTATTTTGAGTCTAGACGCTAGAAATGTTTCAAAATCCACGCGCTGTGCTGCGATCCACAAATGCGCAAGACGAGATCCACAAATGAAGAGGAAGCGATTCACAAATGAAGAGGAAGCGATTCACAAATGAAGAGGAAGCGATCCACAAATGAAGAGGAAGCGATCCACAAATGAAGAGGAAGCGATCCACAAATGAAGAGGAAGCGATCCACAAATGAAGAGGAAGCGATCCACAAATGAAGAGGAAGCGATCCACAAATGAAGAGGAAGCGATCCACAAATGAAGAGGAAGCGATCCACAAATGAAGAGGAAGCGATCCACAAATGAAGAGGAAGCGATTCACAAATGAAGAGGAAGCGATCCACAAATGAATGCAACTTATGCAGGGCAGAGTTTGTGTTTTTGACATGTGTGGATTTTTTGTTACTCACAAATGTCATTGTATTTATTTGTGAATCTAATTCATTTTTGTGAAACTCCTGCATATATTTGTGGATCTCATATATTGATTTGTGAAATTATTTATTTTTTGTGAATCGCTTTACATATATTTTTGGATAACAATATATTTGTTTGGAATAAAGCAACAATATTAACCCCATAGTGAGGCAAGCCTGCTGAGTTTCAGTTTATTTGAGATGCGCCTCAGTTCATGATGAAAGTGATCGCTTCCGTGACCTCATAGTCTACTTATTTGCTTTTTAATAATTAAATACATGCAATTGGCCGAATAAATCTTTATTAAAATTAAGAGACAATTTGTACAAAACGAAAGAGGCTTTTTACAAAACAAAACTTAATATTAAACTAAATATAAGCACCAAAATCATTTCTGACCCACTCGCATCTTTGCACTTATTGCCTATCATAATCAGATGAAATTTAAAAAATAATATTATGATATTTAAACATAAATATGAAAGAAAAAAAACATTGTGTAATGGCTACAACAAGTAAAGGCTACAGATTTAAGTCATGTCTAAGCTGGATTTGAACGAACATCATTTTACCGGCGGGTTAGTGAGCGCGCGCCTGCGGATTATTGAGCTGATCACACCGGCTGCGCTCATTAGTCATTACAGGCTCGTTCTCGATAAGTGAAGTTTCAGGCCATGTCCACACTAATACGTTTTAATTTGAAAACTTATATTTTTCTCTCCGTTTTGGCCTTCCGTCCACACTGAGACAGCGTTTTAAGTCAATGAAAACGTCTCGTTTTGAAAACGCTCTCCAAAGCGGATACATTTGAAAACGCCGTCTTCGCGCCGTAGTGTGGACTGTGAAAAGGGAGGCTTTTTAATACGATGACGCATTTTTAGCCATGTGATGCAGTCATATGACCAATTCACGCCGTATTTATTTTGGCATGTCTCCCAGTCTACATTTTCACTTGCTTTTAGCACTTTATATTCATGTGTTACTCGCAGCAACAACTCCACCGCACTGTCGACCCATTTAAAAAACTCTCCTTTTCTCGACATTGCCGCAAAATTTCAAAGCGAGTAGAGGTAATGACGCAAGTCGAAGCGTCTTGGATTTGCACATGCGCAGTACGGCGATGTAAGCGTTTTCAGGCGTTTCAGTGCAGATGAACATTTTTTGGAAAACAATTGAAAATGATAGTGTGGATGCGGAGCGTTTTTAGACGAAAACTCAGTTTTTAAATTTATCCGGATTAGTGTAGACATAGCCTTATTAACTCATTTCGGGAGGAGCACATACAGATAATTAAACAACAGAGCCGTTAGCTTATCAAGCAAAAATCGGAGCCCGGAGCCCTCCCCTGGACAGCCAAATACGCATAATCTTTACTCTATTTAATTGATGTAAGTGTGAACTCATGAATTACAGTTAATGTGCCGGGCAGGGCCGGTCTCTCGGGTGCACGGGCTCGGGGGCAGGGTTGGGTTTGATTTTTTTGAGCCGATCTAAATTCTGGCTAAAAATATAGTTATTATGTGCCGGCCCGAATTGTGCTCGTGATGGAGCGGTAGTGGAGCGCTCTCGGGCCGAGTAAAAACCACAACGCTCCGACTTTTAAAAAACCCGCTCCTCAAGGGATACCATATAAGAGTATGGTCCGTAATGCAGCTTTGAAATTATTTCAATTGCTCAACTGCACTGTGTTGCCAAGTCCAGTTTTTTTCTGCAGTTGTACCTCTCCAAAATAACACATTTTACCCCCAAACACAGTTTCCCCCCCGGAGAACCCCCCGAGAAGCTGTTGTTTAGGGCTAGTAGTTGGCGGGTTTTGTTGTAAAAACTTGGCAACCCTGTCTGCACGCGCGCTGGAATACACGATCTTTGCCGGTGTTGTAAAAAAACTCTCATTGGTCTGATCAGTTTCTGTTCAGGGATAATTACTCCTCTATGGAGCGAGGCCAGACCGAACCGCCCGACCTAAACAAGCGGGGCTAAGTTCGGCTGGCATCCAGGCTAGCCTACAGTACTAAACAGTTTTACTGGCCTTAAAAGGTACAAGTACAATCAGTGTTGGGCAGTAGCGTCGCTACAAGTAGTGACGCTACTAGCTTAACTACATTTTTCAGTAGCGTGGTGGTACCGTCGCTGTTTTCTCAATGAAATAGCTTTTCAGTAGCGAAGCTCTTCTGTTGATCAAGTAGTCCGGTAGCGTCCACAACAAGCTAACGTTACATTTCCCCAAGCATTTCTGAGGATCAAGCTCAAATTGGAAACACAACTGATAAATCGCGAATATACTTCACTTTATGTGTTCCTTTCTGCCTCGCGCAGACGCGCACAGATGCGCGCGAGCCTTTCAAAGTACTCCTTTGGCAGTGAAGGCGTAAAGACGTGATAGGCGCCAGCACATCTAGTTGACGTTTTTTTTTTCCTAGCGCTCAGTTCGCTGTTGCACGCGCATCATCCGTGCGGTGACAAAAGAGAAACTAGAAAGTTTTAAAATCTATTGTGTCTCTTGAATAAACACCTCTTGTTAAAAGTATCGGGTTCCAGCCTGGCCACCTCTTGATATGAATGAAACTTGTTTCATGTGTGTGGGAGATAGATCACACACACACACACACACACACACACACACACACACACACACACACACACACACACGTTTTGTTTTTTTGCCATGTTTGTACTGTTTGGAGCAGGGCTTAATTATTTTGCTACTGTACTTTCTGGACTGGACTTTTTTGTACAAGTTGAGTTGTAAATTAACTTACAGTTTGTCCTGCAAAAGTGCCCAAGTCTAAATCGAGCATAAATGCAAACACACAGTTGTGTATGCATGTCATACACATACAGATGAACATATACTAGGATAAGGGATTAAGCCGGGATATTTTGGTAATCCCGGCTCAATTTATCCGCTAATATATATATATATATATTTGCCTTCAGGGTATGTTTACATGACAGCTGTGTACTAAATTTTGCATAAAAATGACAAGATCCCCAAGATATCCCGGCTTAATCCCATATCCTAGTTTTGTGCAATAGGCCCCTGGTTTTGTCAAATATTATGGATCACATGTTTTTGTTGCCGAATTGATTTCGGACAGTTTTATGAATAACTAAAAAAAATGTGTGTCTATATGCTTGACTTTTATTGATCACTGAAATAGCATTGATTGGAATGAAGTGGGTTCAATATAAAATTAAATAAATAAAAAGTAGCTTAGATGTAGTAAAGTACTTTTGTCAAGTTGCTGTAGCTTAGCTTGCTACATTTCCCAGGGGGGTAGCTTCAATGTAGTGAAGCTGAATTTAATGTAGAGTAACTGGTAGCTTAGCTCACTACATTTTCCAAGTAGCTTGCCCAACACTGAGTACAATATTCCTTCTACTGAGAGAAGCAATGAAGAATTTCCAGCTGTGTTTACATTATTTATGGCATAAGCATATATGAGCGGTTCAGAAATCATAAATCTGTAATATATCTGTTATGAATAATAAATAAATAAACACAAATTATAAAGACACATTATAGGTAAGCTGTTCATTTTCATTGAGTTTTACTTTCACTGGTAAACTGAAAAATTGCGTCATTTGAGGTTTTTTTCCCCACGCAGTTCATGAGAGCGGCTATAGCAGTCCTTAACACAGCAAGCGTACACCATTAGAATGTGTTTTTAACTTTCTAACACAAGTTTTTACATTTACCTCCACTACTACACATTCGCTAATGTAGTGTCTGTGTCCTAAAGTCCACCAATGAGATCCAGTGTGCTGTTTCCAGGAGGGAACGCTAAACAATCACACTCCATTTGCGATTCGGTTTCCACGCCGGTCGTGAGTGCGATTATGGCAGTTAATGACACAACACGCGTTCACAATTGTAACTAAATTAAATTAATCACTGAACTAGTCCTACTTTTAGAACTAAAGCGTCGATTTCCTATACGACACAGTATCGACAGCGGCTTCCGTGACCTAAAGTCCCAAAATGCATTGTGTTGCTTCCGTCACGTCCCAGACTCTATAGAACGATAGCAAGGAAAACTAACTTTATTTCTCTCCGAGAGCCCCTCGTGGTCGGAGCGTTTCCGTTGTGTTGTGGTTTAATTTAGTACGGCTGCTCTACTGGGCCACCATAGGCGACCGCTCCAAATGCGGTGGATTATGGTCCATGAATGCTGAGACTGCTAAAGCTGAATCTGAGTCTGGGCTGCTGTGGGAATCAGCCGTCATCTCTCACTGTAGGGCAGGCAAAGCTTTGAGTCTTATGAGCACAGACATTTACTGCATTATGAGACATATCCTCACATTTAAAAATACATATTCTGTATATACAATAAAGAAATACAAATGTAAAACAGATTAATGTAAAATAAAATATTAATAATAACTCTTAAATCAACAATAACCATCAACATTACTCAACATGTGTGTGTGTGTGTGTGTGTGTGTGTTTATATTAATGCGGCGTTATTAAAGGGATACTTCACCGCTTTTTCATAATAAACTATGTTATTCTCTTAACTAAGACAGATGTTGTTCCTATTGACAGAAATGAGAGAGGGAAACGTGGTGGGGGAGATGTGAGGGAGGATTTTTCAGGCGGGACTTTTTACTGCGCCGAGTCGAAGTACTCCCAGAAGTGCTATTCCGCCACACATTATAGTTCCTTTTTAATCAACTTAGAAAAGCGCCACGTTTTATTTTATGTCATCACACTAGGTTGTTCAAATATTGGTGTAACTGTATTTAAATAGGGCAAACGTGGAGGTGTTTGGTGGCTTCTAACTTGATCTCTGTTTGGTACCATAGTGAATGAACTGGGCTTAGTGGGCTAAGCTAAATGCTATCAGATCGTCACCGCGCGTCAGAGAGATTAAGAGCACACACTGAGACGAGAGAGGTGTGTGTCAACTCGTCTTAGTTAAGGGAATAACAGTTTAATATGAAAAAGCGGTGAAGTATCCCTTTAAATCTGAACGTCTGAATCTCTTCCTCCTGCGTAATCATTTTAAATGATAATACACAAGAGCTTGTATGATAAACTGTACATTTGTTAAAGCAATGCTTTCTGAAAAACTGCATGTAAGCAAACAGTTTGAGTTGATACCAGCTGTAGGTTTGCAGTGTGTTCATGAAGTGCTGTACAGCAGCATCTCAGCAACATTACCATCACACATATTCATTTATTACAGTATTATATTGAGAAGCTCCTGAGGATCTTTAATCTGATGGTGGCTTTGCTTGTGCTGTTGATTTCACAGGTTCAGCTTTAGATGTAAACCATCTCTGGCTCCAGGTAAGACAGAAGTCTTTCTCTAGGCTGTGAGGAGGAAGTAGAAGAGGAAATAATCAGTGTTCAGAGAAACAAGCTGCACATTAGGATCAATATTTCAGTTACTCTGAGTACAAACTGTAATTACAAAAGGAAAATATATTTACCAATATATTACTTGAAATATATTTTAATATATTGTTAATACATGGAATAATATATTGATGGTATTATACAATATATTATATATTGCAAAATATGTAAATAATTGCCACTTTCAATATATTGGAAAATATAAATATTAAATCCCATATATGTGAATATATTGCCTAATGAATTGCATGATATTTTCCAATATACTGCAATATATTTTTGTTTCGTAAGGAATTACTGTAATCAGATTAGTTACTGATTTGACATTATTTGGTGTACATATTGTTTCTAAATATTTATGTCTTAAATATAATGCATTTAAGCGTAAATTCCCATGTGTGTGTTAGTGTGAGTGGTGTAAAGTGATGTTTCCTCACCTCAGGTCACAGTTTGAGTCTCGAGTCTCGTATCACGTCTCTGAGCTTCTGCTTCTGTGAGTCTCTGATCTTATTGAGACTCAGATCAAGCCCTTTTAAAAACTGCAGTGCTTTTGAGTTTGTCAAAGACTGAGTTAAAGGAGAAACATCTGTAATGCCACAGTCATATAGTCTAGAGAGAGACAAACAGACACAAGAGAAAAGAGAAGTGATTGTAACTTTCACTCAGAGTGTGATATCAAACCAGAGGCCTGACATGTTCATCATCAGAGTCGTCTCAATGTGAATCCATGAGATGAGAGACTTCAGAGAAAAGAGAAATTCCCCCACATGAATTCATCAATGTCGAATCTGACAGGAACATTCACAGACGCTTGATTTGCACTTCATAACAGCATTGCTCAGGAGAATAAAGAGCTTGTGAGCTCCTGCTTTACACCTGCAGAATTTCATATCAACTTAGTGTTATTATATTTGAGTAAATGTGATAATCCTATTCCCGTTACTGTTCTCACCACTAACATCATTTCTTGAGCAAATGTTTGAAGAATAATAATGAGGTAAGCTCTGTCTGGTCTGATGCATGTGTTGGCAGTTTTCCCGAAAGCATCTCATACTAACACATTATTCCTGACTGACGTTACTGACCGACAGAAGCTCCTCATCCCAGCTCATATAAAGCTAACGGATGATAACATGATCACACACACCTTATGGTCTGGGACACTGAGGCCTAAACTGACCTGCGAGTGTCAACTTCAGACCCGGCTATCATCACAAAACACATCGCTAGAGGAATTATTTCACACAGATATAAACTTCACATCATCCGGCTCTTCATCAGATATTGATTAAAACTCTTTTGGTTACATTTTCACCCAAAAATGAAAATTAGCCCATGATTTACTCCTCCTCAAGTCATCCTAGGTGTGTGTGACATTCTTCTTTCAGACGAATAAAAGTTGAGTTATATTAAAAAAGTCCTGGCTAATCCAAGCTTTATAGTGGCAGTTAATAAATGCCTTTAGAAGTGAATTGATGCGTTTGTGTAAGAAACATATCATATTTAAAGCTTTATAAGGTAACATTTCTGTATTCAGTTTATGGGGAAAGTGTTGAAAGTGCCTCTGCAGCTCAAAGGCTTACGCTCCAGTTACGCTCGTCAGACGTCGCGTACGCATCTTCAACTCAGAGAAGCACTTTCAACACTTTCACACGGACGGCGATCGGCCAGAACTTTGATTAAAAAAGTTTTAAATATGGATATTTTTCTTACACAAACGCATCGATTCCCTTCAGAAGGCCTTTAATAACCTCTCAGAGCCAAGTGGAGGAGTTATATGACGGACAGATGCAGTTTTATGCAGAGGTGGAAAGAGTAACAAAATATTCTACTCAAGTAAAAGTAAAAGTAGCTCATTTAAAATGTACTCAGAGTAATGTAAAGGTTGCTGCCCCTTTAAGACCTAATGCCCTAAGGATATGCGTCGTCTTTCTCGACTGTATAACGTTCTCTTAAGGCATATTCAGACTATGTCTGCTGGATACTCATCAAGATGGACATGTTGTCATACTTCTTGTGTGAGTTTGTCCGTTCAAGCACAAGACTTGAAAGAGAACTCAATATTTGTGCGCTGTGAGACGAGTGTGCGCTCTCGGATGAGTGCAGAGACAGATCTTCACACAGCGCTCTCTCTCATTCGTGTCTTCTGGCGAATATACCCGGGTGATGGCGGCGAAATGACTGGTCATACGGCAGCACTCGCATGCATTGAACACCGTTTACAAAGAGACCGCTTTGCCCGTTTTTCTTTTATTATCGCTGCTGTAGGCCTACCACTGAGGAGCCAGCACGTGTATCCATCGACAGAAACATACAGAAAGCATTATTTTACAGTTACAACCCATATTAAAGATGCCTCATCATCAGACGTGAGATGAACTGCGGTGGAAGTACCGGCACCTTTTACACGGCACCCCTGCGCACCCCGGCTGGGAAACGCTGTTCTAGGTCTCCAGCGCTACTTTCCAGTTTTTCGTTCATCCATCAGTTTGCGTGTATTACGTGAATTCTACGTTATAATGTAAAGTTAATGTTCATGACTGGATACCGCCGGGATTCCCTCTGCGGCACAGAAATCAATCGGCCTTAAGTTATAAACACACCTTTATCTGTTTCTTCATTTGCATCCACCTTTTGTGCAAATTTAGCCCCGTTTCCACCAAAATTACCCGGAACAATTTGTACCAGGAACTTTTTTACAGGAACTTTTCTCCCCCCCAGACCTGCAGCTGTCTGCGTTTCGACCGCGATCTAAAGTTCCGAGAAAATTAGGCAAATTAGTCCAGTGATGTAGGACTGCGCGCGACTGCTCCTCCAAGCCAGTGACGGACAAGGGCTGTCACTTTTCGATATGCATGCGAAGATGACGTGAAATATCCGTAATCGAACTATAAATAAACTATCCGGTTTTTAAAGTGCCATGTAGCGCAATTGTTTTTACTGTCGGTGCGTTTACATGGAGCACTGCAATCGGTTTAAAAGTCCAATCTGAAAGAAAATGCTCCATATAAACACCTGATCAATCGTAATAAAAATGCCCAAACTGAATGAAATTGTAATCGTTTTGAGATGGGTGGATAAACCTTTTCATGAATCGATCAAACTAAACATTTCACCATGTAAATGACCTGACCGGATTACTTTTGAGTGTGCGTCCTTATGTGATGTACACAGCTCGCGCCTTCTCCACTGAAGAGCACACGTCGCGCTCATGCACCAAGCATGACAAGAGAGGAAATTACATTTTTCTGAGGGAGAAACTTTTTATTTCATAAGAAGTTATGAAGATAATGTTGGCATAATGACACTGTCCCTACGCCTATGTAAGCAAACAATCATTAACTACTTCAACTGCGCCTGACATTAGAATTAATTTTCTGAGATGATTATTACACTTTACAACAAATGAATAGCTTTTATAAAACCGTAAAGTCCTGGTGGCCGTTGAGAGTTGCTATGGCATCCGTAAACACATTCCAGCTGCTGGAGATGACGGCGTTGTAGATCATTGAATATATTCGAATGCATTGCTTGATATTTGAATTCCGTTCGAATTAGATTTTTTTCAAAAATGACAGCCCTAACGGACAGTAATCATTTTTGTGTGTACCGATTGAAAGATTTAGTGGACTGTTTACATGAGACGTTATCTAAACCGATCTGGTGTTTACATGTGATGACTTTCAATCGCAATCATTTTGTCACATAAGCAGTTTGTCTGCCGCATCAGAAATGTCTCCGCTGTTTTCTCCAGCAGCTGGAGTGTGTTAACTGAAGCCATAGCAACTCTTAACGGCCACCAGGACTAATACAGTATTATATTATAAGCTATTTAATTGTTAAAATAATCATCTGAGAAAAAAAAAAAATTCTGTCAGGCGCAGTTAAAGTAAAAACTGCCTGGGGCAATATACGCTGTGTCATTACTCCAACATTATCTTCATAACTTACGAAATAAAAAGTTAACCCCTCAGAAAAATGTACTTTCCTCTCTTGTCAACATGAGCGCGGCGTGTAAGACTGATTATTACTGAACGTAGACCGAACCTCGCAAACGACTTTTAAAAATGCCCGTTGAAATAAAATGCTGCCTGAGCTCAACCAATCAGCATGTTCAGCGCCCAAGTCCCGCCCTCGAAAGTTCCTGAACTTTAAAAAAGTACTACCTCACGAGCAGGGCCGTTTAGAGGGGGAAATATTTACCCGGAACTTCATTTATACCCTGGTTCCTGCGGTCTAAACACACCGAGTACCACCCAAAGTTCCTGGGTAAAGTTCCTGTGGTGGAAACGGGGCTTATGATATCCTCCAGGACAACACCACGTTATTTTTTTTCTATATCCGAAGTATTTCCACACTAGCCAGGGGTTCACGACGGCGTTTTGCTTTCACCTGAGTCTGCGTCACTGACGTCCGTCTTGTTCGTCTACATCTGATATTTGCGAGTTTGTTCTCTCCCGCGCCCCGGACGCGATATTTCCCCCAGGATGGTAGGGGAAGGTACCGCCTTTTTCGTCTCTGATTGGCTAGAAGGGCTCTCCTCCGATTGGTTACACATCTCACGTTCATGGCAGGCTGTCAGCTAGTCTGTTTTGATCGTCTTTACAGCAGATGTGAACGAAGTCAATCCAACATAGCCTACACACACACACACACACGTTTGTTTTTGTGACATATGGGGACATTCCTAGGGCGTATTGATTTTTATACTGTAAAAAACTTATTTTCTATCCCCTTACACTGCCCCTAAACCTACCCATCACACACACACACACACACACACACAATTACTAGTATGTTTAACATGCGCTAAAATTATTTATTAATAGCAAGTTTATGCAATGTTAGGTTCACAATAAATAAAATCTGTCATATTTGAATACTGTGGTGTCTCTTCAATGAAATTGTAAACTTAAAAAATAAATATAAAAGTAAAATATAAATCTGAAGACACGGACATATAGCGCTTTTCTTAGTATGTTGGATTGACTTCGTTCACTTCTGCTGTAAAGACGATCAAAACAGACTAGCTGACAGCCTGCCATGAGCGTGAGATGTGTAACCAATCGGAGGAGAGCCCTTCTAGCCAATCAGAGACGAAAAAGGCGGTACCTTCCCCTACCATCCTGGGGGAAATATCGCGCCCCGCGCCCTCTATTCAATATAGTCGTTTCCGGATCGCGTTTTTTCCTCCCCTCTTTGCATTAATGATTTATTTTTACTCAGTAACGGATGTGGTTTAAAATGTAGCGAAGTACAATACTTTAATCAAAATGTACTTCAGTAAAAGTAAAATTACAGATTTTTAAAACTACTTAAAAAAGTAGAAGTACACAGAAAAACGACTCAATTACAGTAACGCGAGTAAATGTAATTCGTTCCTTTCCACCTCTGGTTTAATGGACTTCAAAAACAGAGCAGCACAGGGAGCCATTATAAAGCGTGGATTATCCAGGACTTTTATAATATAACTCTGATTATGTTTGTCTGAAAGAGGAATGTCATACACACCTAGGATGAGCTGAGGTTGAGTAAATCATGGGATCAGTTTCATTTTGGGGTAAACTATCCCTTTAACCTCAACAGTGAACTGTGATCAGACTGTAACTGTACAGTATAATGATACTAACTGTAGTTTCTCCAGCTGGCATTGAGGGATCATCAGTAGATCACTGAGGTTTCTCACTCCAGAGTCTCCTAGATTATTCCAGCTCAGGTCCAGATCTCTCAGGTGTGATGGGTTTGATTTCAGAGCTGAAGTCACAGCAGAACAACCTTCATCTGTCATATCACAGCATCTTAACCTACATTGAGAGAAATGAGAAAACTCTTTATTCTGTAGAGTTATATCATCTTCATAAATGTAGTGTGAACTCAGACTATCATGAGATATTGAGTTCTTCACCTCAATCTCTCCAGTTTACAGTGTGAATCCTTCAGTGCGTCACATAAGGGCTTCACTCCAGAGTCTCCTAGTTTATTCCAGCTCAGCTCCAGCTCTCTCAGGTGTGATGGGTTTGATTTCAGAGCTGAAGTCAGGATGAGACACTGTTCCTCTGTAATTCTGCATTCACTCAGACTGAAGACAGAAAGAGAAAAGACAATGACTCAGATCTGAGATGATGATCTTATTAAAGACATACAGTGGTCATATAGTCTATAGTTCCCATAATCTGCTTGTAATCGAGTCTCTAGTTCTGTGAGCTGGAAACTGTTGTTTCTTCTCTTTCTTTGTTAAATCTTTTAACCCTTGTGTGGTGTTCATATTTCTGTTACTCAGCCAGTGTTCGTGGGTCTGGTGGAGCCGCTGCATTTTTGGGGTTTTAATTCAACTCAATCTAAAATGTTATGTTAAAATACTCAACAGATATTTACTTCAACCCAATTACAAGCAATATAAACAGCATATATGGTTAATATTTTCTCTTTACCTTTTGTTAGATCACATTTAAGAATTGCTACCTCGTGTGGGAACGGCAGGGGTAGAAACAAAACTCACTCTTGTAGCTACTCTCTCACACTCTACACACAATCTCTCTCTCACACACACACACACACACACACACACACACACACACACACACACATACACGTCTATATTACCAAGAGGGGACTATCACTCTACACTATCCAAGAGGGGACCTGTGTTTCTAGTCATTTTGAAGAAACAAAAATCACATACAAAATTTTCTTTTAAGGTCCTTATTCATAATATAACTTCAAATAAGCATTTTTTTATTTTTTTAAAAATATGCCAAGAGGGGACCTGAACGATGTCTACCTATCCAACAGGGGACCTCCATAGACTCTAATGGAGCTGTGTGTGTGTGTGTGTGACCGATGTCTACCTATCCAACAGGGGACCTCCATTAGTCTGCAGTGGAGCTGTGTGTGAATGTGAAGTGAGCTGGCAGTCAAGTCTGTCTTCATTTTATATATATATATATATATATATATATATATATATATATATATATATATATATATATATATATATATATATATATATATATATATATATGCATTTGGCATATATATATATGCCATCTCCACCATTACATGTCTTTACAAATAAATAACATAAATGCAGTTAAGCTTCGTACAGACTATATAATGTGTCAAGTAATAATATGTCTTTTTATAATAACTGTGTTCTTTTGAATGTACTGAGAAGTATTTATTTGTAACCTAAAATATACTTTAATACTTTAATTTATTTTTAAATATATTTATTACACAGTCGCAATAAAGTTACAAGATGTAACATCAAGTAACACACTACACTTAGTTAGTCCACAAGTCTTCTTGTGCTTTAGTATGTTAGTCAACACATTAAAATAAGTTAACTTGTTTACACAGGCATCTGGTATCACAATAGGCACACACACACACACACAAACACAATATACCTTAGACATAATACCTAATACATTACAGAAAAGTCATTTCTTTAAGAAATTCATTCTCTGTTGTGTCTTCATAATTACAGTATATGATCAGTCCACATCTCTCATTTAAGATTATTGTCAGGTACACCAATGTATTTACATGATTGAATATTACAGGTCATTATTGAATAGTGATTACGTTACACACACACTGACTCAGGTCCCCTGTTAGATAGTAAATCACGACGCCTGTGTGTTTGCTGTGACATTTCTTATCATCACAAACACACTGTAAAGATTTAGAGTTTTTACAGCAATACCTGAGTTTAAAGGGTTAAATCAAGCAGAAATAGCTCTCTAATGTATTAATTGCAGGTCATTATTGAATAGTGACTACGTTACACACACACTGACTCAGGTCCCCTGTTAGATAGTAAATCACGACGCCTGTGTGTTTGCTGTGACATTTCTTATCATCACAAACACACTGCAAAGATTTAGAGTTTTTACAGCAATACCTGAGTTTAAAGGGTTAAATCAAGCAGAAATAGCTCTCTAATGTATTAATTGCAGGTCATTAATGAATAGTGACTACGTTACACACACACTGACTCAGGTCCCCTGTTAGATAGTAAATCACGACGCCTGTGTGTTTGCTGTGACATTTCTTATCATCACAAACACTCTGCAAAGATTTAGAGGTTTTACAGCAATACCTGAGTTTAAAGGGTTAAATCAAGCAGAAATAGCTCTGTAATGTATTAAATGCAGGTAATTATTGAATAGTGATTACGTTACACACACACTGACTCAGGTCCCCTGTTAGATAGTAAATCACGACGCCTGTGTGTTTGCTGTGACATTTCTTATCATCATAAACACACTGCAAAGATTTAGAGTTTTTACAGCAATACCTGAGTTTAAAGAGTTAAATCAAGCAGAGATAGCTCTCTAATGTATTCATGGCAGGTCATTATTGAATAGTGATTGTTACACACACACTCACTCAGGTCCCCTGTTAGATAGTAAATCACGACGCCTGTGTGTTTGCTGTGACATTTCTTATAATCACAAACACACTGCAAAGATTTAGAGTTTTTACAGCAATACCTGAGTTTAAAGGGTTAAATCAAGCAGAAATAGCTCTCTAATGTATTAATTGCCGGTCATTATTGAATAGTGATTATGTTACACACACTCACTCAGGTCCCCTGTTAGATAGTAAATCACGACGCCTGTGTGTTTGCTGTGACATTTCTTATAATCACAAACACACTGTAAAGATTTAGAGTTTTTACAGCAATACCTGAGTTTAAAGGGTTAAATCAAGGAGAAATAGCTCTCTAATGTATTAATTGCAGGTAATTATTGAATAGTGACTACGTTACACACACACTGACTCAGGTCCCCTGTTAGATAGTAAATCACGACGCCTGTGTGTTTGCTGTGACATTTCTTATCATCACAAACACACTGTAAAGATTTAGAGTTTTTACAGCAATAACTGAGTTTAAAGGGTTAAATCAAGCAGAAATAGCTCTGTAATGTATTAATTGCAGGTCATTATTGAATAGTGATTACGTTACACACACACTGACTCAGGTCCCCTGTTAGATAGTAAATCACGACGCCTGTGTGTTTGCTGTGACATTTCTTATCATCATAAACACACTGCAAAGATTTAGAGTTTTTACAGCAATACCTGAGTTTAAAGGGTTAAATCAAGCAGAGATAGCTCTCTAATGTATTCATGGCAGGTCATTATTGAATAGTGATTGTTACACACACACTCACTCAGGTCCCCTGTTAGATAGTAAATCACGACGCCTGTGTGTTTGCTGTGACATTTCTTATAATCACAAACACACTGCAAAGATTTAGAGTTTTTACAGCAATACCTGAGTTTAAAGGGTTAAATCAAGCAGAAATAGCTCTCTAATGTATTAATTGCCGGTCATTATTGAATAGTGATTACGTTACACACACACTGACTCAGGTCCCCTGTTAGATAGTAAATCACGACGCCTGTGTGTTTGCTGTGACATTTCTTATCATCACAAACACACTGTAAAGATTTAGAGTTTTTACAGCAATACCTGAGTTTAAAGGGCTAAATCAAGCAGAAATAGCTTTCTAATGTATTAATTGCCGGTCATTATTGAATAGTGATTATGTTACACACACACTCACTCAGGTCCCCTGTTAGATAGTAAATCACGACGCCTGTGTGTTTGCTGTGACATTTCTTATAATCACAAACACACTGTAAAGATTTAGAGTTTTTACAGCAATACCTGAGTTTTAAAGGGTTAAATCAAGTAGAAATAGCTCTCTAATGTATTAATTGCAGGTAATTATTGAATAGTGACTACGTTACACACACACTGACTCAGGTCCCCTGTTAGATAGTAAATCACGACGCCTGTGTGTTTGCTGTGACATTTGTTATCATCACAAACACTCTGCAAAGATTTAGAGGTTTAACAGCAATACCTGAGTTTAAAGGGTTAAATCAAGCAGAAATAGCTTTCTAATGTATTAATTGCCGGTCATTATTGAATAGTGAATATGTTACACACACACTGACTCAGGTCCCCTGTTAGATAGTAAATCACGACGCCTGTGTGTTTGCTGTGACATTTCTTATCATTACAAACACACTGTAAAGATTTAGAGTTTTTACAGCAATAACTGAGTTTAAAGGGTTCAATCAAGCAGAAATAGCTCTCTAATGTATTAAATGCAGGTCATTATTGAATAGTGATTACGTTACACACACACTGACTCAGGTCCCCTGTTAGATAGTAAATCACGACGCCTGTGTGTTTCTCTCCTCAACCCCCACAACCCCCCACTCACAATTTACATTTCAATAAAGGAGACTTGAAAAACCAGTTTGTGAACCACAGGCCAATAGAGCTCAAACTACCAATGTGGCAGAACCCTTCTCAAATAAACCAGAGAAGATGCTGGGATTTGCCCTGCCAAATTAAACTAAATTACATTTTTTACAATCGCTAGGCCACATTTCTCAATACTTTGGTCATTTTCAAAATCCTTCACACAGTTCTCCAAACCAACTTTCTGCTTCACATCAGTTATTTCACATTCAAAATCCACAAAAACCAACAAAACACTTAATTCATGTCTCAAATCAAGTGCCAATGATCCACAGTTTAGCTTGCCCAGACTGAAGTTGTGATCACTGTGTGAAGAGTTGAAAAAGTTGAAAAAGTGTGTTTATTATTGAGAAATGTTTTGTAAAAGAACATTTTATATCACAGCTTAACTGTGGATCAACATTGCTTTAGCAAAAAATGCATTCAATGGCAACATCTTTCAATTTACCTGAAATCTTTTCTCACTTTGACACAAACCCAATCAAATCTTTGTTCTACAGGCCAATTCGCACGTCCTTACAATCTGTTTTTAAAAGTGTTAAACTTATGGACAAAACAATAACATAATACAAAACTGAATGAGACAGCAATTTACAACATGTATACAGTAATACTGTAATGCAATTTATACTGCTAAAAAAATCAAACACTATCAAAGCAACTTTGATGAAACTGAACACCAACACAAGTGTTAGGCCATTACCATCCATTCAAAAGAGGAAACTTAGGAATAATGTTGTACTGTACTGTAAGCATGCAGTGAATTATAAGCAGCAGAGAGTGTCATTCTAGTTTTGTAAAGATATTTTAATTGTATAATGTTCCTGATGTTAGTGTTGATGTAAACCTGCGCTGCTAGTGCTCTGGAAGAATGAGTTGATTTGTAAAAGTAAAATTAACTGCTGTGAAGCTGAAAGTTGGTTAGCAAATTTATAAACTCCTCACTCAGTTCTCCTAAATATTGGGAAATATGTCCTAGCGATTGTAATTTCATTTCATCATGTAATTTCAATTTATTTTTGGCAGTGTATTTGGTCTAGGACACAGGTAACAGTAGTGAGCTTCTTTGTATCACCTGTGAGAGTCTTCATGCATTGAAATGTAAATTACTGGTGGGGGGTTGAGCAGCAAACTCAACACACACACTATTCTCTATTCCAATTTCAAGAGAACATCTAAACCACTAGCCCAAACACATTACAAGTGAAAGCACAAATGAATACAAAAGATATGATACACATGAAATAAACAGTGCTTTTCAGGACGGTCTGTCAGTAGTTGTAATATAACACTGTATTGTCCTCACTGTAAAAAAATAAAATAATAAAATATATATATATATATATATATATATATATATATATATATATATATATATATATATATATATATATATATATATATATATATATTTTTTTTTTTTTTTTATAAGTTAATAATTTTAAAGTTACTTTTTCTCAAAGTGTATGTTCACTTAACTGAACCTACTATGACATAAGCAACTATGTTTACTGGGATACTTCCTATTTTTTTAAAAATAATTTTGTATTAATTTTAGCATTTTAGTTTAGCATTCGTGGACTGTCAGAGATACAGCTTTTGGGGCGTGTGCTTTAGGTGTTCACCCATATAGCACGTGAGTAATGAAGAGCCTTCTGAAGCAAAGTGGCACGTTTGTGTAAGAACAATGTCCATATTTTAAACTTTATAGACTAAACAAACTATTTTTATTGAAAGAAATTGTGTTTTAGTGTTATTATGAAAAGAGTAACCCCTGACGCTAAGTTTTGTTTAGCTCTATCTTCTCTCTTCTGCGTTTGTCAGTGCACATACGTCAAGGATTCATGGGTGAAGAAGGGTTCCCTTTCGTTCAGTCACTCCGACGTAACGTCAGTGACTGACGAATGGGGGTTTCGCTTAGAAGCCTGTCATCTCCGAGACTAGAAAGCGCCCAATGGCAGTGCCAATGCCATGGGCATGCGAGATTTGCATGCGTAACTCCGCCTACCCACGTGGGTATATAAGGAAGTAGCTGGCATCATCGCATTATGTTTTAATGCTTCGGAGCCAAGGGTTACATACCTTTCACTCCTATAAGCCTTCTGAGTTAAGTCAGGTCAAACGCCAGGCCAAGCGGCGCTCCTGACGCGGACAGCTCAGAGATGGGCAGTTCTTTCCAGGAGACGGCAGCAGGGCCGCTCCTTCCCCCGGTGGAGGGCCGGGGGAGAATCTTTCGTTCCGCTGCCGCCCCCCGGGGTGGCAGCACCCTAATGTGGTTAAAGAAAGAACTGACAAACCCATCTCTGAGCACCCAGAGACCGGTGACGGCAGTGTGCGCCGCCCCCGGGCCACGCCGCTCTCGTCCCTCTCTGTCGCCAGCCCCCTCTCAGAGCAGACCCCAGTGGAACGCGAGTCCTTCCCTGGTCTCCTCTGTCAGGGCGCAGCCGTTACCGCCGCCCCGACACCGGGCCGCTACGCCACCCGAGTCCGGGCCGGTAACGCTGCCTCGCTGCCCCACCGAGGGTACGCCGGTGCTCCGCATGACCCCGTTGGTACACTCCCTGGGAGCGTGGCTACAGCTGCCGGGACTGTCCCGCTGGGTCGCACGGACCATCCGGCTCGGCTACGCGATTCAGTTCGCGCGAGCTCCTCCCCGCTTCCGGGGTGTCCGGTACACCATGGTGGGGTCCAATGCCCCAGTCATGCGTGCGGAGATCGCAACCCTACTGGCGAAGGGTGCGGTCGAGCTCGTCCCTCCAGCCGAGATGAAGTCCGGCTTCTACAGCCCTTACTTCATTGTACCGAAGAAATCCGGTGGGTTACGACCGATCCTGGACCTTCGCGTCCTGAACCGATCCCTTTACAGGCTTCCGTTCAGGATGTTGACTGCGAAACGCCTTTTCGAATGCGTTCGTCCGTGCGATTGGTTTGCAGCGATCGACCTGAAGGACGCGTACTTCCATGTGTCCATCCTTCCGCGACACAGACCGTTCCTACGGTTTGCGTTCGAAGGGCGGGCATATCAGTATGCTGTACTACCATTCGGGCTAGCTCTGTCCCCTCGCGTCTTCACGAAGATTGTCGAGGCAGCCCTTGCGCCACTCCGGCAACAAGGGGTTCGCATCCTGAACTATCTCGACGACTGGCTCATACTGGGCCACTCTCGGGACCGGGTGTGCGAACACAGAGACCTGGTTCTCCACCACTTAGCTCGTTTGGGCCTTCGGGTCAACTGGGAGAAGAGCAAACTCTGCCCCGTGCAGAGGATCTCTTTTCTCGGTATGGAGATCGACTCGGTCGCCATGTGCGCGCAGCTTACCGGCTTGCGCGCGCAGTCGCTGCTGACTTGCCTCAGGCAGATAGAGAGCAAGCGTGCGGTTCCACTGAAACTGTTTCAGAGGCTCCTGGGGCATATGGCATCTGCAGCCGCGGTAACGCCGCTCGGATTGCTTCATATGAGACCGCTTCAGCACTGGCTTCGCGATCGAGTCCCGAGATGGGCATGGCGGTCTGGCACGCTCCGGGTCCCAGTGACTCAGGCCTGCAGACAGACACTCACCCAGTGGTCGAACCTCAGTTTTCTACGGGCAGGAGTGCCCTTAGAACGAGTTTCCCGGCATGTTGTTGTGTCAACAGATGCGTCCACCACGGGTTGGGGTGCCATGTGCAATGGACATGCAGCCGCCGGCTCTTGGTCAGAGAGCCAGAGCCGCCTGCATATCAATTGCCTCGAGTTGCTGGCAGTACGGTTCGCCCTGCACCGCTTCCGAGCGTTGCTGAAGGGTCAACACGTACTAGTCAGATCGGACAACACGGCCGTAGTAGCGTACATCAACCACCAGGGCGGTCTACGCTCCCGCCGCATGTCTCAACTCGCCCGCCATCTCGTTTTATGGAGTCAGAAGCGCCTGAGGTCCCTTCGTGCTGTCCATATCCCGGGGATCCTGAACCGTGCAGCCGACGAGCTCTCACGGGTTCAGCCAATCCCTGGGGAGTGGAGACTCCATCCCCAGTCGGTCCAGCTGATTTGGGATCAGTTCGGGGACGCACAGGTAGATCTGTTTGCCTCTCACGACTCGTCCCACTGCAGCCTGTACTATTCCCTGACCGAGGGCACGCTCGGCACGGATGCACTGGCGCACAGCTGGCCGCGGGGCCTACGCAAGTATGCGTTTCCCCCAGTGAGCCTTCTTGCACGTGTTCTGTGCAAGGTCAGGGAGGACAAGGAGCAGGTCATTTTGGTCGCCCCGTACTGGCACGGCCGGACCTGGTTCCCAGAACTAGTGCTCCTTGCGACAGCCCCTCCCTGGCCAATTCCTCTGAGACAAGACCTACTCTCTCAGAGACGGGGCACCCTGTGGCACCCGCGTCCCGATCTTTGGAACCTCCACGTGTGGCTCCTGGACGGGACGCGGCAGGTTTGAGTACCCTACCACCTCCGGTGGTGGCTACCATCACTTCCGCTCGGGCCGAGTCCACTAGACAGGCCTATGCGTTGAAGTGGAACCTCTTCGTCAATTGGTGCTCTTCTCGCCAAGAAGACCCCTGGAAATGCCCGATCGGGTCTGTGCTCTCTTTCCTCCAGGAGGGGTTGGATCGAAGGCTGTCTCCATCCACCCTGAAGGTTTATGTGGCCGCTATCGCCGCCTACCATGACCTCCTGGACGGGAAAACGGTAAGTAAGCACGACCTGGTCATCAGGTTCCTGAGGGGTGCGAGGAGACTACATCCTCCTCGCGCTCCTCTCGTACCCTCTTGGGACCTCTCAGTAGTTCTGAGTGCTCTGCAGAGGGCCCCATTTGAGCCTTTGCGGTCAGTAGATGTTAAGTTCTTGTCTATGAAGACGGCGCTCCTGACCGCACTGGCCTCCATCAAGAGGGTAGGGGACCTGCAGGCATTTTCGGTTGACGAAGTGTGCCTGGAATTCGGGCCGGCCGACTCTCACGTGATCCTGAGACCCCGGCCTGGATATGTGCCCAAGGTTCCCACCACTCCGTTCAGAGACCAGGTGGTGAACCTGCAAGCGCTGCCTTTGGAGGAGGCAGACCCAGCCTTGGCATTGCTCTGTCCAGTACGCGCCCTTCGCGCTTACATAGACAGGACGCAGTGTTTCAGGACCTCAGACCAGCTCTTTGTCTGTTATGGTGGGAAGCTGAAAGGGAAGGCTCTCTCAAAGCAAAGGCTGTCTCACTGGATAGTGGACACCATTGTTTTGGCTTACCAGCAGCAGGGACGCCCATGTCCCCTTGGGGTCAGGGCCCATTCCACCCGGAGTGTGGCCTCCTCTTGGGCTTTAGCACATGGCGCTCCGCTGACAGACATCTGCAGAGCTGCAGGCTGGGCGACACCAAACACATTCGCCAGGTTTTATAACCTCCGAGTGGAGCCTGTATCCGACTATGTACTCGCCTCTACTAGTGGCCGGTAATGGATTGGCTCAGGTGTCTTCGCTTGCTCGCCATTCCACTCCACGGACTGGATACGTGCGATATTTTTCTCAGGTGAGTTCCCCGAGAGCCCTGAGCTCCTCCAGCACTGACGACGCCGACGCCAGTAAGTCTGCCCTTAGCCCAGACACTCGTGTCCGGCCAGGTGCCCCATGTGCATGGTTCCCCTCCGGCGACCCCCACATGTGTATTTCCACCGTAAGCCTCCCTGAGCGGGTGTATTCCCTTGGCAACCTTGCCACCTCCTGGGGTTAAAAATCCACCTTCGGCTGGTACCCCAGTGATCTTCCGTATGCAGCCCCCCGGGGTCATACGTGTATCCCTAAGTCCTCCCTACGGGTAGGCATCTTGGCGCATATCTCCTCCTGGAATATGCCTCCCAGTGTACCTTGGTATTCCTGCGTTAAGTAGAGGCCTTTGACCGTCCTACTTGCATCAGGGTTCTCACGCTTGCGCAGGGCACTGGAAGACAGCCGAGTGGCGTTATTGCATTGGGACCCCCATTCGTCAGTCACTGACGTTACGTCGGAGTGACTGAACGAAAGGGAACGTCTCGGTTACGTATGTAACCCTCGTTCCCTGAGGAGGGAACGGAGACGTAACGTCCCGTTGCCACATCCGCTGTACCGCTGGAACGGAGTTCAACTTGGCTCCTCAGCAGGTAAAACATAATGCGATGATGCCAGCTACTTCCTTATATACCCACGTGGGTAGGCGGAGTTACGCATGCAAATCTCGCATGCCCATGGCATTGGCACTGCCATTGGGCGCTTTCTAGTCTCGGAGATGACAGGCTTCTAAGCGAAACCCCCATTCGTCAGTCACTGACGTTACGTCTCCGTTCCCTCCTCAGGGAACGAGGGTTACATACGTAACCGAGACGTTACTCTTTAAAGTACAACTCCGGTGAGAAATGACCCTCGGGGTAATTAATAGATGGTTACCGAGTAGATCGTTCTCTGGGATGCGTTTTCATGGAAATCAAGTGTAAAGAGTTTTATCTCTAAAAACAGATTTGAGTGACGAACGCTGTGCTAAGTGATGAACTGTGACTTGGAATCTCATATGGGCCATTGTTTCCGGAAGAAAGCACTGAACGCAGTAGAGAAAAAAAAAGAAAAAAAAGTCCATGTAATTAGATTTCACAAACTTAATTCCTATCGATCAGCTCACTTAGCACAACGTTCGTGGCTCGAGTCGTCGAGACTGTTTTCCAAGATGGCTGCAGTCTGTAAACGTGTAATGGACTGTCTTTATAAAGTACCTTCTTATTAAACCGTTTGTACTCTAACAAGTTCTCAATGCTTCGGTTTGCATGTAGGGACCCTCATTATGCTGCCTTGTTAGTGTGAGGTTATTTTGAGCCTTGTTAGTGGTATTAACTAGCAATTTAATTTCACTTATTCCATGCCCCATAGACAAACATTATAAGCTAATCTGTGTTTAGAGATAAAACTTTTTAAATTCGATTTTCATGAAACCGCATCCCAGAGAACGATCTACTCGATAACCATCTGTTAATTACCCCTAGGGTCATTTCTCACCGGAGTTGTCCTTTAAGCGCAATGTGATTCGTGTGGCACTGAAAACCGAAAGCTAGTATTTTAGTCTATGGATCAGTTACTGTGTGGATCAGTTATATGATGGTTAGATGCACTTTTATGGACCGACAAGGCACTGGCATTTTAAAGCTGGGAAGAGCCAGGACTTTTTTTAATATAAATTTAAATAACTCAGATTTTATTCATTTGAAAAAAGAATGTCATATACACTTGGGACGACTTGAGGGTGAGTAAATCAGTAATTTTCATTTGTAGGTGAACTAACTGCTGTAAACTGGGCCCACAAACACAGTAGATCCACACAACCCCCCACACAATTTACATTTTAATAATAATAAATAAGGGAAGACTTGAAAACCTAGGGCCCTATAATTTCCGCGATCACGGAATCGCGGACGGAATCGCGGAATTGGCATATTAACGCGGAATCTGCATATAAACGCGGAATCTGGTGTTAACGCAGATTTCCCCGGAATTTTACATATTTGTAATGAAATTCTGTGTCGTGTGGGTGGAGAACGTATGTCTGAGGAAAGTGCAGACCGGGGGAAGCAAATCTTCGCGACACAACCCCTCCCGTCATTTCAGCTCGCCCGTCAAAACAATGAAAGTATGGCGAAGTTGGTCTCCACGGCTCTGCTTTCGGCAGCGTTAAGAAACTCGACGCTAACGGCGGTTTCACACTGCACGCGCAGGCGGCGCAGAAGCTTTCCGTATGGAGAGCGTGAGCCGCGCTCGTGTATTGCACAGACAGACAAATATTGTCCATTCTGTCAGATTTTCCGGTGTTCTGCTCGACCCCTGTCATCTCGTGCTTTGATTTATAATGTGCACATTAGGCAGCAATGCATATCTGCTGCAAATGCGACCGTTTTCCCCTCTGTTAGTCTGTTCCAAACATGCATTTAACATGCTCTATATGGGTAGTTTACATGATAAGTAACCTTAAAGTTAAAATTAAGCATCTAGTTTTAATCATTTAAAGGGGCCTTTGAAGTTGGGGAAAAAAACTTCTGGCAGTGTTGTGTTTTCGTGTATTTTTATTTTTCACAGCTCTGGATATCATTATGGTGATTGTTAAACACACAGAACAATTCACTACATGATCTCATGGTGCAATGTTTTTTTTTTATGTTAATTTTCAAATTTAAATGTTTTACTTAATAGTACTTAAGAGTACTGTAAAATATGATTCTTATGATTTTTTTTTTTTTTTTTAGTTCTTTTTAAAAAAAAAATTACTTGAAAGAAAAAGCTAATGGAGCACTTTCATTTTAACTTATATAAACTATTATAATTTATTTTACCGGAAAGTTTAAAGCTAATAACCATTAATATTTGAAGTATTTGAAGTGCTGTGTTATGTCAAATATCATATTTGTCCTAAAAAGTAAATGTGATGTTTGTTACCTCGATAAATTTAAGGTCATTCCTATTTTTTGTTTTATGTTGTATTATATTAACATTAAAAGCAAACTCTTTTTTCACCAAAATTACAGTAAAGGGTAAAAAAACTGAATTACCAAACATTTTAACGGAAAAAAAGGAATCTGCAAAAATTAAAACGGAAAAAACGGAATTTGGGAAAAAATAAAACGGATTTTATAGGGCCCTAAAAACCCAGTTTGTGAACCAAAGGCCAACCTAGAGGAAAGGAAAATCAAACCTGAGATCTCCTTCTCAACTCACATCTTTCTCCTAGACAGAAATGAGATCAAGTGAACATCAAATTGAGACATAAGGCTAAGTCTCCTGCTTCTCACATGTTTATCCTGAGACAAAAAATGACATTCTCTCATGTTTATCTCCACTAAAGTTTCATAAGAGATCTCAACAACATCACATACTATGCTCTGATTTGTCTCCTTGGCTAGAGAGACTGGATTGCTCATATGTGTCTCCTCTAAAGTTTCAGAAGGGATCTCAAAAGTATCGCATGCTGTGCTCAGACTTTTTTCTTCAGCTAGATACTCTGGAACTCTCACTTTTGTCACCTCTAAAAAGTTTCATAAAAGATCTCAATAACATCACACAGTGTGCTCAGAATATTCTCCTTAGTCAAAGTCTCTGGCACTCTCAAATTTGTCAAACAAATGTTGGTCACTTTTTCAAAACTCTTCACAGAGTGATCACAACTTCAGTTTGTGCAAGCTAAACTGTGGATCATTGGCACTTGATTTGAGACATGAATTAAGTGTTTTGTTAGTTTTTGTGGATTTTGAATGTGAAATAACTGATGTGAAGCAGAAAGTTGGTTTGGAGAACAAGTTTTGAAAATGACCAAAGTATTGAGAAACGTGGCCTAGCGATTGTAAAAACTGTAATTTAGTTTAATTTGGCAGGGCAAATCCCAGCATCTTCTCTAGTTTATTTGAGAAGGGTTCTGCCACATTGGTAGTTTGAGCTCTATTGGCCTGTGGTTCACAAACTGGTTTTTCAAGTCTCCCTTATTGAAATGTAAATTGTGAGTGGGGGGTTGTGGGGGTTGAGGAGAGAAACACACAGGCGTCGTGATTTACTATCTAACAGGGGACCTGAGTCAGTGTGTGTGTAACATATTCACTATTCAATAATGACCGGCAATTAATACATTAGAGAGCTATTTCTGCTTGATTTAACCCTTTAAACTCAGGTATTGCTGTAGAAACTCTAAATCTTTACAGTGTGTTTGTGATGATAAGAAATGTCACAGCAAACACACAGGCGTCGTGATTTACTATCTAACAGGGGACCTGAGTGAGTGTGTGTGTGTAACGTAAATCACTATTCAATAATGACCTGCAATTAATACATTAGAGAGCTATTTCTACTTGATTTAACCCTTTAAACTCAGGTATTGCTGTAAAAACTCTAAATCTTTGCAGAGTGTTTATGATGATAAGAAATGTCACAGCAAACACACAGGCGTCGTGATTTACTATCTAACAGGGGACCTGAGTCAGTGTGTGTGTAACGTAATCACTATTCAATAATGACCTGCAATTAATGCATTAGAGAGCTATTTCTGCTTGATTTAACCCTTTAAACTCAGGTATTGCTGTAAAACCTCTAAATCTTTACAGTGTGTTTATGACAACAAGAAATGTCACAGCAAACACACAGGCGTCGTGATTTACTATCTAACAGGGGACCTGAGTCAGTGTGTGTGTAACAATCACTATTCAATAATGACCTGCCATGAATACATTAGAGAGCTATCTCTGCTTGATTTAACTCTTTAAACTCAGGTATTGCTGTAAAAACTCTAAATCTTTGCAGTGTGTTTGTG